>NC_135433.1:50360265-50960265 GCF_051991255.1 Vanacampus margaritifer
CTGCCCGATTCCCTGTTAATAATCCTGTTAGCGTCTCTTTGCTAATCTGCGCAGATTATGCCGATGGGTTTAAACAACCGGATTAACTGTAATCCCTCTTTGATCCACTGCAAACTAATTGCCCTTCCTAGACAACAAGGATGCAGACCATCTGCTACATTAGGTACGCCTGCCTACACATTCTACCGAGATCCCATACAAAAATTTCACTTTCACCTGTCTTAATTCGAAATTTTTATTCATTTGGTTATTACTGTGTCCGCATCATACTGCGATATTGTCATTATTATTTTTATAGAAACAACTTTGAGTCAGCATTAATTGGAATCAGTCCTACACATTTTTGCATGATTTGTATGCTAATGTTAAATATCGCGATTGGCTATATAACACATTATATACAAAGTTACTGCTGGTAATCTGCATCGAGATAAAACTACGTGATTTTAAGAGCCATCTGTTGCCGCAACTACTCACGTTCAGGTCAATCCTTGTCACACCTGTCACTACCTAGTCCTTAAGAGTAAATTCTGTAGATTCCAAACTTCCAAATTTGTTCCCACTCTAAACAGAGTCAAATTTATACTTGGATTAGAATAAATAAAAAAAATAGAGTGGCATAGTTCAGGTGGTAGAGCGGCAGTCTCCCAAAAATGAAGGTCGTGTGTTCGTTCCTCAAATCTTGCGAAACTTTTTTTTTTAAAATAAACTGGTAAAGTTTTGTCAAAATCTCTCCTTGCGAAATTGACTTAGAATTTCAGAGTAAAAAATCTTTAACAGTTTTTTTTTCATAGGATAGGTAAATTCTCTCGTACACACAAAAAATATTACACTACAGAATTTTCTGTGTTGTTTGTCTTACTAAATGCTATTTGGACTGTTTCATGTCCTGTGTCACAGTTTTTCCATTAGATAAAAAATCAGAATGGAAAACCTTCTGCATCATTAAATTGATTCAATGCTTGTATCTTGTGCTATAAATGAAGGCGAGTATTAACAATGTGGGTTGAGCAGCAAGTTCAAAAGCATTGCTAAACCGCGTCCGATTGTTAATTCTCACCTGTTGGAGATGTCCCAAGAGGCCGCCACTGATCTCTTCTCCTCCTCCTGCTTCAGTTTGTGACATTTGCTGTCGGCGCCGTGCTTTTATATCTTCATCTCTAATCCCTTCAGACACCTCTTTCCAGTCACGTGGTCCCCAAAGGTCACCTAAACTTCCGCTGCACTCCCTCAGGCCTTGCTGTGTGAACCCAAGTCATAGGTCAATCTGTAAGGATTTGATCAGGTTTATCCCGCTAAAACCTCAGTGCGCCTGACATGAGATTTGCGGAGAGGAGGAGGAAGAGAAGCTTCTGGTCGCGTTTCTGGTCCATGTGCACGGCTGAGCTCCCACGTGCTTGTTGCTGTCCACTAATGTCACCACGAGCGCTTTTCTCGCCTTCTGCACGTGAAGAACTGTTTTATCTTACACTCAAGCAACACAATCTAACCAAAAGACACAACAACAATCTGATGAGATCCATCCGCCTTTGGTTATATTATGTGCAATTTAAATCACAATCTCATTAGATTGTTACAGTTTTTATCTGTATAGGTTTGACACATTTCTTGAAACTGAGATGACATTTTCAAAATACCATGGACAAATCCCTAAACCACCTTGCAATTGGTCTCGACTGAATGGCATTTCTCATTGCTTTCATCAAATTGCCAATGCCTTAGAACATGTCTCAATTGCCTCAGTGGATCTGTGCTAATGGTTGTGTACATTTAGCCTACAGTTAGCACAATGTGCCCACATTTAGTACATTTTCCGAATGGATAGATCTTGCTGATCGAACTGGATTAGTTGTTTTTCAGTCTAATGGCTGTCCTCTCCAAAACATGTCAGCAGGATTTCAGTGTGTAAGTCATAGTATGCAAAATCATCTGTTCAATTGTCAAAATTAGCCTAGCATATCACAGAGGATCGGTGTAGAGGATGGTTGAGACATTCACGTTTTTTTTCCTCGCAGCATTGCAAGGGAAAATATTGGCTGCGACGTGTATGAAAACCTTTGGCCAAACAGAGAGAAGCGTATGGATGCCCAAGACAATGAGGATGATGGTCAAAAGGGGGAAGACTAGTGAAAGTGTTACAGTAGTTGGTTCTTCAATTACGCTGTGTCTGAAATATGATTTTAGTTATTAGTTTTTAGTTTTTCATAAATATACAGAATTCGGCTTATACTTTCTTTTGTTGCATTCAAGTAACTTTGTGTGAATAAAAATTGTTGCAATTTTCTTGACTGTGAGTATGTCAAACTTCAAACTTGGAACAAACATCTAATGATTTTGATTTGTGGTGCTCAAAGAATGCCAAAGGGACGATGCATTTTGGGGGCATTGACTACTTGTATGACATAAAAAAAATATTTTGACACATAGGTGAGCTGTTTTGGGAGAGATATGAGCTTTTGCAGATGATCCAAAGAGTTGTGCAAAATAACTAAATGAATGCAGATGAGCCAAAGCAATTGAGAAGGATCTTTGCAGTTGTGACTGTGCTTTTGCTAATGAACTAGTTTGTGCACAAATGTAAGTCTGTTTGGCCAAATGAGCTTGCAGTTTTGAAAATGTCATCTCAGTTTCAAGAAATGTGCCAAACCTATGGAGAAAAACTAATACATATTATTGTTATTGTTATACAGCTTCATTAAAACACGAAATACTTGTCAGTTCACTTCCCAAGTAGTATTTGTATAGTAAAAATCTAAACTTTCTATTTAAAAAAAAAAAAAAAAAAACTGACAAAATATGATCTTGAAACATTTCACACTGTGCATAGTGAATCTTTATGACATATCACTTTATTTTATTATTATTTTTTTTTCTTCTGGGAGATCTCAGTATTGATCATTTGACATGTCATCATCATTGTTCTCCCTTTTTTTTTTTTTTTTATGTGTGTTTGTGTGTGTGTGTGTGTGTGTGTGCGTGCGTGCGTGCGTGCGTGAGAAAGAAAAAAAAATAAGAATTCCCATACCGTTCACCTAAACCGAACACTTCAAAATCCAGCCAGAGTCGTGGGGCCGCCAGGAGACCCGAAGGGGGACCAAAGAAAAGAAAGAAAAGCGAAGGCCAGCACCGACCAGACACCACCCACCGGGCCACTAACCTTCACCAACCCCAGAGACATCTAAACTCCAACAAATCAGGGAAACCTCAAGGGCCCAAAGGAGAAACTGAGGAAAGGTAGAAAGGACAGACGAAGCAGAGTGAGATCCACAGACACCAGCCTCCACCGAATCAATGACCTGAGGGAGAAACAAATTGTGTCTGAGTCTCGATAGATGCTGGTGTGGTGGATCTAGCATGCATGAAAATCTCCACCAAAGAGGGGAGCCGTCGACCCCCGCCAGGACAGAGCAAGCGCAACACCTCAGGGCCCCCCAGGCCGCGGCCGCGCCAAAGGACGACCCCCGGGCCCCGCAGGGGCCACCGGCCGGAGAGCAAACCCCGGAGCAGGAGCGCCCCCCACCCCAACGCGGCCCGCGCCCCCAACCCAACGCAGCAGGGCGGGGCACTGCAGGCCCACCAGGCACCCCACCGGCCCACAACCCCCGCTCCCCCCACGACCCCCCCCGCCCCCCACCCACCCCAACCCAGCCCCAACCGCCCCCAGGTCCCCAAATCCCCAGACACCCTCCCCACGCCAGCACCCCCCACCCCGGCACCCCCACCACCACCCCCCCACCAACCAAGCATTGAAATTGAAATACACCTCATATGGTATTAGGGTTGTCACGACACTAAAGTTTCAAATTACTTGATACCATTTTCAATAAAAAAGGACAAATACTTTAAAAAGGCATCATAAAATAATTTTATTAGCATGAAAAAATGTGAGAAAAGCTTGTAAATATATAGCAAACACACTGCAAAGAACACAGTTTCCCACAATGACAACATTTTTGCTGATTAATAATAGGAAACAATCAGAACAATTTGAGTAAACAAACATACTCTATTGCATCTTTGGGAGACTTCCGTTCTCTATTTTTGCAATAGCAGTGGAAGAGAAGAAAACACGTTTGAGTCACATTAGCAAGCTAATGACTGCTAGCTGCGGGCCTGCGGCTAATGGCTAACAAACAATCACTGAACACTGATCATTCACTGAACATCAAATTAACCGCTTTAGCCGGCTAATGGCTAATAACAAAACAAACAACATTCACCAAGCTAACGCGACTACTGCGGATTACTTCTGGCCACACTGGCCAGACTAACACCATGAATCAGTTTACTACTATTTGTTACTAACTAACCTGCCAGAATTCATCATGAAGGTGAAGGAATTGTATGATTACTATTTTAAGTGTAATCTTTGCGTGTTCAAAATGATTGTATCCGAGATCTGATGAACAAGGTTCCTTGCAAGGATTTATTTAAAAGCTTCCAAAGACACGTTAGGACACCACATCTGAATGCAACGTGATGACCCCAAGAGTGTGACAATTTACAAAACATCGACTCATTTATACAAAAAAGATAAAAGGTTCCTCCACCCGACTCTTGGTTGAACAAAGGGCAGACATGTCGACTCCTAGTGACCAAATGTGTGATGTTATTAGTAAACAGATATTTTCATACAGACATGTCAACTCCAGGTTTAACAAAGGTGTAATGTTATTAGTAAACAGACATTTACATTCAGTTCCCCTTCTTGACTGGGGGAGAAATGCAATTAGGATCTAACCCCAGACTTTTAGACTCCAATGCCAAAAGGCTCTAAATAACATCATGCACATTCCTATCTTCAATAGCTTTGAGGGTGAGAGGATAAACTAAAGTTCACAAAATCATTACTCTACTGTATTCTATTAAACACTCATGATTATATCACATCTATATGTCTATAAGTAAATTCAAAAACAGTAAAACCACAAATTAAAAATATCAAATGTCTTCAAAGGCCAAGCTCATTGTGGTGTTTTGCCAAATTCATCTTTCTACTTGAATTTGTTGCCACGCACGGCAGTAGGCTGGGCTGTTTGCAGAGTACATGCTTTCTTTTTTCTGTACAAGAATAAAGTGTAATTGCACATCCACTACGGTAAGTGGCAGTGGCGCTCTTTATTTATTTCAGGCAAAATGATGCACTTCTTTTCTATGACAGAGAAATATGTTAATAAAGTGATTCTTTGTTGTAAATTTACATTTCTTTCTTTTGTTTTTTTGTTCTTAATGTTAATGAGGATATACTGTAATGCAGCATTGTACTTATAAATGCTACCATTTATAGTCACGGGAAAGAGTTGGGGAGCCGCAAAATAAAAGTGTTTTCTGCTTCCAGGGGAGGCGCTACAAAAAATTGAGAGTCAAAGCCAATCCAACTTTATTCATATAGCACTTTAAAAACAACACAGTCTACCAAAGTGCTGTACAATAAAGAAATAAAACAGTAAAAAATAAAATAAAATAAAAAAAACGTAAAAGACCACAGAAAACTAAACATAAAAACTAGTCAACTCTCAAGCCGGGCAGTGACTTCAAAACAGGAAGTGAATTGGCTAGTCTGATGTTCAGAGGGAGATTGTCACATTGTCTTGGTTAAATTTGTGCCGCGTTCTGGATTAATTGAAGTCGTGAAAGAGACATTTTGCGGAGTCCAGTGTGCAGTGCATTACAGTAAAATAACCATCAGTGTTTGTGTACATAAATCTTACTTCATTTGTACAAAATAACTCTCTTCAAAAGATGTTTATTAAACCGAAACCGTATTTGGTGCTGAATCCAATGCAAGAGCTGTATCAACCATTCTTTACAAAAATAACACCCAGTCTTAATTGACACAGAGAATTGTGAATTGAACAATATGATAACGAGATATCTGCAAACGCAAATAGGCTAAATGTGAAGTAATTATGCATAGCAATGTTTTTGATTAAACACACAGTAGTGTTGACAAGTTAGTTTTTGAAGTCTTGTTTTGGTTGTAGTTTGTGGTGGTTTTCTGATCTCTTGACTCACATGTAGCTAAATGTTAATAAAAAGTACATATGACAAATACAACTTGTCAATTGTTAATTGGTTAAATCATCAATTGTTTGTCATTAGTGCAAGAAAATAGAAGTCAGTTGTTTGATGTGAAGACTCTAAAATAAATAGTTTAAAAGTAAAATGTCAATATTTATACCTAGAATGGACAGTGTGGCAATTAGTAAAAGGAATTAGTAACACATATTATTCTGTATCCACAACAATAAGTAAGAAGAGAAGCAGTGCATTTTTATCCAAAGAAAACTCTTTGACACAGTTGCAAAATTTGGACATACAATTCATGCATCTATTTGAGCAATTATGACATTATGTAGTTTTAACGACTTTTTTAAATGTCTTTTTTTTAATACTAGGTTGTCTGGTCCCAAATGAGGGCAACACAATAGCTAAGCCTCTTTAGCAGCATGTAAGTTGCAGAGTGGAAAAAGCTGCCCTCTTTAACAACACATAGTACACACCTCGTCATGCACTAACTGGATCTTGATTTTTAAACGTCAGGAGCCAGGAAGCACCAGGCCACTATCCTGCATAAAGAAATAAAGTAATGTATTCTAGTGAAATCATAACATTGTAGATACTTACGTGCTACTTGTGATAGCATATAGAGGCACAGAGATTATTCACATGGTACGAGTATATCATAAATATTGTTCATGTACAGTTGCTTCTTTGATATTATTGTGTGCTGCTATTGCCCCCTTTGTGGCTGTAAAAGGGGACTTTCCCCATTGGCTGACTAGCACTAAAAAATAAGCGCAGTCCACCCAAGTGCTGTATAAAGCAATACATAACACTATAGACAGAGAAGTTCACAGAAAATGTAAATCAAATAAAAAGAAACAACTGTCACTCATAAAACAAGCAACAAAATCAGTAGGAGTAAAAGTCATGAAAAATAATGATAAATAAGTCAAGATCTCCCAATAGATGGTGACTATTTGTCTCTATAGTATTAGGAGTTGGACTTGACATGAAGCACTGAGCTGACCTGAGGCCAGCGTCAATGAACAGCAAAACATAAGCAGTGTTGAGGCCTTTATTGTAAGTCAATGGGCCAGTCGTGTGCAGCCACGCAAACATGCTAATACTCGTAATTGGATTAACGCGGGGCTTGGGAACAAAATATAGCGCTATGACGCTAATGCTGACGTAAAAAAAAAATGTAAAAGAAGGAAGTCATGCCATGGTGTGCCGAGGCTTCCTCAAATGAAACATCCACTTTACATTATGCTGGTCCAAAACGGAGTAGGAATAAGTTGAAACTTATTTAAATCACACCCCTTTAACGAAATATAATATAGGACTGTGTATCTTTTAGAACATAGTCAGAATTCATGAAATGAAATATTTAAATAGATAAATAAACTGATAGCTGTAAATTATCCAATGGAGAAGAATTGGAAGATTCTGAAATAAACAGTCATTGTAAATAAACATAATTATCTTTTCTTACGGTAACATTGCATTTTATTTTGAAATGTACTTTGTAAATATTCACTTCCGGTTTGGGGCTAATGCTTTTATTTTGAAGAGTAACTTCTGGTTTAGTGCCTTTGGTACTTGAGGTAACATAATAACGAAGGACGCTGGAAAAGTTTGTTGCGCAGCATCGAGGAATGTCCTTCTTTTGTATTAGTAGCCCCTCCGAAGAGGCAAAAGGTAATTCGTTTATTAGCGTTTTTGTGTTTGTACATGTATATAGTTTTGATTATTGTTTGCATGGGTCGTATTATTTTTTAGCTCTTACGGTGATTCATGGCGGAAAAAAATAAAACAACAAATAATCAGTAAAGTTTCATCCTTGTACAGCCTGCTTCAGTCATCAAGTAAAAACAAAACATTGAAAGAAATTAATAGTATATAACAGCTTGAATATTTCCTTTGTAAGAAAGTGTAACATCAGTATTCTGTCTTCTTTTTAGGAAACGAAGAAAGCAGACAAGTAACATTTACTGTAGATCAGCCGGATGATGTTCCTTTCATTCAGTTAAGTTTTGACGTACTGCCAACAGCATATTGCGTGCCATACCATCTGCTCGCCAGAGGCTGAGCTGCACTGTGTTTGTTTACGGAGCAGATGTTAGGCTTCTGTTGCTGTTTTCGTACTGAATTATCTGAATCTGAAAACTGTTAACACCACCAATAATTTGGGGCTGCAAGCTTTCTGATGAAGTTTAGGGTGTTATTTGAATGGGTTTCTTATGTGTTATGTGCGTCGCATGTGTCACATTTACAGTGTGCTCAGTTCCCAGCAAGGACACTATAATCATTCAGGAGACGTCTGAATGCTAGCATGTGTGTGAGAGCGCAAGCAAACATTTTGTCCATGGTATGCATCGAGGTTTCCGCGAGCATGCTTTTTTAAAATCTGACCATGAATGCCTTTGAAAAGCATGTGAACACATTTCGGTTCAAATGAGTGCAAACTGCCGTCTCAAATGCTGAACTCTCATTTTATGACACACAGATATTTTGAAATGACTAACCTTCATTCTTACTGTCTTGGGTATTGCCACAAAACAACATTTGGCCACAAGCACACATAATTTGGCAGTATATATAGACTGCGCGCATCACATATTTCTATTTTCCTACATGATCTCAAGCTTGTGATTATGTTCTTCTCTAATGATTTAGAACGAGTTACGTCATCTTTCTCTGCGCTATCTTGAAACGAGATGAGAGAAACAAGAAGGTGGTCGTTGAGCCATCGGGAGCAAAGAGCTCAGACTGTCTGCCCTGAGCTAATAATGAAGACATATTGCTTCTGACACTTCATTCAACCCCATGCAGCCGCCTTTCAACATCAGACTTCTGACTTGAACACATTTTAAGATCCAAAGTTAGAGCTAGAGCTCATCTGACTGATTTGTCAAGTTCATTATTGTGTTTGTACTTTGCACTGTTCCTGAATTGGGCTTTGTTAGATTGTGCAAGAGTGCTTTATTAAAAAGAATCACGTCGACCTTTCATATTGCCGCAGTGGCAGCAGGACCTCGCCTCTATTCGTTTCTGTAATATCCCATGTTGTTCCCATTCCGCACATAAATATATTATTCATAAGCAGACCACTGTTGTCTTTGCTTTTGCATATAAACAAGACATTAAAGTCCCCAGCAAAATCCTTGCCTGGGGACTTGACATAAAGCATTTTAATACGTGTGCAACTCATTCACAGACAGACCCCTGCTCACCTGTTGGGCTTTAAATTCAATCACATTAAATTATTTAAATGCAACTCGCTGAAAGAAGCAAATGATGCATTTGTTATCTGCTATGCGCCTTTCAGCTTGAACATTCAGTCATTAGGTCTGTTTATCATTTGTTTTCTATTTGCATTTACTCTATATATGAGAGGGTATGATGCAATGACTTTTTTGTTGTCATTTTACATACATTTGAATGAAATTATCAGTACCATAAGAGTGTAATTTCCTTCTAAGATATATCTCTCCAATAAAAGATGATTCAGTATGTATTTCTATATATTGAGAGTGGAACGGTTTGTTCCAGTTCCGTTTGTTTACGCCCCTATTTTGCCTAACATTCATTTGATGAGGAATGTTTCACTTCAAAACATTTGTGCCACTACTGAGCAGTCATTTGCTGCATGTTCCATTGTTGGATGTACCTACTTTTTGTTTTTGAACACTTGCGTTGAATTAATCACTTAATCAGCTTTCTTTGTCAATCTTACTGCTCAATTGAAAGTGCTTCCAGGTATGTTGTGCTCTCTACTTTGTGTGTCATAGTTATGTAAGAGATTAAGAAGCCTGGCTGATAAACTAATTGAATGCCGAGATTGCCCTGAATCTCATTGCGAAGGCTTAGACTGCTTGTCGTCACAAGTCCCACGCCAAACATTGTCCACCACTGTTTGTTCTTTGTTGAGCTCAGAGTATATTTTTATACTCTATTCAATATGACAAAATTTGAATTCTACTCATGATTTAGATTCAAACTCAGATGGTCATGTGGAAATGATCTTATATAGCTACAGTAGATTATTTAATGTAAAAGTAGTATAATATAGTAGTATATATATATATATATATATATATACTTATATTCCATTAGAAAGAGAAGCAATGCATTTTAAATTTAAAGTCCCTTTGCTTGGGAGTGACAAATCAATTATATATGTTGCTTTTGCTGTTATTATTAAACAAATATGATATATTATACGTTGGCAAACTCACCCTTCTTCTAATCTCCTTAGTGAGTCTATATAAATTGTTTTTACTGTGTGCACATAGCAAGTTTTTGTTAAAGCCACCTTATTGTTAATTGGATGAACTTTCTCAGGTCAAGTCTTAACTGCATCCAAGTGGAAAAAATAAAATGAGAAAAGTCTGCTGCTGTTTTACTTTGCTGAGCTGAATTATAAGAGAGGGTGTGCATATTTTTGTCTTATATACTATCATCCACTGTTTGAATATATTCATGAATGCATACATTAATGTGTTTCAGATTACACTGGTTAGAAATATTCTTGACTGTAGCATCCACAAAAAACTCCAAATGAATTCTAAGATAATGAAATGTAACACAATTTAACATGAAATAATGATTCCTGCACAGTGTATTTTCAAAAGACACTTTAATTCTTAATTGCTGGTTGCTTCATTTACCTGAAATGGATGCCTCCTTTTTCCCCTGTGGAAAAATATAAATGGTGGTGCCACTATGAAGCTGTACCGTAGTCATCTTTTTACCAAATGATGCAGATCGGTTTGGTTGCATGAGCTTTGTAAATTGTCTGCCGTCATAGCAGCAGGACAGCATGTCAATTGCCAAAGAATTATTATTTTTTAAATGAACAAAAACAAGGAACATTTTCAAATCCTCACTCTGTCATCACCCTCAGCATCTTACTTCCCTACCATTCATTGCATCCCCAAGCAACACAAAAAGATCCACAGACAGCAGCCTCCACCGATTCAACGACCTGAGGAAGAAGCAGATTGTGTCTGAGTTTCGATAAATGCTGGTGTGGTGGATCTGGCATGCATGAAAATCTCCACCAAAGAGGGGAGCCGTGGACCCCTGCCAGGACAGCGCAAGCGCAACACCTCAGGGCCCCCCTGGGCCACGGCAGCGCCAAAGGACGACCCCCGGGCCCCACCCCAACCAAGCCCCCCCCCCTTTTAAAAAAAAAAGAAATAAAACTAACTGGAATTACAGCTCATATTTATAAAACGAACTATACAGTAATGTGTAGCAAAAATGTCTGTTTTCGTCTTTTTTCATCAATTAGTATCATAGATGAGCTTTCATGGTTCATTTTAGTTGTATTTATTTTGGTATTGCTGTATAGAAGAAGGAAGGTCAAACAATTGTTTGAGAAGTGTGTTATGATTTGTATATCTCATGCTTAGGTTTGTTGTTTTGGCTTTGTGTCCTGTCATGCTCCTTTGGTTTTGTTTGCACCTGAACTCGTCATCCTGTTCCCTTGTGTAATCCCATCATCTCCTCCAGCCACTTGTGTCTTGTCCAGGTGTCTCTCGTTGTCTCCTCAGTTGTCTCCTCAGTTGTCTTGTATTCAGTCCCCGTCCACACCAAAGCCAGTTTCAATGTATCCTCACAAGTTTCCTACCGTTTAGGCGCGGTTTCGGAGCTTGAAAACAATCACTTTTGAAACCGGGCTCCAGAGTGGAAAGATTTCAAAACGTGCCCCGTTCGCGTCTGGACACCATATGCAGGATACTCCTCCAGCGATGACGTAATGGTCGCAGCTCGATGACGATGCATTGTCGCCAAGGTTATTTTAGTTAACTAAAACCAACGAAAAAACTAAAATACAAAAAACTATGTCGTTAATAAAATAAAATCGAAAATGCTTTTTAAAAAACAAAAACTAACTGAAACTACATTTTATGTTTACAAAACTAACTAAAACTAACTATAATTATAGCAAAAATGGCCTTTGTTTTAGTCTTTGGTAATCAATTTAATTTGCATGAGCCTTTGGGGATGATTAATTTTGATATTAACCGGAATAAGGACATTTGAAAGTGTGTCACATAAAAGTGACGTCATCTAACAGCAGCTGATAGAAAAGCACCTTTAGATGACGTTGCTCCCATAGTGTTTTTTAAATATTGCGCACAAGTAATACACACTTTTTAAAAAAAACTAAAACTAATACTGAAACTAACTAAAACTAAACTAAAACTAAGCATTTATGAAATAACAAACTAATAAATTAACAGAATTAACAGAACCACCCTGAAAACTAATTAAAACTAGCTAAATTTAAAAAACAAAACTCAAAAACGAAATAAAAACTAACTAAAATGAAAAATTCCAAAACTGTAATAACCCTGATTGTCGCAGATTGATGACGTATGCGGCAATTCTCTTTATTCTCTCAAAATATTTTGCTTCTTTATTCCCACTTTCAACAAGCGGTCTTGTACTTGAATCACCCGCCATTGTCACTTCTCCTGTGTTTGTCTTTTTCATGTTGTTTTGATACATGCAAAGCCATGTTTGTTCTGTAGATTGCAATAAAGTTAGAAAAAAAAAGTTATTCTTCTTCCCTGATTCTTTTTCTACGCTTTCCGTTAACCCCCTGTGGCTGCACTACAGCACCACTCTAGACTTGGCATATACATTACAGCTGTTAAAGCGTCTTCTTTTAGACACACGCAAGTCTTGAAATGCTTCTGTGTGTACGAGATTTGTTTGAGGAACGAACCTTGGACGGGGCCTTAGTTTCCTGGTTTTGTTTGGCCTTGGTTGGATCATTGTCGCTGTCACCACTCTTGTGTTTTGTTGTTACTTAGATTTTTGCTTTTTCAGAACTTTGTTTTTTTTATTTTGAGTTTTACCCAGTACCCATGTTAGTGTTTTTGTTAATAAATGTAGTTTAGTAGTCCATGCATCCCTGCCGTGGTTCTCCTGCCTGCCTACATTTGGGTCCTCCATCCCACACAAACTGTGACAAATTGTTTACTTGGCTTTAATACACCATACTCACTAACTTTTTTTTGCACTTGACAAACACTACATATATTTAAGAACAAAAAAACGAAAACCCAAACTAAAATGAAGCATTTTTTAGAACTAAAAAGCAACAAAGTGCCTCTAAAAACGGATTGAAAAAATATAATCAATTATCAAAATGAAATAAAAGCTAACTAAAATGAAAAATCCCTAACTATTTTAACCCTGATTTATACAACTTGAGACGTCAGCCACCTTCGAACAAATGGTTGAATTTTAAATACGGTCAGTGTTTGGCAAAATGACATCAGAATTTCAAAAGAGCAAAACAAACAAAAACTAGTCTAAAGATGTTTTTGTGTGGCTTTGTGTGCCATTTATTACATTTGATAGCTCAGCCATTGCCGTACATAAATATCAGCAAAAGCTTAATGGGAAAAAAGTCCCCCTGTATTTGTCAATTGTCATGATTTTAAACTCAAATATCGCCAAAACATATTAGAGTTTTGTACAGGGTGCCAACAAAGTGCTGCAAGCAATAACTGTACTATATTCCAAATTTGTTGTGAGACAATCGAAAAATCAAAAGGCATTGACCTGATATGAACTTCACACGTAAGCCAGCAGCTCCGGTGCAGCAGAGGGAACAAGACAAAACTGTTAAAAAGTCAAATGTGTTTGGAGTGTGTTAGGCTGGTGTGGGAAGTTACTGTAATCTGGGGCTTTGGCTCCCATTCAAATTAAGGAAGAAGGGCACTTATTAGATTGGAGTGGCGAGCGTTCTCATCTCCGAGGGGGAGGCTAATTGGATATTCCTAAATCAGGGAGCATGACGTTGTCATGACAAAAAGCAGCACTGAGTAGGAGTACGATGCTTAAACAGGCATGGAAGCAATGGAAACACACTTGACTGCAATTAGTGGAGACTGCTGATGACACACGAACAAGCCCACAACATAACTACTTGCACAAAAAAAAAACATTTCCAATATGTGAGCTGCATCAAATAATCTTACCTTTAATGAGATAATATGCTTAACTATATGCTCGGTATTGTGGATATGGTGACAAATTTTGAGTTTATACAAAACAAAAATGCTCACAGTATAAACTGAATTGAAGCAAGAATTTACGGGTGGATGCATCGTGTAGAAGTTACAGCATTCCCCATCTATCACATGCTAGCTCCTTAGCATCGGACTTAAATCACAATCTGGTAAATAAAACAATAATAAGGGCGGAGTTCCCCTTCTATGGATTTATGAACGTATCTGTGTGATGTTGATGCTGTGGCCAGTAAAACGACTGTAAACATTAGCTACAGTGGCTCTACAGTTGCAGATAACTTAATAACTTACCAAGTTAATTGTGTGAAGGCTGTGGCCTTCACACAAGGTATTCCTCGCATTTTTTGGCATCCAACTCCTTCCACATAATTCAGTTGATTCCCGTCATTCCAATTTTAACATATTCCAAATATTCACACCATTCTTTCTTCCATTTGTCTTATTCCGAATATTCACGCCTTACCTACAATTCTTGATTTTGAACTCTAATTTTCCCCATTCATTCTTAATGGCAGATTCAACATTACACATTTACATCATTTCAAAGTGATATTCAAATCATTTAACTCATTCATTTCACTTTAGTGATGATTATTAGTCTATTCCCCACTTGATTCTTCAAACCTTACTTAAAAAGCTACTGAAGGTAGAATATTCCATTTCGAATCGCTACTGCCACTCGCTGACGAAAAATGAAACTGCACATACCGTTCTTCACATACACACCACGCACATTACGTCACGTCCGCAGACAAATTCTAACCCAATCCAGTCCGAAAACTATTGGCCAGAGGTTTGCAGGAGTACCCATTGTGAACAGCTAAAGTGTTAATCTACTAATTAGAAGGTATTTCACTCATAATTGGGCAAATAAAAAGCTTATTGTAAAGTTATTTTTGGGGTAAAAGTTCCATATTGCAACTTTAATACCCTACTTGATTCTTAACACCTTACCTCTTTCTGCTTTTACCACTATACAATTTCTACATTTGTTCATCGGTTCAAACCGTTCCAATTTTCAACTGTTCAACCTGCCAACTACTTGAACATTTCTTGATGGATTCAAACCATTTCAACTTCAACATTCTCAGCTATTTGCAGCTCATTGTATATCATTCCATATCATTCATTATACTTCAACATCATTCAATATCATTCCAGATAATTCTTGTTTTTCATTGAGCTTCACAGCCTTCACACGCAATTTCTTCAGAAAATGCACATTGTCTAGTGATGAATGATGTTGTTTATCCCACATGATCATCATCCCACAACTCTCACGGCTTGCCCGCCATCTTGTCCTGCCTGACATGCTGGCCACTTTACTAGCCCCACTCATAGTACCATTTTAGTATTAACTTCATTTTCACGTGCAAACCATAATTATGAATCCATTGCGGGCACTGATAGCCCGTGGACCTCATCAAATTCCTCCCTGGAGAAGCTTTGCCAGCTTTTCACTGCAGTCATCTTCACTTACTGCTTGTTTGTCGTTTGTTTGGAGCAAATGAAACAAAATGGCTTGAAATCAGGACACTGACTTGGCCATGAAGTTTTTTCACTTCCTTCTTTCTTCTAAATGGTCTGTGTAAAATGGCTCGGTAAAACCTCTTACAGTGAAAGTGAAAGTATACACGTTTATCACACTTTATAATGTCAAAATCCTAAAACCCATCACTGCATCAGTTACTCTGACTCTCCCCTTCCCTTCCCCCCTTTTCACTTAAACTGTGGCATATCTGACTCCAAAGACTGGCCAATTGGGGGACACCAATTCAAGGTACCGCTACATTAGAATCATTTAAGACTCTTGGTGTGAATCGTGACAGTGAATGAATGAATGAATGAATGAATGGATGGATGGATGGATGGATGTGCCCTTTCATTGGCTGGCCACCAAGCAAGATAGAAAATGTAATGCAAACTAATTTTTCAGCATGCACATAGTTTGAAAAAAAACAAAGCTTTTCCCAGTATTGTTAACAGCAATGTTGCTTGTGAATAATTCCCCGACACAACAAGGCAACATTGAGGCAGCCGAAGGGCAAAAGAAAAATGGGAGCAGTGCAGATAAAGAATGGATTAATGGTGCATGGAGGCCAGATAGAAAGAGAGAGGGGATTAAAGGAAAGGAGGGACTCGAGTTTGAGGGGAGAAGTGAGTAAGCAAAAGGTTATTCAATGTGACAAGTGCTCAGAGGCTCTGCACAGCACACCACAGTCCCACTGAGGGAAACTTGCTGTTTTGGGGATGACTTTGAGCGGTGGAAGAGGTCACCTATCTTTTTTGCAGTCGACATTCTGCCTCTTCCCTTCCGCTCTTTTCAAGGCATCAGTGTAGCAGCAGGATTTGTTTTGGAGTTTAGTGTGCGTGCGCGAATTCCCATTAGTAGTAATGCACTCATTACTTCTTCACAGACTCTCAAGCATCCATTAAAGCCCCGGAAGCCAATGATTGCACATCTAATGTAATGTTGTGAGTAGCTGCTATAAACACCATATGCAGCATTTTGGAGTAGTCCATCACCCAGCATGGAGCTCATTTGTGAGGTTTTGTGCTTTTCAAGTGGAGGGTCACGGTTCAAATTATGCAGCAGACAAATATGTAAACTGTCCACCAATTCAACTCCTATTTCTTAAATGTAAAGTAAAATGCTTTTAACAGTCAAATATATACAGCACAGTATCCATTCAATTTCCACATGAGGGATACGAATCAGTGGCACTGTTGTCTTTCTTTGGGCCCACGGCGAAGAAAATTGTCGTGGTAAAATCAAATGCACTCGCAAGTATGGAGCACCTCCGGGAGCATTCACGTTCTGACTGGAAATGAGCAGTGTATTGTCTCAACTACCGCAACGTGAGCATTCGGCATTGCTCGGCTTCGCTCGGGTTCGCTCGGCTTCGCTCGGCATTTTTTACTCAGATTTTTTGGTTGAAGTCCGATTTGTACGAGTTCCGAGACGTTCAAACTCCGAGGTTCCACTGTATAAGTAATATTCTGTTAGTGTTTAAAGTAGTTTTTTTTTTTTTCAAAGCATGAACAGATCGAGTGGATTAATAACAACCTGGATAAATTACAGCGTAAGCCATGACTCACAGCAAATGCACAAGCAACCATACAATTTTGTCTAATGAAAGTCGTTTTAGCTAAATGTGAAACTCCATATGCCGGTAATTAGCACTGATGCTACGGTAATTATAAACCCTCAAACAACTGCTACTTTAACACGAATGACACTACGGAGTGAGATAATATGAAAACGGCAAAATGTGTTACTATATTCCACTGAAGGGATGGTGTCGTCTTCCTTGGTTACACCGCATACAACAACAACAGCATGGCAAAACACACACAGTACTGCAGTTAAGGTGAGCATGTCTGCATTTTCATTTGCCTGTTAGATACTGTAAAAAAAATAAAAACTACCCTCCTTTATAAATCTGTGATATAGAAAGGGCGAAAACATGGCAATGCCGCCATGTGCTGCCACACATATCGCACATACCAAAAAACACCTATGATGGCACTTCAAATGTTGACGCAAATTCTGAATTGTTTATTGGGTTAACTGACTTTTCCATCCAGACACATTATAGTGAGGAGAGCGGGAGGCCATACCAGGGTTCTAGGAAAGAAAAAGAAGACCATCTCCAGCTAGCCAAAATACTGGCCGTGTGCACATGCCGTTCATTTCACTCGTCCCACTCCCACTACTGTCATTTAAAGCAACAGCCACCAAGCAGGTTGTGAGAGAGCAAGGGAGAAAGAAGAGGAAGATTGGCGGGTCACTAAAAGAAAGATGCCATAAAACCTAAAGAAATAGAGGGGAAGAAGTGTGAGGAATACAGAAGAGAAGAAGCAAAAGGGAATTCAATCTTTACAAGTGAGGGGAGAAAAGAGCAATGGAAGATGAGGTAATAGCACTTTCCACTCCTCCCCACTTTGCCCTGTCAGAGCAAATATCTCATTACTAGTCCTGGCTGGCAGCGCTAAGGCAGTCAGCGAGAGGTCAGGAAAGCTCCAGAGAGAAACGAAATGAACAGTGAGACTCTCATTCACGCTCACAGCGCAGAATGTGTGGAAACGACTCTCCAAAAAGCAGCCATGAAGAGCTTGTTGGAATGTTGAATGTTAACATTCATCTACCCAGTGTTTTAAATTGTGCAAAATGGCTGCCAAAACATACAGTAAATGTGAAAGGGAAATTTTGTTGATTTTATTTGCTAAGGATTAGAAAAAAATAATTTTGACTTATGAGTCAAACATAAGAAGTGCCTTGAGATAAGGGTTGAATTTTATTTTCCCTTAACATTACAATTATTTTTTCAAGGTCCCAAGTATTTTTTTCAACAAACACGAGCAATAAATTAAAGGGATACTTGACTCACATAGCCATTTTCAGCAGTAAGTAGATAATATTTTGTCTAATTAATTTGATACCTTCATTTTTTTTTCATGTACATGTAATACCTTCAAAAAAAATGTTGCCACTTGTCAACTGAAAATGACAACACGTGTGCTCAGGCCTCAGGTAACGAGTACAAGCAATCATGGTCAGTTTGCTAACTTCACATGACCAAAGCCCGCAAATAGGTCGTTACCTGAGCTCTGAGCACCCGTGATGTCATTTTCAGTCGGTAGCAAGTGGCAAAATGTGTTTTTAAAGGTATTAATTGTACATGAAAATTGGTTAACTTATCAAATTAATTTTAGACAAAATGCTAACTTTTTATTGCTGAAAATGGCTTCATGTCAAGTATCCCTTTAAACTGTATTACAATAAACTCAGATTTATTATCCATCAATGTTTTGGTTATAAAGATAAGGTTTATGCTAAAATAAAGGCAAATGAACCATGAATTTTGTAAAGCGCTTTGACGCGAACCCTAACCCTAATAAACTATAATAATAATAATAATAATAATTTTCTAGTAATTGTGTTTTTTAAAAATACATATTAATGAGCCCCCTCCCCCCCGCCCCCTAGATGATTTGAATGCTTGTATTTATTTATTTATTTATTTATTCAGACCAGCAGGGTGCCATTTTGTCATAAGGGGCCCCAGGTAATGGGGAAATGATTTAGGCTCATGCCTCTCCTATCCATACTCATTAACACTATGTACACTTTACAGTACACAGGAAGGCCAGAGCATAGATTTGAACTCTGAACCTCAAAACTGTGAGAAAGACTAGCTAACGACTATGCAGCACTTTGTGAAGGACCTCCAATTCAAATTGTAATTCTTTTTTTTTTAAATCACCAGCAGGGGGCAGGTTAGCATCACATTGTAGCCTTGTACAGTAGGTGTTTGCAGACTTTCCTGGTCCACTTCCTAAATCCAAGTCTGTGGCCGTGGGGGCGAAAGAGGACACATCAGTGGGGTTGCACACTGCCATGACACTTGAGTATTGTGCAAACATTGTGCCACAGGCAGCTAGGAATATAATACGTGGTTTTGGGGCCTGCTGATGTGGACTTCCACTTGTCTGCACCACTTTATATCATGAGCTTTGAATTCACAGAAATGGCCTTCACTGGTAAAATAGGAGACAATTACACAATATGCACATTTGTGCACAATATGTGTTTATCTATAGACATTCGAAAGGCAAGGAAACATTTGATGAATATTTCACAATAGATCCTCGAAATTTCCCCCAGCCAATCCATGAAAACAGTTAAATGATAATTATGGAATTGTCCATTAATCCATTTTCTTTAGCGCTTGACCTCATTAGGTTCGTAGGTGAGCTTGAGACTTTCCCAGCTGATGTTAAAACAGTCACCAACCAATCAGGGCTCAAAATGACAAACAACCGTTCGACACATGTTTAACCTAACCTGTGTGTTTTTGAAACGTGTGAGGAAAGCCACACAAGCACAAGGTGAACAGAGTTGAATGAAAATGAGTTGACGTCATCTGATCACTTTATGAATAATCCTGATCACAAACAATCCCAATTACACAAGGCATAATTTGGTATTGTCTCATGTTACATGTCTATTTCCATGCATCCCATTTTCTATGGTGCCTGTCCTCATCAGGGTCACGGAGGAGTTGGAGCCTCCCCTGACTGACTTTGGCCACTCTGGGCGCTAGACAATCGCAAGGCACATACATTCACACTCACATTCTGTATGGACAATTGACCTGCATTGGCTTGAGTTGACCTACCTAACATGCCTGTTTTTGGAATGTGGGAGGAAGCCCCTTCAAGCAAGCATGGGAGAACATGCAAACTGCACACAACCAAAAGTGATGCTACCTATTGACATTTTTATTACATTTCTAGCACTCTGAAAATAAGTCGTTCAAATATTATTATGTATTTTAACCCTGGACTTCTACCAGGTGAAGTCAAAAATACTCATTGCTGCTGGTATTTTTCACGCACAATCAAATACTGTATCCGCATACACAATCAAACTCAGTGGCCTGGTCCCTGTAGTGTAAATCACTTTATTTTAGTACAAAGACTCAGTTTAGACTGGTTTAGAACAAGAAAAGCCAACGACACCCCCCCACTTCCACACACTCCTCCGCAAAACCCACTCATTTTATTCCTAGCTGTCTGGTATGCAGGGCTGAGGGTTAGCTGCCATTTTGCAAGCGGCAGTTTGGGTCAATCCTCAGCAGATGAACGTATGTCAATAAATGCTTCTTTTAAGGGTTGTAAAGCGAGCGTGCATTTATGTGCGTTGAAGACTAAAGGTGTCGACAGGTGTCGGGCCTCGTGTCCCTGCCTGCCTGCCTGCGTGTCATCGGTCAGCTGCAGACGACGTGCAGGTTCGCAGCTCTGCCTGTTGTGTTAGTGGTTGGCAAACTTGTGATTACGTTGACCGCTTTTGACAACCACAAAGGGAGAGAGACAGGCTGCGGGAGAAGACATTTTAAAATGATAGTTAAGGGCGAAGCAATAGACTTGATGATCCCGATGGAAAACAAGTCATCAAAAGTGAGTGACAACTTGAAATTTAAGTGGCAAGAGGAGAAATTTTATCACGAGACCAGAATTACAAATTGAGTTGGCCTCAAATGTGGTAATTTTACACTCAAACTTACGACTGTAGTTATATTCCTTATCTGGCTGTGCACAGTCAGCTCAAACTCCCACTGTAGGTTTAAGTTTAGATTACCAAAAGCATGTGAAGTGGAGTCCAAGATGTTGGATAATGAGCAGTAATGCATAGCCAAGACAAAAGGAGCGCAGCAACTGCATCGTTTTGTTTGCACACTTGGAATAAGCAAACAATAAGATTATAGAAAGATGGAAAAAAGAGTGAGCGAGGCAGCAAATGAGCAGCTTGTTACTGTCAATGTGCTTGTGGTACTCACTGTGCTCATGTCGGGCCAAGGAAGTCCTCCAAAGTGGATTGCAAAGCACAGGCTATCGTCATAGTTGAAAATAATATAAAATAACTAAAAGAAAATAATCCACCGCTTTTTTGCCATCCAAGCAGGCTGACATGCTGTGTAGCACTGCCCCCTGCGATCGACCGGAACTGACGTCAAAGCTCGCATTGCAAATGTCACATGACCTAACCCAGACAACAGGTGAGCCATAATGTCAGTTTTGTGTGAAAGGTGGAGCTCGCTCTCATTCATCTGAATGTAATCAGTGCGGTACGTGTGCTGCTCGTGTACATTTTCACCCCAAGCTTCGCAATTCGATAATAATGCATTGGATTTATACAGTATGTCAGGTTAATTGAACATTCATAGGTGTGATTGTGAGTGGGGATGGTTGTCCGTCTCTGTGTGACCTGTGATTGGCTGGCAACCAGTTCAGGGTGTACCCCGCCTACAGCCTGTAGCCAGCTGAGATTGGCACCAGGACAAGCGGTTAAGAAAATGGATGGATGGATAGATTTATATAGCGCTTTTCTATCTAATCAGACACTCAAAGACGCTTTACAATGGAACGGATACATCATTCATGCACTTACACATCCACACTGTGTTGGCGGTAAGCTACTTAAGTAGCCACAGCTGCCCTGGAGCAGGCTGACGGAAGCGTGGCTGCCAGTGTGCGCCTACGGGCCCCCCGACCACCACCAAACATTCGCACCTTCCATACACCAACCAGTGTGAGTAGCCCTGGAGGCAATGTGTGAAGTGCCTTGCCCAAGGACACAACAACGCATGATTTGGGGAGAGCGGGGATTGAACAGCCGACCTTCTGGTTACTGAACACACCCTGAGCCACGGCCAACACAAATATATGAAATTATAAATATGGCTAAGTGTTGTAAAACACAATATGTGTACTGTACATTTTTTGTTTTTATGACTTGGCATATAGCGGCTGTATCTCACTCTTAATTGTTTACATTTTCATTCAACTTTAAAAGACACACTGATGACCCTGGAAGCTCCATGAACTTTTTGTTAGAATTTTAAAACAAAGATGTCAATTGTCTAACATAAAATAAATAAATTAAAAAATACAACATCCAAATCTGAAAATCATTATGCTGAAAGACATTTCAACAAAGTTAAAAGTATTTATTTATTTATTTATTTTGGGCTCCAAGTTTTGTTCATCTCTAATGTTCTCTCTGGGAGTGTTTCGCACAATTAACCACATGCAATACTGTTGAAAGCTTGTTTTATTTTCTGCTCACTTGCCTGCGCAATCAAGACAAGTTATATTAGTAGCGAATTAACATGAATTCAAGGGTGCAGAAATGTTAGTGAAGTTAAAGAATATATGCCTGTGAATATCATATCTGTTTACATGTGTTGCTCCACATTTTGTGTTCAAATATCCGTTGATTGAAACGTTCTAGCAACATAGATGCTGTGCATTGGCATTTGTTATGGTGTTTTCCATTATGTGTTAGCAGGGTTGGGAGGGTTACTTTTAGAATGTATTCCATTACAGTTACAAGTTACCTGCTAATTTTTTTTAGTTAGTAACGTAATCCAAGTACCATAATATTAAAGTAATGTATATGTTGTGCATGATGTTTAAATAGTGAATTGGTGGGAGGAAGATTTGTTTGGAAGGTGTAACTCACATTATGGTTATAGGCTAGCGGGCTAGCTAGCAAGAAGCTACAGCACGTAGCATGCTGCTGGACTCTCAGCTCAAACTTTCACTCCGATTAAGTTCCAATGAATACCGGTCGCCATTTTCTCCTCCCGTCCGTGAAGCTTTTTCAAACTGCCCACGTGTGGAGGACACGACTAGTCAGTTTGTTCGTTCCCACCTCCCCGACATGTAGCAACGGTCCCACTCGCGCGGGCGGGTTTCTCTCTCTCTCTCTCTCTATCTCTCTCTCTCTCTCTCTCTCTCTCTCTCGCTCTCATTGTAGAAATTTTAATCCCTCGAAGTAATCCCCATTTTTAATAAATGTACCTGTAATCTGATTACATGTTTTTTACTGTAACTGTAAGGAATACAGTTTAAAAATAAATGTAATCTGATTACGTAACGGCAGTACATGTATTCCGTTACTCGCAAAGCCTGTGTGTTAGCAATAGCATCAGGCCGGATGAGCTATGTGGTTGTTAATTTGATTGTGTAATTCTCCTTGTTTGATGTTCAGTTTGACAGTTAACTTCATCTGGGAGTGGCAACGAGCTCTACTTTATTTCGAGAATTGCTCCCTTATTCTATTTGCCAAGCTACTGCTTGTTATGTGAGTTGAGCTCACTGCCACCATCCAGCACTCTAGTCTTAAAGCAGAACAAATTGAAAAACTCTGAAGTTGGAATGGGCGAGCACCAATACCAGGTATTAGTCAATATCAATGCCCCCACAAACAGCCATTTATGTATTGATTGGGAAAAAGGCCCCAAATATATTGTGCCCGCTCCCCAACTGGTACCCCTGCCACAATCTGTGGCAGTTTGCTTTCCTTATGAATGCTATCTGATGTTGTGCTTTGTGAATGCTTGCAAGTGTGTGTTACATTCCGGGCCGGGTAGGTGGGTGCAGCTCGCGTATTCTGCAACTCACTTTGTTAGAGTGGGCTGTGCAGAAGAGATGTGAGGCACCAAGGTAAATAGGACGTACCACAAAATAAAAAAGAAAAAAAAAAGAAAACTTGGATGGTGCTGTTATGAGAACTAGAAACTGAGCTATGCAGCAACAGGATGGTAAACATTCTCACATACACATGCATGTCTTGCCATCTATGTTGTCCTCAGTAGGGTCACGGCTGAGCTGGAGCTGATCCTTGCAGACTTCTACCGAGAGGCGCCGTACACAATTGCGGGGCTGCACATTAGGGATCTTAACAATATCCAAACCTCATGATTTAATTATCACATGTGCTTAGTGGCACAAAGTATCTAGGTCTATGTAGTTCACAATGTTGTGTTTGGCTGAAATGGGCCAATAGTAATGTTTTGTTGTAGTTTTTTTTACTGGTATGACTGATTCATAGGAGTGATAAATGCCATAGTGGCCAAAACAGTTCAAATGAAACAGCACTAATAAACTAACCAGAGGGTGCTAGAACTGCACAAATGGAACACAAATGAGACTTTTTAACAGATATGCTGCATTTAATAACGTGACATGACGACGATGATGTGACAATTTTAGCTCTTTTACCGCCATAAGCGTCAATTGACGTTAAGGACACGCCCACTGTATACCGCCAATAACGTCAATTGACGTTAACTAAATGTTTTTCCCCAATGGGCAGTGCAACGTCTTGTGCAGCGCTGCTTTGTGAATACAAAAATACCCACTAAGATGGCAGCATTGTATTTTCAATGGGGTCCCCTGTAGCAAATTACATGAAAACATGGCAGATCTTAGGAAATAAAACGTTTTTAAGGATGACGTGAATAATCAAAGCATTTGTCACATTAAATCTAGTTCACAGAGAGTCACTAAACAAAAAATGTTAGTGTCAAAGTCACTGATGTGCAGAAAATGTATCTTTTCACAAAAAGCTTGTTTTCTCGTTATTTTTTCCATGTCACTCAAATAACCTATTTTCAAATGGTGATTACTAAAGAACAGAATATAATAGAAACATAGTTTTTCTAATGAAATAATGGAATCCAATCTTTCATATGGTATCCACCATGTTTATGTAGTCATAGTGCACAGTAAAAAAAAAAAAAAGTTTGCCTTGAAAGATGAGTGAAAATGCTCGAAATGGGCTGGCTGTGTATGGGTTACTTTTTGGATAATGTTAGTAACGCAGTAAAAGAGTTAATACCACGATATCACGTTATTGCCATTACAATTATCCCTACTGCGCAATGCACTTGCATGCACACACAGCATTGTTTACTTGATTAAATGATTGCACACAAAAAACGTCAACATGTTAAAAATGTTTTTTTTTTAATGTCTATTCAATTTTTGTTACCTATTTCTATACTCCAAATGATTAAAAAATAAAAATAAAAAAGACGTTCTCACTCAGTGCCCTTGATATGATTGAAGAAGTATAACGACATAAAGTTGTGCTCCTAAGTTTACATACTTTTAATTACAAAATGTAAAGCATATTGAGTTACTTTGTGTAGGAAATTAGCTATAAACCAGTGATTGTTGGGGGGGCAGTACCTAGGGTGTACCCCGGGGGGGAACACCCCTAGGTACTGCCTAAGTACTGGTTAACGTCTAAACAATGTGAAAAATGCTTGCTTGCTTCTTATTGTATACTTTTTTTTTGGGGGGGGGGGGCAAAATATTATAGTTACTCAGGGCATTTTACAGTAATTCCTCACTCATACTGTTCCACCGTTACAAACCACAAATTTACAAACATTTCCTGGTTGTATGTTATATATATATTGAAATTGTGTCACATTGAATGATAGTAGATATTGTTGTATGTATGTAATAGATATTGTTGTATGTATGTAATAGATATTGTTTTTGTTTATCCCATTAAAGGGATACTTGGCTGATTGAGACATTTTCATTAGTAAAAAGTTACTATTTGGTCCAGCATTAATTTGATAATTTCATCATTTTTTGAGTACAATTAATACCTTTAAAACTAATTTTGCCACTTGCTGTCAACTGAAGATGACATCACCTATGCTGAGGAATTAGATTACAACCAATCACAGCTGACCTGTTTTCTGGGTTTGGTCAGCAAACTCAGCCATGATTGATCGTTACATATTTCCTCAACACGGGTTCTTCAGTCGAGAGCAAGTGGCAAAATTAGTTTTAAAGTTATTAATTGTTCATGAAAATATAATGTTATAAAGTTATCACATTAATTATAGACAAAATATTATCTTCTTACTGTTCTAAATGGCTCGATGAATCCAGTATCCCTTTAATGAAAGACTTGTTGCAATGAGCGTGGACACCAGCGCTAACCAACCATTCCAGTACCAGCAAGGCAATCTCAGTAAAATTCTAAAAGAGGAGAAACAAATTGGACTTAGAGCCATAATGATGCAAGTGGTTTGTTGTTACATTGTCCTCTATATTGTTTAATGACCCTAAATGACCCAAATTGATCTTTCCTATATTATAACATTTTGCTTGGGACAATGGAATGGCTAAAAGAGACTTAGGTCAGACAAGCATTTTTTTTTCTCACCATTTCAGATGGTAAACAATATATTTTGTGTTAACGTTTTGGTCTGTTTACTTGTGTCTCAGGGTATTTTGGTGTTCCGCTGTCTTGGAATGTCCTCGGAAGTACAACAAAAACAAATATGTTTTTGAGTCATAAAAAGTGTTGGGGTATGCAAAAAGTCAGCGAGCCAACTTGAATCTATGAATTTTAAAGCTCTGTGTATTTTGGCAGTTCAAAATGCAGCTTGGAATCCTATTCTTTTGCACTTGCAATTTAGGGGGGAAATGGCAGGATGGCAAGTCATCTTCTTTTTTTTTGGACACAATCGCTGATTGAATTTAGTTGCACTTACTACCTGCTTGTCCACCAAATCTATTGGAATTTAAAAACTGCATATTTTTTTCCAAATATTTGTATTTAAAATGGCATTATCTGAAGTAGTTCATTTCAAACCTTCTAATTGTTGTTGTTGTTGTTGTTGTTTTCCATTGAGCTCCACCACAAAATGTATACATCTATGGTTGCTGCATTATTGTGTAATGTGTCCTGAAATAACCTTGATTATTGACGCAATGAACTTGTGTTATATGGCCTGGTAAGAACTTCAAATTAAGTATGTCAAAGCAAAGTGTTAAAAAAACAATCGAGTGGTTATGGCATTGTGGATTTGTGCACAAGGAGATCAATAAAAAAAAAACACGCACTTCCAAGTCACACAATGAGAACAATTTTGGGGTTATATGTTGTACATCCATCTGGATCCCACACGCTCAATCTTGTGAAACCTCACTAAGGAATAACTGCAAATTCATCTTTATGCTATTCTTTGGTTTTGAGTGTGATCTATTTCCTAACTAGGATTATATGTTTTTATGTGATGGCCTATTTCTGCAACAGGTTGGCTGCAAGAGTTTGTTTACAAGGCTGGAAGTGACAGGGAAGCATCCAAGCAGCTGCCTCTTCTTTCCCACCAGCACTGGAGTTGACAATTTGAGAGATTTGTGACTACGAGGTGTTAGACAACCTCATAACGTATCTTTGGCAACGTCGAGTGGAACACAAAGTCTGCAAATTGAAATGGCGAGTGTGGTGTTGATGAGCACAAATAATTTAAATCATTTGTGACAGTACAGGGTCTGTCTTGTTTTTCCAAATAAAATAACTTACATACGATGGATGAGTAAATACTGTAGATCACATGATCAATTCAATCATACGGGAAGATCCAGCTTTCAAGAAGATTTATCTTGGGAACCATTCAAACAGTAGACATCTACGCCCCATTTTAGAGGCGCATAAATTCCCTCAATGAGCAAGCGCTTGGCAACATTATTGATGGAACAGTCCCTTTTTCGAAGAGGAAGCAGCTTTGAGCGTAACCAAATTTACACATCTGTCTAATAGGCTTCAATGTTAGGAAGAGTCATTGAGGTAACTGCACATTATAAGAACTAATTGTCTATTTTTTATGTGTTTTTATTTTATTTTTTTAGAGTATTATTCATTCAAGTGAACATGCCATCGTCATCGCTCTTATATATTTTTTTGCCTGTGTGTGTGCGTGCGTGCAAGCGAGTGAGTTTGTGCTCTTTAATTCACCTCATAAATCCCAGACCCTTCACTTTAACCGGATACTTCAGAGCGTCGTGAAGTTCTCAGGAGACCAGAGGAAGGATCAAAGGGAAGAAAGACGAAACTGTGAAATCCAGCACCAACCAGACACCATCTACCACCCACAGAGTTACAAAGCCAGAATATTTCACCAACCTCAGAAACATCTAAATTCTAACAGATTAGGGAGACCTTAAGAGACCAGAGGAGAAACTCAAGGAAGGAAGGAAGGAAAGAAGGAAGGATAGATGATACAGATTCAGCGACCAGTGAGAGAAGCAAATTGTGTTAATGTTTCAGTAGATGCCGGTGTGGTGGATCTGGCATGCATGAGAACTTCCTCCAAAGAGCGGAGCCGTCGACCTCGGCCCGACCAGGCAAGCACAGCCCCCCAGCGCCACCCAGGCCATGGCAGCACTAGGGCACAATTCCCCGGTCCCCAGCCAGAGAGCCAACCCTGAAGGCCGGAGGAGCAGATGGGGGGACCACAGCACTGCTGCCCCAACTGAACTAATTGTCTAAATAAAGCCTGCAACTTAAAACTGTGAATAAATGATAATAAAATGGAATGCTAAGAGAATTGTTAAAAAAAAAAAAGTCATTGATGTAGCGCTCTAGCTAACACATCACACACATAACCACACACCAATGCTCTCTTGCGGCTCTGTGTAAAATATAGACGACCCGAGAGCAATCGGATTGTGTGCCTAGTACAGTAAGTTGCTTTGAGGTGATAACCTTGGCACCACGGCGAGCGACATTATTGCTTTGTGTCCACAATCTTGACTGCTCTGGTTTGGTGTGTAGGCGGGATAACAATCACTGTGGAAGCTACATAAATGCAGGGTGATTTAAAAGTAACTCTTATAAGTGTAAGTGTGAAATCATAACAGCACAACACTGTGTAATTCGCCATTACAGACGCTCCCCTACTTACGAACATTCGAGTTACGAACAACGGTACATACGAACATGTCTGCGCGTGTGTCGGAAAATGTCCGGAAAGAGATGCTGTAAGTTAGATTTTGTATTGCGCTTCTTTTTCCGAGTGTTTTCGCTCATAGATAAAGCCATCGCACTCTTCGAGCAGCAAGACCCAAATATTGAACGTTGCACAAAGGTTGCAAATCAATTGAATGATGCCATACAGTGCTACCGCATCATTTATGATGAAAAAAAGAAGGAAACTGTGCAATCGTCGTTGGATCGCTTCTTTCGGCCAGTTTCTAGTAAATCCTCCAAGGAAGATACTCATCAACCCTCATCTTCTTCTCCTCGACCCTCAACTTCTTCCTAAGTGTTCTTCCATTCAGTGTCTCTCGCTCTCTCTCTAACATACAGTACTGTACGTATTCTCTCCATTTTATTAAAAGTTTTTTTCAGTACAAACCAATGCAGGTTACTTGTACAAGCCTTAAACATACTTATATAAACCTTCAATATACTTATATAGGCTTTAAACATAAATTATAATACAAAATATAGCACTGAAGCAACTTACGAACGAATTCATCTTACGAACGATCGCTCGGATCGTAACTCGTTCGTAAGTTGGGGAGCGTCTGTATACTTAACGAATAATTGTTACAACCTATATTTCTTTGTAATCTATAAAACACATTTGAACGCATTTTTGTAATATTAAATATCCGTTTTTATTTTATGCAGCATGATTGGCTTAAAGTTTCCCAGCGTTTACGGGGCCAAGGCACCCACTTTACATTCACCAAATTGCAAAAGTGTCTTAATTTACTTACAAGTGTGCTAAATCAGCGTGAACCCTGGACCTATTTAGTTCATCACATAGTTGATATGCTCAGAGGAAGCCATGATTCATTCCAAACGAATGGCAGCATCTGAATACATCAGGTTTATTGCCCATTTATTTGTTTTGCCTATCACTACACATTGCTCACATAGACAGATGAACAGAGAGATATTTTGGGTGCTTACGATATATTTAAAAATGATGAATAATAATGATAATGTATTCAGTAAATTGATTTCTGCAATGATTCAGAGGAATTTACACACGCTGTTGTCATACGTATGAAGTAGGATGACATCCACCACACACGTCCTCAGAGCTCAGAATTTGTCTCCCTGCGCCTCAAGCAAATCCACCAAAATTGTACACCTCCGCCACAACTTAGACCTACTTTTAGCTGGTCTAAATTCGTCTACTTTTTATCACCAAATTGTCCAGTGTGGCTGAGGTGTGTAATAGAAAGCGTCCTCGGTCCGCAGGAACGCCCAAATTCCCAAACACGCTGTGACAGTTTTTACGCCCAGTGGATGTATGCGAGTCTATGAAAGTAGGGCCCATACATTTCAGTAATATTGGGACCTATTAATGTGGACATCTCAAAACTCAGCACTTTGTGGTCGAAAATAGTGTGAATAAATGCAAACAACATACAGTATAATGATATGCTGATGTTATAAATATTTAATATGATTTTGACGTTATAAGCTTCTTGTCATGGCTGACAGCAGCCGTAGCCGATTCCTTTCTGGTTTTCCAGCATGCACTTACGATGTCGCTGTTGTCTTATTTTACTTTTTGATACTTGTACTGTAATACTAATTTGCTGTTTAAAACTAGTTGCTCTCCACACTAACGCGCTTCCAGGCAGACCTCTGTGAAAAGTGTACTGTACGCCTAAACAAATAGGCTTAGGCGTACAGTCTTTCTTGACTCTACATATTCACTTTAGTTAAGTGATTCGCAATAGCTTCTCCATCTTCACTTGTTCTTTCTTCTTGCTGTTTGTTAGCTACTCCTCGTCCACTTTTGGGAATAGTGTTATTTGTTAAAAATGTTTTTTATTTTCCGCCACGGATTAGTTACTTAGAGGAGAGCATCCACACTGTGCAGCTTGTTGCGGCAGTCCAAAGACACTGTGCAGAGTAAGTTAGCTTAGCGGCTAGCGTTTGTGAACAACATAGAAAGCAGGGACTCAAGGGAGGATGGGTGACTGTGTGACGCTTTTTAATCAGCTATAAGCTGATTGGTTAATGTGATCTCTCTTCGAGTAACATGGCCCGTAATTGAAAAATTTCCACCAGCCGCCATTGCCTACCTACAATGACAAATAATAAAAGGTCAATCGATGCTTAAGATCTACTTCCTAAACCACTGTTGGATTTCTTGTTTTAATCCCGCTGTGCATCTATGAAAACTGTGCCAAAAAGATTGATTGATTTGGAACTGGCTAAAATATACATACATTTCCATTGCTTTAAACTGAAATAAATTGTTCGTGCTTGACATGCCATGCAACACAAATACAACGTGTAAATGTTGACTTTCAGAAGGCAATATTTACAGCCGTGAGACAACACAACCACCAAAAGGCTCCGAAAGGCGGACAGTGGTGCGTAACGTCTGTCCTTCATCCAGTCTGGCCCGTAACTTCCATCATGCCATGAACTGGCACGCTCAGGGAACATGATTACATCACCAGTTATTTTCATCAACTATCTGAGTCACTCACTTCGTTCCCTGCTTTTGAATACTTTTTTTTTTTTTAATATAGAAGTGAATACTTGCACAGAACATTAAAAAATTGCAAAAAAATAGCAGGCCAAATGTCTTGGTCCTCTAGTTGGGGTCCATATATAGCAAGTGTTGTGTAATACTGTATGTGTTTTGCCGGAACCACACTGCACCCTGAGGTACACCTGCTCAGACACCTGTGGAAACAAGCCAGCTCAAACAAGTTGGATTATGTCTCTCTGTTTTTACAGACATGAGAAAAATATTCACTCATTTGAGGTCATGCCCTCGTTTTGAAATGTCCCAAATCTGTTTCACTAGTCCAATAATTCAATCACATTTCTTCATCATCTGTCATGGCTGATAACTGATAACATTCATTATATCAGGACGGATTGGCAATTGGGAATTTATTTATTATTGAATAGGCCCTAATTCCTTTATAACGGGTGGCGGCCTGTGAATCGTCAATTTTTTTTCTCACAAAAGTACACCGCTGTCACAGACTGTGCCTATTGAGTGCTATCGTAGCACTTGTTATGATCACGTGACCATAATGACCCAATCAAATTGTTTGTTTACTTGAAGATATTTGCTGTTATGAAATTCAAAAAGTTGACTCTGAAAAGAGAGTTTTTAAAAATTTAATGGGCTTCTTCTGAAACCAGCTCAGAATGGATTCGTATCTTATATGTTGTGAGATCGTGACGTTACAATGACCAAACTGAGAACTCAGTTTGACTGAAGAATGTAAATAAATGGGCATTTAGAAATGTCAAAAAAGAATATGCCAGCGCGACTGCTAAGACAATACAGTCAAGGGTCGAGCCCTAATGGTTGGATGGATTAACAGGTGGATTTTACTGCTTTATTCATATTCCACAAACACTATTGTTCAGAATACCATTTTATACTTGTGAAAATAAGAGTATATTATTAAGCTTTGGTTGGAACTCAACTCAATTCAGCGTTATTTATAAAACTCTTTAGAACAACCTGTATAGTGTTTTACATGAAGTAAAAATCAGTCACATGATAAAGACAGTAAAAAACATTTTCTCACAAGTAGTCACCAAATTAAAGAAAGAAATGAACAAAAATAGAAGTTAATGGAGTTTAGGATTAGAATGGTTATTATAGCAATCCCCAGATATCAGGAAAATGTATTCTACCAATGGGCAATGAAAAATTCAGAAAGGCTTTCACATAACTCTGATTGGACGTTCAATGAGTTTCTGGTGACACTAGAACAGCAATCCCACTTTATTTGCTTGGCTGACCATGATCTCACCTTTGTTCTTCTTTCAGAATGGTTTTAAAAAGTGTCCAGGCTAAGAAAAGTAGTAAGACACTTGTGATATAAACAGAAACTAAAAATATATGTGAAATAGTATGTGAATGCTTGCTAGTGGGAACACAAAAAAAGTTATCCATATGATGAAAAAAACTGTAAAGTGGGCAGATAGAAGAGTTCAACAGGGCAAACTAGGACTAGACAGGAGTGATGGCAGCAGATTAGAGGGAACGCTCAGCCTGTGAGAACAGCAGATAAGAGCCTTTAGCGAGGGCATCCCAGCCAGTGCCAGTGATAAAGATTTGCAAAGCAGCCTGTGATCCAACAGCACAACTCTGGATGATGACTGGAGGGGGCAATGAGGCTACGAAACACTCAACACTGAGGTGGCTTTGAAGGCTAGACGAGGCAGTGGGCGCAGAGGGAAGACCCAGACTGTTTGCAAGGAAAGAACGGAAATGTCTGAGGAACACACTTGCAAGGGACTGCTCTGCTCTGAATTTGGCCAGTTGTCTGTGTGGGGGCAGTCTGTGGTTTGTTGCTGGAGGCCAGGTTGTGAGGCCTTGAAGGGGTACAATCGACAAGAGTCTGCAGGCCTCCTGGCTTGGAATCAATTCATCTGTTTGAATCTTGCAGCAAAACAGAATGGAAAACAGTTTTAAAGGGGAAGAAATATGTTCTATGCTGCCCCACTAGTTTAAATATGGTATTCTGGTTAATATATTGCGTTAGTGGAATGTGAGTTACGGAGCAAAATACAGGGGGCGGCCATTTTGCCACTTGCTGTTGACTGAAGATGACATCGATGTTGCTCAGGGCTCAGACAACGACCAATCACAGCTCACCTGTTTTCAGAAGCTGCGCTGTGATTGGTTGTTGTACCTGAGCAACATTGATGTCATCTACAGTCGACAACAAGTGGCAAAATGGCCGCCCTCTGAGGTGGATTTTAAAAAACGGCTGGATTTTGCTTCGCAACTCATATTCCAAAAATGTAATGTTAATCAGAATGTCATGTTTAGACTAGTGAGGTCACATATTATTGTCAAGAAATGTTTATGGTTGACTTCCATTTAAAATGTATATATACTGTATATATGAAGAAAAAGTGGCATGTGCGTCCATCGGTTTTCTATACTGCTCACCTTGTTCAGTATGCAGGCAGACGACACTGCGGACTGCTCTCTAATCAACCACAGGGCGATTGCAAGTGGGTATTGAGTAGGAATTCATCACATGCCAGCTGCATGGACATCTTATGCGAAACACTAACTAATGGCCCTACAAGAGGCATGTGATTTCAGAATTTGGGTTGACTCTTAGTAGAGTACAAACCTCCATTAAGGCCAGTCATCAATGCATTATTCATTGAAGAATCAAGAAAAAAAATAACACAAGCTTGCTTTTTTTGTTTTTGTTTTACATGATCCAACTAAATAACAAGTTGCAATGAAAACAGACAAGAAACCACAGTAAACACCAAAACGCCATCAGAATAAAATAAAAAGTCAAAGTCAATGACATAATTCATAATAACAGTCAATAAACCATCATGTGTTTTTACAAATATTTACTGTTAGTCACGCATGGGTGTGATGGCCGCCTCCCATTACTTCCTGTTTTCTAATTTCTCATTAATCTGGATCTGGCAGTTGGATGCTAACAACCAATCAAGCCACTCCTATGCTTTTAAATCACTTGAACACACAACAGTGGACGTCATTAACTCAATGTTAAAACTTGGCCTTAGATATGGGATGGGAAGCTTGTATGGGTTTCTAGTCACTTGTGTGAGGTGCCAGCATATTTTTTAACCCATTTTGGTGTGGTCTGGTGCAATTGTCAAAGGTGTGAGAGTATGGTAACAGTACTGTACAATCATTATGTGGATTTACTGTGCAAGGTTTCATTGGACCGTTTCTCAGTCACTGCACTTTCCCACTAAGAACAGCTGAATTTGGACATTTCATATTTTCAGTGGATGATAATCTGCTCGGTGGTTCCAGAGTCAACAGCCACTCATATAACACAACCGAATGTGTGTATTACCCCCACATCATCTGCAGACTTTATCTCCATCCTAATGTTGATGTGACTGTCTGCGTCTCGCGGCTTCCTGGCATCGACAGGCCTCCTATTCTTGTTTGTTTACTGTTGGCAGAGGTCGGCTCTCACTCAGCTATTCTGCTTGAGCCAAAAGTGATTTGGCGTTACATAACGCTCAGATATACACCATAATCTTACTCCTGCATCGACCTCAGCATAATTGGACCATTGAGACATTGGTGGACTTGGCTGTGAAGCCACCACATAAGTGCTTTTACACTAGAGACATGTTCACAAATAACAATAAATCAGTGATCACCTTTTTTGTGTGTTTTAAAATAAAGTCTTGTTTTGTTTGCACCTTAAACGTTGACTTTTTACTGACTATCCCAGACACCACTGCCCATATGAGAACACATCTACTTTTCATGAACGTAAAGGAACATTTCCAAAATCCCCCCAAGTAAATCTTTGAGGACTTGCTCTCTGAATCACTCCATCATCAAGAACTGCTGCCCATGCCTCACCACATCTGAATTATGGGGCCTGAAAGTGGAGCGCATCCACTCACTGCCTGGAGAGATGGATGGTGGTGAGTGTGTTTCATATAATTTGCTGTCAAATGGCAGTGAATATTATCATGTACCTGCTATGAGCCAGTTTCAGTGTCCTGCAGCCAGACTTCATTCAGCCTGCTTCTGTTTACCCGCTCTGTGTTTTTCTAACTGTACTGGTGAATCATGGGAGTTGGGGAGCGTGAGCTAATACTCTGGTTTGAATAAATGATGGAAAAAAGAGGGTTGATACATATGAGAAGGGAGGAGAGAGGGCAATTGGGGAGGGAGTCGGTGGGTGAAATGAAAGGGTGGAGGGAGGAGAGGTAAGTATAAAAGTCTTGCTCTAAGGAATTAGGAAATATTCCTCAGGAAAAATAGACTGACTGATATTACCAACACTTACTACTCCATACCTAACTAACGGTGAGTACATTATGGAATAATATGTTTTGAAATTAATTGCTAGTCTTGTTTTTATTGAGTAAGATGTTTTCTTTTTTTCTTTTTGTACAATTCAAAATGTCTTGTGCATTTTCAATATCACACTTTTAAAACATATTTGTTCACAATATTGCAAAATGGTTGTATTTTAGTTTAGTTTATATATATATATATATATATATATATATATATATATATCATGTAAGCAACGTTTTCCATTGAGGTGGACACATTCTAACTGCAGGGGCTTGTGGGCCATAAACACACCTGTGAAGAATTAAGTGCCGATTAAATTCTGCAAACATTGTTGTCAGCAATTCCAAACACACATGCACACATGCAAACACACACACATGTGGCTTCCTTTTGAACTTTGGCCTGCAGACTTGCTGTTTCTGTGCCCACTCCTGCGTGTTTTTAAGCGGGGCCAAGATATGCCTGAGGGGCTGGTGTTATGAAAATTCTGAGAGTGTGTAAGCATGTGTCAGAGTGTCCCGTGGGTGGGTGGGTGTGCTCACTGTATAATGAAAGCATCTATTGACAGTGAAAAAGGGGAGGCGGCTGGAACTGAATCGTATCCAAACCGCACAAACAGGCAGGAGGATGAAAGCTCCTCTGCAGTGCAGGCATGCAAATACAGCATGTGTGCATGAGAGTAAAAAGTGTTCAAAGTAATTCTGTTTGCACACCTTCTGCACATTTTACAGTTTACATCTTCTATGACTGTATATGTGCCAATTCTGTGCCTGCATGTGTGTGTGTGTGTGTGTGTGTGTGTGCGCACTTCTTTATAACCATAATCTATTTCTCCTCGAGTTGGTAGTGCTGCGTTAAACACCAAGCACTCTTTTATGGTTCTTCCTCACAAATAGAATTTTGAACTCCAAGGCCCTTCTTGTGGATTGGCTGTGGCTTTGAGGGTTTTCAGGCCGGTTTTATAAATATAATTTAAGTTATATTTGTCCCATTTAGACATTTGTACTGCATGGGAAAATAAGTTTATTTATTGCATGCTATGGATTTCAAGGTCATATCAGATCATTCAAACTTAACAACTACTGGTTATATCTTTAAAAAAAATTATTTAAAAAAATAAATAAAAAGCAAATGCCAGATATGTAACTTTTTATCCCCATGTTCCAGGTAGAGAAAGAGGCCCAAAAATGAGAAGCCTTCTTCAATTTCTTGCCCTCTGTGCTGTGCTCTCGCTGTGCGTTTGCCTTAACAGAGGTAGAGCTACCAACTCAAATTCAGGTATGTGTCGCCTTCACTGTGACTATATCCAGTTAAGCATTTTTGATTAAACCCATTCCATGTCTTTCCCTATAGACTCCAATGAAAGCACAGAATCCAGTGAAGGTAAATCAATGTTCACTCTCTTTCAAAATCGTTTGGATGCCACTCGCACTAAATAAAACTCAAGGTTACTTTAAAATAGTCGAGTAAAAGAGCAGAGTGGCTTGCTGTCTGGCTTGTGTGAACTATGTGTTTGAGTTAAATGAAAAACTTTGCGGTTTCAGATGTGTTTGTGGCCCCGAGGCGAGCCAATTCTTTCATCATGCCGCAGAGAAACACCGGGTACAACCTTCCCAGAGGAAACCGCTACAACAATTACTTCATGAGGTAAAATGCACATCTATACACTGCAGATTGAAAAAAAATCACACAATTACACAACACACAATAAGATCAATGGCAATGATGAAAAGCAGGAAGGAATGAAAGACACATCTCTCTCCTTTCTAAACTTCAGTCGCAGGGTCAAGTCCCCAGCAGAGAGACGTGCCGAGACGTGCGAAGATTACTCTCCCTGCCGCTTCTTCGCCTATCACAATGGCTACCAGGTGGCATACCGGAGATACTTTGGGACCAGCACTCCACAGAGGAGACCTACTGCAGCTCGCCGATATTAAACAACTCCTATGCACACACAATATTGAACCAAATGCAAAAGTGTCTCCACCATCTGGATATATGTTTGCAACAGACGCATTTCACCAACAGGGACTTATTATATATATGACTTAAGTTATAATGGTGTTCTCTGGATATGATCATTTTTTAAACGATAAATGACAAGACAACTCATTATTATCAAAATGCACCGTCATTTGTATCAGCACAGGATAACTTTTTTATCTGATGATCTCATCGTCCAATCATTTATAAGCTATGTGTGTTATGTTTGCTCCCTGTATATTAACCACACTACGTTATAACCCATCATCCACCCGCAGCTCTGCTGTCAGTGAGAAAATAAAAATCTTTTATTTTGTGTTTGTCTTCATCTTCCTTTTGCCTTTTCATTGGGAGTGTTTTTTGCAATGATCAGGGGAATCCATGCGCCTTATAAAAGTGGGAGCTTTACTGCTGCAGACTGTTGCTCTAACACACTGCCTGCCACATAGCAGATTTGAAAGCCCAAAATGTTTTAATGATTTCGTACTCTGTGCTCCCGCATACCCACAAATGATCCAATCAAGATGTCCTGAAATGGAACTGAAAGTCAGTTGAAGCCAGTCTCTTAAATACAGCCAAGGACCAACATTGACTCAGACGGTGAAATTACATCCTGTGTGAGCCCAGCAAGAGCAATCCAGAATGTATCCAAATAGGGGGGGAGAAACTAAAAAAAGCAGGAGACAATAAGCAATTTGAGTTTTTACTTGAGGGATTAGCCAGTAGAGGAGTCAACCATGCCACAGTTTGGCTTTAGCCACAGGTGCTTCTAATCAACCGGGAGCTAGCTCGTTTACCTGTCGGTTGAGTAGAAACACCTGTGGCTAAAGCCAAACTGTGGTAAGGTTTTTGCTTCCTGAATTTGACACCTGTTTTATACAGTAAATAATAATGGTAGTAATACTAATAAATAGAATGGGATTTATTATAAATGACAAATTATCAGAATTAAACTGTTATGTAAGATACTGGGTTTTGTATGTTTGAAATGTCCTGTAATATGACCTCTATGGCAAGTATGGCAAAGTGACAGAGGCTAGTCTATAAGAATTCTTCAGGCTGCTCTAAAAGGCATCACAACACTGACACGTCATCAAGCTCCACGTTGAAATTAGACAGAAATCCTGCACAGAAGTTTGATTGTAATTTTGCAACTATCTCACATGACATATTTTGCTTGACAAAAAACAGCTTTATAAAATGTATATATAAAAATAATAATAATAATAATAATATATATAAATAGCAATACACACAGAAGAAGCAAAAAAATAGGTGTAATATTGTTTTTACAAAAACTAATATCAGTAATTAGTCCACTTTGATTTCACATCAGCCTCATCAGAAAGTCTTTAAGAGTTAAATGTGAGAGTAAATGTTTGTTTTTTTTCTAGAGTGTGTGTGCGCGTGTGTGTGATACATGATTCCCTAACCAATCATATCAAGAGAGCCACGTCTATAAATCTGAGTTGGTCTATACATTTGCAGAGAGAAGAACAACAGAGCCGTTCCCATCTTCAAGCCTCGTCCTTGCCTGACACTCAAGATGAAGACTTTGGCCATCCTGGTTTTTTGCACCCTGGCTGTTGCCTGTCTGGCTTCAGGTAAGAAATCCAGTCTATCATAGGCTTGCTGTGTAATTATATAGCAGGTATTATGATAGTATTTAAAGATTTTTCTCTGAAAATCAGCATTGACAAAGAAACTTAAGGCCAAGCATATCACTTGACAAAGACACATTCCTTCTATTATCTTCAGTTTTCTTCTTTCTTATTTTTTTTAACATGACTGGCTTTTGTTTTTTTTCTCATATTTTCCAGACTCAATGGATTCCAACGGCGATGACCGTGATGAAGACCGTCATGAGCGTGATAACCACCGCCGCAACTACAATGACCGCTACGATAATGGCCGCTACAACAACGGTGACAATGGCCACTACAATGGTGACAATGGCCGCTACAACGGTGACCGCGACCGCTACAACAACGGTGATGGCCGCTACAACAACGGTGATGACCGTTACAACAATGGTGATGACCGCTACAACTACCGCCATCATGGTAAGGTCATGGGTTCACATTTTCGCACTGTAGTTCCTGAATAGCATATTTTTGTCTATGAGTCAAACATTGTCTTTTGTCTATACGGAAATTAAAACTGATAGGATTTTGTTTCATGACCACCTCAAGTGAAAAATAATAATACATGTCAACTGTAATGTGCGGTACTGCTATAATTTGGCTTTGGTTTGTGTGATCAGCAGTAGAGTGTAGGATAACTTGAAATCTTAACTAAGTAAAAAATGAAGTAAGGAGACGTAACGTTAAATGTGTGTGGTGTGCAGGACAAGTTTTTGTGGACAGGTCACAGGCCGCTGCAGTGGTGCCAAGGAGAGAGCTGACCCTGACCCAAGTGGAGAGGTATTGTACATACTGCTAACCAAGAGCAACTTTTAGGAATGACTTTGGCCAAAAATATGTTTGAAAAGCATATCTCTATCTTCTGTTTCTCCACTCAGCCTGAGAGAAGTCTGCGAGTCCAACGTGGCTTGCGATCACATGATGGACACAGATGGAGTCGTGGCTGCTTACAACGCCTACTACGGACCAGTTCCTTATTAGACGCCAAACCACAATTGACTCCCCATCATGACATAAACAGCTTTATATTGCTTTTTATTATCACCTTCCTCTTTAAATTTGAAGCCCTTTTCTATGCAAATAATATGAAAAAAACGTTCCAAAAGTGTTTTGAGCAAAAATGTGGGAGCAGTGCTGGAGGAATAGCACTGGCATGTGAACTTACTTTGCAATTCTGTACAGACCAGCCCAGGTGAGCCTATGATTCTATCACCTCTTTCTGCCTGTAGAGTAGTGAGATGAATAAGTAAAAAATAATGAAAATCAATATGTGTGTTGTGTCGTTATTCCTCAAGTGTGATAAATGAAGTTTACAGGGAAGAGTTAAACACAAGTTCAGCTTTCGTGTGTATGCCAATGTTCAAGTGCTTACACTCCTTACAGACTAATCTTCGATAGGACTATATAGCTTAATATTCCTGTATGAAATATTACTATCACACTTACATTCTGTCACGCTATGTAGCCTACTGTATGTAGTCATCTATCCATCTATCTAAGGTAAGACCTTGGATTGTATGCCAGCCAGTCACAGCAGAGCACATATACAACCATTCACACTCACGTTCATGGCGATAGGCAGCTCAAGAGTCTTGGATGAACCTAACATGCATGTTTTTGGGATGTGGGGAGCAAGTCAGAATACCCGCAATAGAACATGTAAAATCCACACATAAGAGCCTAACCACAAGGCAAGCGTATGGTCCCATCTTATATCCAGAGTGTTTCATATAATTTGCTATCATTTGAGATTTAAATATGACAGAAACTACATGGTCAAGGTTAATGACACGAAATAGGCTTAATGTTGAGCAATATAAGATTCACGCCTCCAAATTTGAATGAATAAATGTAAGATATGTAGATTTCATTGCCGATTTCACAATGTTCCGTATGTGCTGTGCCTGCGACACGGTACATACAATTCGGTACTCCAGACTTTCTTCACCTCAAATACGAACATTATGCTTCTTGACTTTGCCATTTGTATGAATAGTGAGCTCATCACTGAAAACAATATGTTACTTGAACCTGTCTTCTTCAAGTTTCTCATGCATATCAACAGAAAAAAAGTTAGTGCTTTAGCTTGTTGTTATGGCCTTATAATTGGCTATTAAATCCACATATCTTTTAATTTTTCATTCATACCAGGAGGAATAAATCTTATATAGTTCAACATTAAGCCTGTTTACTTTCATTATCATTAGCCGTGTAGTTTCTGTCATATTTACATCTCAACTCATATCAAATTTGTACTTTAACTGTAATTTAACTTTCAATTGATTATGGAATCATTAATAGCCACTAGTTATCAACAGTGAGATATTTTTTAACATATGATGGGTAAGTTTCTCACATTCACATCTCTGAGATTGCACGAATTTCCCCATTACTGGACTGAAAAGGGCGTAGGCCTGTTCTAAACCCAATTTTCTGAGTTAAAAGCAAAGTCCTAATCAAGTCTATTGAGTAATCAATCAGTCAATCCAGCAGATATAACCCCTAGGCGTTATTGTGTCCATTTTTTGGCTTTTTGTTGGTTCTGACCAAGCCATTTCAAAATAAAATACTCCCCACGGGTTTTAATATGTTGTAATTTGGTGCTTTGACGAGTACAGCCCTGAAGAAGTTTGATTGGACCCCATGAACTCCTTTGCCAATTACTCCAGTTTGTCACTAATGGAGGTTTTTTTTAATTGGTTGTGTATGTCAGCTTGTTTTATGTACTGCAAAATGGTTCATGGTAATAAAATGATCTTCCGCCTAATAGTCTATTTCGTAAAATTTAGGTGTTTTTTGTTTTCATAGACAGCATAAAACAGTGGAATGTCGCCCTCTGCTGTGTACTTTTTTCACGTTTACCACCCTCTGACATTCAGTCTTTATTTACAGAAAGACATTTACGGCAGTAAAAATATGTAAATGTATAGACACTAGTATAGACAATAGTCTTATTTTTGCATATATTGTCTCTGAAAGTGATTATTCTATATGCTGTAAACAATAAACTAAATTTCAAGTCAGAATATTTAAAAAAAATATTGTATTTATTTGAGTAAAACTATTTATTTAGTGAAGAGATTTGGTGTGATAAAATAGTTCTAATATCTGCTGAAAGAAAATGAAAGTAAACGGTGTAACAAAATGTATTTTATCGTTTTACTACGGCTGGGATCACAACACTTGAATGCCAGACAGCACAGCTACGGCTGTCTTATTTTTATGATGTCCGTTCAACTTGATCTACTTCCGGTGTTGCTTACGGCTCCCAGTGCCAGCGCAAACATGGCGAGCGGCTAACGAGAAGTCGTGTTCCATTCAGTTATGGGGGCTTTTGGTTTCTGTTATATTGCTTAAGCAAAATATCGCATTTGAACCTTATTACCCGAAGTCGTGTTTGAAGGGTATTACCCTTTCTACTTGTTTTCCTCTTAAGGTAATACTGTATTGCTTTTCTCTGTGTGTGTTCTCCGGTGTTGAAGCTAACGCGGCCCTAGCTACAAGTGCAAGCTAATATTAGCTTTTCGGCTAATTCCCAACGTCGTTTTAGTAATCTAACTTGCTTTTAAAACAATCAATCTGTATATTCTCTACCTCTGATTATTTTAGCACAATATGCTTTATAGATAGAGGTAAAAATGTGTATTTGTTCGCTGATCGCGAGGTTTGTGTAAATGTTAAAGTATACATAATGTGTAATGAATGAATGCACCATCTGCGCACTTGACTGTTTCGTTAATGTACCTTAAGAGATCAGTGATGTACTGCTTTTTGAAATGCGCGTACTTGTAGAATGGAAACAGTGTCTGTGTGTATAACTTTTAAATGCATATATTTGGAAGCTGGTTGTTTGCTTCACGGCATGTGAAGCAAACAACCAGCTTCCAGGTTTGATGGATTTGAATGTCTCTTCAGGCAAAAGGAAGACAGCAGCATCACAATGGGACGGCGTTCAACTTCGTCCACCAAGAGTGGGAAATTCATGAACCCCACGGATCAGGCCAGTAAGTACATTCCAGCGGGACCTATTAGTGCAAATCAACAGAAATTGTCTGTTGTGACCAGATTAGCATAATAATGCACATTTCACACACTTTTTTTGTACAGGAAAAGAAGCTAGGAAAAGGGAATTAAAAAAGGTATTATTTTTATTGTATTTTAAAATCATTTGTGAGGCAATTCTGTTGTTATTTACATTTCCCAACTGTTATTTATTTAATTTATAGAACAAAAAGCAGAGAATGATGGTGAGAGCAGCTGTGCTTAAGATGAAGGACCCCAGACAGATAATCAGAGACATGGAGAAATTGGATGAGATGGGTGAGAGACTGAATTTGCACCTTGGTTATTTTTATGGTTGCATTTGGTTATTTTAAGACCTGCAGCTTGCACATTCACTATGTTGTAACTGTAATATTCATTCAAATCTGAAGGTATTATTTAATCTCTGCAATAGAGTTCAACCCAGTCCAGCAGCCCTTGCTGAATGAGAAGGTGCTGAGGGACAAGCGGAAGAAGCTGCGGGAGACATTTGAACGTATCGTTCGTCTGTATGAGCGGGAGAATCCTGAAACCTACAAGGATCTGCGCAAACTGGAACTAGAATACGAGAGTAAACGGGGCCAGCTAGCACTCTATTTCGATTCAGTCAAGGTTTGTAAATATATATTTATATTTGTGTTGTTGTTGTTTTTGTTTTAACCTTTAACCTAAAACATGCACCGACCAGCATTTTATACCGCAAGTTGTCAAACTTCATAAGAGGGAATTTCAATGTGTCAATCAAACGCTGTGTTGTTTTTTTATTGACAAATGTTAATGTTAATGTTTTTTCCCCTTGCAGAATGCAGAATCTGTGGAGGTTGATAGTATTCCTTTACCAGATATGCCCCATGCACCTTCCAATATTCACATCCAGGACATCCCTCTACCGGGGGCTCAGCCTCCTTCAATACTGAAGAAGGGCTCCTTTTTTGGGTAGGCTCTAACTTGTCTTGTTTGGTTGTTGTTTTTGTCCAGGTCTAATAAATGTGAGTTCTTCTTTGGTGTCCGATTGTCTTAAACTTGGATCAAGACCATGATCTCTTGGCATATGTGTAGAGGAAACTCCCCTCTATGCAAGGGGCGGGGTTGGAATATCGGGATTTTCCCGAACGGCAGATCAAGATTGTTAAATTGCCACCATTCGTTTGTGTGCCCCACAGTAAAGCACCTCTATCGTCTGGCCTGGTATTGCCAACATTGCCACCTGTGCCACGTTTACCCCCTGGGAAGAAACCCCCCGGGCCTCCACCTGGACCCCCACCACCTCAAGTCTTGGCTCTGTATGGTATTCCTTCACGGCGGCCTTATGGCACTGAATCTGGTAAGACAAATTATAACTTTATCTTCATTAATGGCTTTTGTTTTGATCTTTTGGATGGTGGATGTTTATTTTACTAATTAGATTGTTCTTTCGGCTTTTTTTCCTGCCTGAGTAGAGCCCTCCATTCCTGGCTTAGACAGGTCCTCAACGGACAGAAGAGATCAGGACAGCGGCAGTGGAAGCGACAGGGACGATCTGGATGACGATGACAGCGAGTCTGAGGAAGACAGTGACGACGAGCGGGATGAAGATGGTGACTCGAGAAAGGGAGACAGACGTGAGGAGAGAGGTGAAATACAGGCTGGTGAGCGTTTCAGATTTTAGCCTGTTATATCTACTTTATTTGATATATGCTATAAATATAAATGTCAAATGTTCAAAATGACAAAATTTGTCTCCAAAATTGTCAGTTCTCCTTGAGTTATCAAAAAGAAATTGGATAAACTTTCTCGAAAGTTAATTAAGTCTTGCAGGATATTTTTTTTCATTCTTTTTCTGGGTGATTTGCAATTTTTGCCAATATGTTTGTGTCCTGATACTAATGTATTATTTTGATGTTGTACTGTGTTTTAGGTCGCAGTGTACATTTTGCAGATATGCCTTCAGATACATCCCAAGATGAAACAAAAAAGAAGAAAAAATCTGGGAAGAAGACCAAGGCCATCACGCCCCTGCAGGCCATGATGTTAAGGATGGCAGGTTCGTGTACTGAACTCGTGGAAATAATCTCTCCTCAAATTTACTCACCTTAGTTTTGTAAATAATGTGACATGATGTTATTTTCTCTGTTCAGGTCAGTCCATTCCTGAAGAGGATGAAGAAGAAGTTGAGGAAGAGTACACAGATGAATCGGATAGTTCTGACGCTGAAGACACAGGGCCACCAGGGGAGCCGCCCCAACCGGTTGCTGGTCAGCGTCTCCCACCTCCAAGTGGTCCAGTGGGACAACCTCCACCCTTGCAGGGTCCACCAATGACTGGGCCTCCACCTATGGGTCCTCCACCAGCTCCACCAATCAGGCCTCCTGGTCCACCCTCTGGTCCACCTCCTGGCCCCCCACCAGGTCAGATTATGATCCTATTCATTGACACGTCTGCCCGAAACACACTGCAGTCAACAAAGCTAACACTTCATCACCGTCATTGCTGTTATTCCTAAAAACAATCAAATCTAGGGCAAATGTTTCAACCGCTCTGCCTTAGCACAAAAATGATCTAAAACTTGAAAAATACACTGCAACTCATATCTGTTTAGCTTTTGCTTGAAATCTTAATTTGTATTATATTTTATGCATTGTGTCTTCAGGTGCTCCTCCGTTCTTAAGGCCATTGGGTATTCCTGGCATGAGAGGTCCAATACCTCGTCTTTTACCCCCTGGACCTCCACCTGGTCGCCCACCTGGCCCACCACCTGGTCCCCCTCCCGGTCTTCCTCCTGGCCCCCCACCACGTGGACCCCCTCCCCGGCTACCACCCCCAGCACCACCTGGTAAGCTTATGATTGCGGGCAGAGTAAAGTTAAACTGGTGGAGTGAATTTAAAGAATGTTGAAGTGTTATAACGTCACGGCACGTCATGTTTGAGATCTGTAATACACATCCACCAATACAAAGTCTGCTAAGTTGAATGCATGTTAGTTCATACATGTGAGAAGAATTGTCTCCTGACAAATTTCTACAAACTTCCTGTCTATTTGTTTTAACTCGTAAGTAGGGATGCACCGAAATGAAATGTTTTGCCCGAAACCGAAAATGAGAAATGCTCGGCCGAAAACTGAAACGCCGGGGAAAAAACATGCCATTTTTTTACTATCATTGCATTTATTATAATTAATTAAAATTATAATATTATTATAAAATATGTATTTAGTACTGGCTTTTTAAACTAGCACACAATATAAATTGAAATGTGGCCACACCGCAGACATGTTGGCGAATGGCACATCAAACATCAAACGCAGGGGGAGCATTTTCTGGCGGTGCGATTGCGCTTTATAGTCATTGTAGTTTGCACGGTGCTGTGCGGATGACGCGTGTGTAGGGTATTTAGAGCGGGACACGTACGGTGCGGCGCGCTTTAAATTCGCACATTCACACGTTCGCCAACGTTTAAAAATAATAATACTTCGCACCAGCCAATCGGCTTCGGGAACGCACTGCAAAGTCACACACGGCGGCCTGTACAGGTCTGTAGTCACCCGGAGATAGTAGTAAGCGTTTACTTGTTTAAAACCGTTGATAGCAATAGTGCTAACATTAGGCTAATACTAATGGCCGTGCTAAATACTTTAGCTAATGTCATTAGCTTAAGTATTTAGCCGGCCATCAAAAGGCAAGTGATATAGCACTTAAATTAAAATCCCTGATTCCCCCACCCAATCCAGTTTATGATTTTGATTGTTTATTGTCCCTTTCCATAGAAAAAACAATCCAATGACAAAGCTAATATTGAAAACTCTGACATGGCCATTTAAACGCAACCCTAACATTTCAAATGCTCATGGTACTGCTTCCTAGCAAAATTAACCTTTGTCCCTAAAAAGGTCAACAACATTTTTATGGAGTATTAAGCACTCCTGGTACACCCGCCAGGTAAGTAACCTAGTTTTAATGAATGACATTTTTTGACAAGTAAAATAAGACTGTAAGCGATATAATAAGAGAGCTAATGCTGCTGTAATTAACCCATTAAGGCCTAAAGCGCCTGGCAAACCATGCCTCTAAAGTTTTCCTGGAAATTCAACAATATTAGAAAAATATTGATATCTCAGCCCTTGAAGCAGATATAAACATAATTCTAAAAACATTTCAGAGCTTACACGTGTGGCGTTCGCACAAACCTAACTTTATTATTATAAACCTTCAATATAGATTTTTTTTAAATCAACAAACAAATGCCGCATCTGCGAGTGTATAAATCCAAATATATTTACCTTCAACACTGGAGCGCAGTTGTAAAAACCTCGGGGGATCGGGGTAATTATTCGTCGTCAATTCCGTTACAAAGCAACATCCTCATCGTCTACAAACATATTTCTTAGCAGTATCTCACTGTCGACTCGTTACAGTGATTCGAATTCCTCCCGCGCCATCATTTATTTCATAACTCCCGCGAATCTGCGTCAACCATAAATGCTCTAATAAAATTCCAGGACCTGCATATTCTGATACATTTCATCGGTTAAGAGACGAAGAATTGGTCAAAACACAACAAAATGACATATCCGCTCTCACGGGCTTAAAGGGAGAAGAGCACAGGAGCGCTCTCGGGTTTAACGGTAGAAGCGCGGTTATGCGCGCCCAATCTTAATGGGTTAATGTCTAAACTTCCGGATGCTCTCTTACTATCAAATTACGCAACCAGAAGTAGTAATTTAATAAGTAATGCACAATTAGAACATATGTGGTGTACTTACAAGTACATTAAACAGAAGATACGTTTATCAACAGCTGCACCCATCATCAAAGTAGATTAGTGTCCGTATATGATCTTTGTATCTGTCTTGTGGTCTATTCTTTGACCCTGGTGGATTCCCAAGTTGTTTTAAATTCAAACTACATATTTCTAATTGGAAATAAATTGTGTTTTTCCTTCCAGGTATTCCACCTCCTCCCCCGAGAGCAGGAGGGCCCCCTCGTCCCATGGCGCCACCGCTTGCCCTCTTCCCACCACCTCTCAGCGCCAACGTGCTTAGTGCTCCTCCCAGCCTCGTCCAGCGGCAAAAAGGCCCAGGATCCAGCCAGGATGGCTCGCAAGGCAACATGCCTCCTCCTCCATCAATGTCCATGCGTGCCAGTGTCATGCAAATTCCCCCTCCTCCAGGGACTGCTGCAGCCTCTGCTGTCAGCCACCTCCACGCAGCCACCATTGAAAAACGGGCCAATCTCACCTCTGTCGCTGGTGCAGGCGGCCTGGCAGCCGGTGCTGGCTCTGGGGCCACCATCTCTGCCAAACCACAAATTATCAATCCCAAAACGGAGGTCACACGGTTTGTGCCCACTGCACTGAGAGTGCGAAGGGACAAGAGTGGTGCAGCGCCAGGTCCAATGGTTGGTCCGTTAGACAAAGGTGGTGTCGGGGGAAGGAGAGGGGATGACGGTATGGGAAGTGGCCATGGCCACAAACATCACTCTTCCGCTGCTTCCATGGGCATGTCTCACCCAGCTCAGTTTGGGGCTGTGGCTCAGCCCAGCATGAAGACCAAGGACCAGGTGTATGAAGCCTTTATGAGAGAGATGGAGGGACTCTTGTGATACGCACCAAGGTCAAACTGAAGAAATGTTGTATTTGTCTCTCAAATTGCAGCATAATAGGCTAGTGTTCTCTCCTGGATCTGTTGCCAAGACTGCTGCGTTCTAAAAAAAATTGTCTCAACTGTTGATTTCATTTAATCTGGAATATTACTAGTAAAACAAAATCAATCTGTTAACATAAAATATGCAATTTTATGAGTAAAAGGAAACAATTAGGTCTAATTGAGTGTATTTTTTTTATTTTTTTTTTGCCAGAAGCTATTCTATGACTTGGTCTCTCATTACTGTTGATTTATTATGTATTCTACTCTCTGTGTTTTATTAGACTTCATCGTGTGTGTTTTTTTATTCCACTGGCAAACAGATGCCTCAAACTGTTTGATCTGCATCTAAATAAACATTTCAAGAACTCCTGTGTCTGTGTGATGTATCAAAAGTACACAATGTAAATTTTAGGCTGCCCTATGAATTTTCTAAATTAAACAAGTATAGGCGATGCATCAGGGATCACACTAGGTGACCGCAGGTACCAAGTACTGTTTTCCATGTCTCCCTCCTTCAGCTCGGCAGAATATAATGATCAGCTCATCACAGCAAGCTTTGCAGAAGCCTGATAACTATGGAGGTAAATATGGTGCAAAACTAACTTGTAAAGAAAAAAGTCTAAATTTGTATCTGTAAAAAAAACATTGGGTATGTGTAAAAAAACATTTGTACCTGTACAAAAAAGTGTAAATTTGTACCTGTAGAAATTACAACTTGTAGTCAAAGAAGTCGCCACTAGGAGTCACAAGTGTTTTTTCTGCTGCTGTCCCGTCACGTCACTTTTGCACCAAATCTCTCGCTACAAATGGTGCAAATTGATTTGTACTTGTAGAGCACCGTGATTTGTACTCGTAGAAGAAGAGGGCGGGCTCTGGAGGATTTGGGCGGGCTAAAGCTCAACCTCATTGGTTGAGCGAACGACAGTGGGTTGAAGTCAAATGACGCCACGTTTTTATCATAAATATCCACAGGTCTGAAATTCCAAACAGAGTAGCCACACCAGTTTACGCGTCATTTTGGAAGAAGAGGACGACTAGAAGTTGTCATTTCAAATCACAACTTTTACAGATACAAATTGACACTTTTTGTACAGGTACAAACGTTTTTTTGTACAGGTAAAAATCATGACTTTTACAGGTACAAATTTGTTTTTACAGATACAAAAAAAATTTACACATACAATTTTTTTTTTTACAGGTACAATGTACACATCACGACTTTTACAGATACAAATTTATACTTTTTTCTACAGGTACAAAAAAAAATTACAAGTTACTTTTGCACCATATTTACCTCCATAAGGGCCCAGTGATAAAAGTGAGACGTAATAAATACATTTTATTACAAGACGTAATAAAACAAGTTGCAAGTGGAAAAAACTCAAATTCCCATGAATCTTTGCTGTTTCAGCTTGAACGTATTTCCGCATCTGCGCACTGTGGTGCACGGAGGCACGTTGGTTGGGCAAAAAAAAGCATGGCGGACGTCGGTGAGGGAAGCTCTAAGCTAAACACAGATGCAGAAATACACGAAGAGTCGAGTGGTGACGATGATCACACTAACGACAACAGTGGCGGAAATCAGGAGGCAGTAAAGACCTTCCGAGACTTGGTAGGTTTACCTTAAGCAAATTAAAAGGCAGGACATGTTGTGTCCTAGTTGACAGGCAAGGCGGGAGAGGTGAAAGTAAGCCAATATCCGAACGTTCTTCGGAAGTCCTACCCCAAAGTTGTTGTCTGATGAAGTTCGGCTACTATAACTAAATGTAAATCCAACAGTTTACACATATAATTAATCTTTTTTGGATAGGGAGTCACCGACGTACTGTGCGAAGCTTGTGATCTGCTGGGATGGAAGAGTCCAACAAAGATTCAGATTGAAGCTGTACCATTGGCCCTGCAAGGTAAGACGTCGTCTCTTTTTTAAAACTTTTTTTTGTTTGCATGTGAATCATCCTTATTTTACACTTTGCCATCTGAAGTTGTGTGTAGGAGTGCTGTGGTATCATGTTATTTTTTTCTCTCTCTCTTCATGGCGTGAAGGCAAGGATGTCATCGGCTTGGCTGAGACTGGTTCAGGAAAGACGGGTGCCTTTGCTCTGCCCATCCTCCAGTCACTGCTGGCCTCACCCCAGAGGCTTCATACCCTCGTCCTCACTCCCACTAGAGAGTTGGCCTTTCAGATCTCAGAGCAGTTTGAGGCCCTGGGTTCAAGCATTGGCGTCAAGTGTGGTAGGTGTCCTGTAAAAGATGGATGGTATACAACAGAATAAACAATAATTGTGTCTTAAACCAATGTTTTTGTTTCAGCTGTCGTAGTTGGAGGAATTGACATGATGTCTCAGTCTTTGGTGTTGGCCAAGAAACCACACATTGTCATTGGTAAGACATTACATTCTTTTGGAATGGGGATGTCAAACTATATTTCATCAAGGCCCACATCGTTTAACATTTTCTATGGGTATGGGAATCAAAAACCTTTATATTTATTTATTTATTTATTTATTTATATATATATATATATATATATATATATATATATATATATATATATATATATATATATATATATATATATATATATATATATATATATACATATATGTCCGATTCCGAGTCTCGATCCGATACCTCGGCATTTTATTAAGGAGGAGGAAATTTTTTTATTTATTTATTTTAAACAAAACTACCCAAACACCTTTATATGGTGAGTGAACAGTGGTTAAACTAAGTAAAACATTTAACTTCCCTTTTTTTTGGCACATCTATGAGTGACTCAAATGGATATTATTAATCAGTATATTAATTTTTCACAAGACCTTTATTTTTGAGAACTTAATGTTGTTTTACTTTAGGAAGAAAAAAATGCAGTATATATGTGCGTGAAACAAGCCAACTTCACAACAAACAAAAGGCTGAATTTGATGAACAAGCAAGCAAAATGTATTCTAACGTCTTGCAAGAACGCCACAGCCAAATGTTGGTTGGCATGTCAACCTTTTAATTCTCTCAACAAACGGCGCTGTTGGACGTACAACTCAAGAGGCTAGCAAAAAAAAGACAACACGCGCAACTAAACCGTACGTCTCGTCCCTCCCCTCCCGCGAGACCTGTGTTGCGTTCACTAACAGTCGGATATAAGAGTGCAAAACAGAAATAGCAAGTTTGTTACAGTATTTAATCTTACCATATCATGACTTTGGGTCTGGACTTGCACCAGGCCAAAATGCCGGCTCAGGCGGGATTAGGCGACTCTGCTAAGGACGTCTGACCAACCGGATTCGCGCTAGGCTAAGCGAAGTGCCGCTCCCTTCGAAGGGCGTCCAGAGGCGCAGGCGCCGCACCTACATGCGCGGGGGGGAAATGAAGTGCGACCGCGGCTGGATCTGCAGGGATGGCATGAAGCACTTCCAAGTCGCCAGCGCCTAATGGCGGCAGGGCTGCTTGACTGGCTGCCAATGAAGTGTAGCGGGAAAGTGTGCAACGCATCTACTTTACTTACTTTCCGCTACACAAAATGCTCACTTTGCACACAGTGCAAATCGCACCGTCTCCGCTTTCCACATTAGAGATGATGATAACTTATTATCATCTATTTCCAAATATCTCGGCGGCATTTCCTTGTTTAGCCCCGGCGCTTGATGGCATTAATAGTGTCACTGTAGTAAAGTGACGTGTGGAAAAATGAAGTGTCACTCTGTGCCACCGCCCAACTCCAGATTTGATAAAAAGTTATAAAAAACAACCTCATATTTATCCGAGTCCTGATCGGGAGACAATGTCCGATTCCGATCGAGTCAGCAACCACGTGATTGGGTCCGCTTTCCGATCATGTGATTGGTGCGGGACATCCCTAATTGTGACTGTAAACATAATATTGTAATACTATGTAGCACAATAGTCCTTGTATTTTATTGATTTAAAATGTCACTAGAAATCAGAAGTAATGGAAAATAGTGTCAACCAAACATTTACTATACCACTATTCAATTTATGTTGAGAATGGTTTTGGTAAAAAAAAAAAAAAAAAGTATTATTAGTGGGCCACAAAAATGGGGTCGGATCTGTCAGTCTTTGAGTTGGCAGCTGTATTGTAGAAGTATTCATTATTACATTTGTGTCATTTCTAATACACATACATTTGTGCAGCCACACCCGGTCGACTGATGGATCACTTGGAGAACACAAAGGGCTTCAACTTGCGAGCGCTGAAGTTCCTTGTCATGGATGAAGCGGACCGAATTCTCAACATGGACTTTGAGTCCGAGGTGGGTCATTAAACTTCTCGCCTAAGCAGAATTTGTTGTGGTTCAACCGCAATGCAAATATAGCCATTATTCATCTTTCCAGTTGAAGCATGATGATATGAGTACGCTTGTTTTAACCAGGTGGATAAAATCTTGAAGGTGATTCCCCGGGATAGGCGCACATTCCTTTTCTCTGCAACCATGACCAAAAAGGTAATTGCACATTTGTTTTCACGCAGTACCCCACATTGACCATCCTTTTGATTGTCTACAGGTCCAGAAACTACAGCGGGCGGCACTGAAAGACCCAGTCAAGTGTGCTGTTTCTACCAAATACTCCACAGTAGATAAACTGCAGCAGTATTACATCTTCATACCGTCTAAATACAAGGTTTGTATACACATGCTGGTTTTCAGGCACTCCTCACCAAACATTTAAAGATGAAATATAAAGATGATTGTTTGCTAACACGTCATGGTTGTGCGTTGTGTGTGTCAGGATTGTTATCTGGTGTCTATCATCAACGAGCTGGCAGGCAACTCCTTCATTATTTTCTGCAGCACATGCAACAGTGCACAGCGGGTGGCGCTCTTGCTGAGGAACCTTGGCATCACGGCCATCCCACTTCATGGGCAGATGAGTCAGGTAGAACATCAGAGCTTTTGTTTTTAATAGTAATGAAAATGCAAAACACAGCACTACTCTCTGATTATGTTTGTCTTCTTTTAGTTTTTTGTCAGCATATGTTCTTGTGCGATATTTTTAATACCTCACTCTTTTCTCATTGTTAAGAATAAACGTCTCGGGTCGCTGAATAAATTCAAAGCCAAGTCGCGGTCAGTGCTGCTGGCAACTGATGTGGCGTCCAGAGGGCTCGACATTCCACACGTTGATTGCGTCATCAATTACGACATCCCCACACACTCCAAGGTAACGCGGGGCTGTCAGTCTCTTCACCGCTCATTAACGTACGCAGCTGATTATAGTACGTGTTGACCCACACAGGACTACATCCACAGAGTCGGGCGGACAGCCAGAGCAGGACGATCGGGGAAGTCAATCACGTTTGTCACCCAGTAAGCACTTCCTGTTTGTCTTGCCAGTATCCCTCTTCACCTACTATCATTTTCAGATTTTAACTTATTCCTGCTGCAAATTGCCAATGTCTGTCATGTGCTTATAAAAGGCAATTTTGCTCCAGTTAACTGACACCCCCCCCCCCCCTTTCAGGTATGATGTGGAGCTTTTCCAGAGAATAGAAAGCTTGATTGGAAAAAAGCTTCCTGCCTTCCCCACCCACGAGGATGAGGTGATGATGTTGGTGGAGAGGGTCAGCGAGGCCCAGCGATTTGCCAGGCTGGTGAGTCAGCGTTGTTGCATAATCTTAAAATGTGTGCATAGAGCTTGCGTTTCAATTTTATATTTAGAAGATAGGCTACTAAAGGCTCAGTTTTAAATATAGTGTGACTAATATGTTACCCCTGTTATGTAGCTAAAGAAGTTTTCCAAATATTAGAAACACGCCGGTGTGATGCAGTGCCATTAATAAACACTGCAAAGTGCAAACTAAGCTTAGAATAAGACAAAGGAATTGACGAGGTAACACTTTGATTACATTCCTTCAGGAAATGAAGGAACAAGGTGAGAAAAGGAAAAGATTCAAAGACCGAGCTGGAGACGAGGATGACACGGAGCAAGCAAGCGGCGTGAGGAAGAAGGTGAAAGGAGGCCCGGGAGCAGGACGAGGAGGCGAGAAGAAAAGGGGCGGAGCTGCCTGGAGAGGTGGACGCAGAGGCCGTTGACTTAAATATTGACTGTACATAATAACCACAACATTAAATATTGTCTTTTTCATGCCAAATCTGGATCATTATGACACAAAAATGTCTTGCCTTTATCTTGATACATGACTATTTAATTACATTTAAATGTGTCTTTTTTCTTTATCATTTGTAGTAAAATTCTTCCACTTGAAGCTTTGATTAAGAATCGTTGTCTTTTTAGACCCAATAGAGAGCTGTTAGTCTCAATCAAGCTCATAGAACTGATTTGTGCACTACAGGGTATCATTGGTTTACAACATGTCAAGGTTGTATGCGGTACAGCTCAGGTATGCTGTGGGAAATAACCCAATTTTACTAAATTGGTCCAAAAATTATGTTGTATTAATAACAAATATTGTAACTTGCTCATCTATCAATGCCTTTAATTTTTGTGCTAGCCAGACAGCAAATAAATGTTCTTCCACTAGATGGCAGAAGACACAAATTTGCTATTCATAAAACAGTTGCAGCTGAAACGTGCTGTACATAAATGTGAAAATTAAACGTAAGACTGGCTGTACAACCAAGGACAAATAGGATGGTGGGAAATAACGTCTTACTTAATTTGTTAGATTTCCCAAAGGATTTGTAGCCTACTTTACCCGAGTACAGTATGTATTCTTCTGTTTGTGTGTTTTAAATGTACTTTCTATAATTGAAAATATATATCTGTACGTCCCTTATGTTGGCAAAAATTGTCTTCTTACTTTTTTTTTATCCTCCACTGAAAACACATTAACAAATAAATGAATAAATAAAAACAACTTTCAATTAGATTAGAAAGAGGTAAAGTATACCAAGGTTGACATCTTAAATAATTGACATCTTCGGGTCCTGTTTGGTGGAAAAGCAGGGACAGCATTGCAGAAGTGACAAGGAGGAATGCCAGGCCCAGGGAGCCTTAACTGATGCAATAGATTCGGAAAAGCAAGATAAAACTAATTGGTGGGCTCCAAGAATTGTGTTTTGATATCTATTGGAAAAAACACTAGTTATATAGTTTCTCTAGCATGGCTGATAAGCTAATTTAGAAAATCTAACAAAGAATTGGACACGCGCTCATGTTGTGGCCTGAGTAACAAATATGCAATATTAGCTAATGATAACAAATAATTAGAATAGAGTACCTGTCTGTACACAGTACCAGTTATTTTCAGATAAGAATTTTTTAAATCAGCTAGCTTATACTTTTGAAACTGTCACAATTAAACACATTGCATTCGCTACAAATCATTCTTGATCTGAAATAATTAATCGACCAATGACTTGAAACCCTTATAATAAAACTCATTCACATGTCTCCTTTTCAATGGTAAGCTAACCAAGAAGACACAAAAAAACACAATTAACACATAAGAGGACGCAACATAGTATATATAAAAGTAAACATGAAAGAATACATTAAGAGCAATCACAAATAGAAAAATTAACCGTGAATGAAAAGACTCCCAATTCCACCCAGAATGTGAGGACTGAGCAGTAAATTCTGACCAAATAGCCTACCTAATGCAAGAGCAACAGAGCTGTAGCGACTTGTATTATTTATAAATTAAGCCATGCGGGGAATATCTTGCTTCTCCAAAGTGATTTTGTCTTTGTTAATGCTATATGATTCCCGTTCACCAAGATTTCGTCAATATTTTTTTACTTTTCTGCTTTTTTATTTGATCTTTTTTGTGTGTTGTCATTTACTAAAGTTATATGAAAGTAACAAGCCTACTTAAGTAAGCAGAAGCTGTTTTCAAATGTGGGGATTAAGAGTAAAAATTTGTCAGACAAGTATAGCTACACAAGTCAACTTAGTAAAATATAGATACTGTACCTGAAAAAGCGACTTAAAATACTGTAATAAACTACTTCGCACTCCCGGTGCTTTATTTTATTTATTTATTTATTTTTAACTGACGTACACCACTACTACTTAATTTATTAAACCCAATTATCTGTACAGTGTGAGTAATTTTCCCACCTCTGCAAATTCTTCTAGAGAGTCCTGTACCGGTATAAGCAGTATATTTGACAGGCAGGTGGTGACGCACTCATCCGTTTAAGGGGTGCTGAGTGAGTTGGGTGTCGGTTGTAGGCGGGGGCTGGGGCGGTCAAGTGAGTAACTGTAGGGTCGAGGAGGGGCCCCAGTGTCGAGGCAGCAGCCCCGACTCTGTGGCGCATACCAGAGCCCAAACACATGCCTGCATCTCCATTGTGTGCGTGGACCAGAACGTTGCACAGAGGCTGCGCATCAGAGGCACAGCGGACTGCGTGGGGAACCGGACTCGAGCTTCTCGGAACGACACCAGGTGAGTTTCGGAGGTCACCGGGCGGATATGGATGACCATGATGATGACCATATTTTGGGAGCCGGTGTTTTCAGGATGGAGGGTGTGTTTGAGGTCCTTTCTCAAACTTAGTTGGACTAGGCTTATTATTCGTGTGACATGAGTTTAGAAGGCTGTTTTGAATGCTTGCTTGTTGTCTGTTTTTCTGCCAGACTCTTGTTAGTCAGATGAAGCCGAATTAGACGACACAGCCCGCGCTATAATTAGCAGTTTAAGCTAGCAGCAGGAGTGCACTTTGGGTGAAACCAAACAAACAGGTATAGCACCGTTATCACCCAATTAGCTTCTCCCTTTTAAAGCAAAATGTTTTAGAGACAGCTCAGTTCCATTAGTTATCCGTTTTGTTAACTTCTAATGACCTTTGTAATGTCGCATTTGTTTGAATGGATACAAAGTTTTTTTTTCTGTCGCATTTGCTGTTTATATGCACAGTCATCTTTCTTTTTAAGCCGTACATAAAGATGCCCAACAACTGGTATGTTTTACCATGGGTTTCCATAGTGGGACGGTTTGGTCGATAGGGATTTTATATGCCGTTAATAACGTCCCCATGTCCCGTTGTGCTCAGAGCGGCGCAGTTACGCACATTGCGCATTATATGACACAGAGGCAAAGCCGTAAGGCAATCTGCTTGTCATGCACACTTTACACTAATCTCTGTTGTTGACAGCTTTTAACTCATCTTTCATTTGCCAGCATATTTTGATATGCTTGTGATGATGATTTTTAAACTTTGTTTTACCAGAAATTATCTGTCAGACACAGCTGGACAGAACATTAGGTACACCGTACACTGGCACAATCAAATCATCCAAAAACAATTAAGCTCTATCACAGTTGGTACTGTATTACTAATGTTCTGTTTTAGTTGCTGTGGTCATATGTGTGATTGTAGTTTGGAGTGCGCAGACACATTTGGGAGGTTCCGGTTCAAATCTCGACCCGCAGGCCCCCCTGTGTGGCATTTTCATGTTCTCCCCGTGCTTAGGCTGGTTTTCTCCAGGTGAAAACGTCAAAAGCATGCATGTTAGTGTCACTAAAGATTCCAAAGTTGTAAGTGTGAAAGGTTGACTCATTATATGTAGCCTGTGACTGACAGTCAACCAGTCCAGACCAGGGTGTACCCCATCTCTTGCCCACTGTTAGCTGGCATAGATAGACTCACCATGACCCTGAACTGGATCAAGAAAAAATATGCCATTTTGTAAAGTTTGGTGCCATTATTGATCAATCTCTAATTGTCTAGCGGCTTACTTGTCTAACTAATGTTCATTCATTCGTTCGTTCGTTCGTTCGTTCGTTCGTTCGTTCGTTCGTTCGTTCGTTCATTCATTCGTTCGTTCGTTCGTTCGTTCGTTCGTTCATTCATTCAGTGACAGCGTGAACTGAGTGTGACTGAGTCTGTTTTTTTTTCTATACAGTAAGTAAGTGTGATTGACTAGGGACCAGTGAAGGGTGTTGTCTGACTTTTGCCTACTCAGCTAGGATAGGGTCAAGCTCCCCATGACCATGAATGGGATAAGCAATTTCTAAAAATGGATGGATGACATTTTTTAGCTGATGATCAAAGCTTTTGTATTGGATCCGACTAGATTTCCATCTTAAACTTAGGGGTGGCATGGATCAGTGTTAGAGTGGTCGTCTCCCATCTGTGAGGTTGTAGGTTGGATCCACACCCCTGGTGGCCATGTCGAAATGTCCTTGACAAAGACACTGAACCCCAATTTGCTCTCAATGGACCTGGCAGTGCCCTGCGTAGCAGCAGTCGACCATTAATGTGTGTGAATGGGTGAATGTGAGGCATTGTAAAGTGCTTTGGGCACCATATGCTGTAGTTGAAAGGTTTCAGCCCAATGCCAGCAATATGCTACACTCTATGTATTTTATATTGCATTTACATTTTTACAAATAAATAAAAACATTCTAAATGCAAATTTCCCTCCATATGTCATAATAAAAAAAAAAATATTTTTTTTTACATTTTATTTTATTTTTTGAAAAGTGCTGTTTTGTGGCCATACAATGCTCAAAAATAGCTTACAGGAAAAAAGTTACACGATAAAGTGATTAGCTAACCCAATGATTGTGAGTGTGCATTGCTGACATGTGTTCAAAGTTGTACTTGTCTCTTCTAGGCGGCCACATTGCTTTCGTCACCCCAACAAAAGATGTCGCATCGAAGTGCTCAAGAGGACCCAGAGCGATACCTGTTTGTGGATCGTGCTGTGGTTTACAACCCGGCCACACAGGCTGACTGGACAGCCAAGAAGCTGGTTTGGATTCCCTCAGAGCGCCATGGTTTTGAGGGAGCCAGTATCCGCGAGGAGCGCGGTGAGGAGGTCGTGGTGGAGCTGGCCGAGAATGGCAAAAAGGTGGTGATTAACAAGGATGACATCCAGAAGATGAACCCTCCCAAGTTCAGTAAGGTGGAGGACATGGCCGAGCTCACCTGCCTGAATGAGGCATCTGTGCTGCACAACCTGAAGGACCGCTACTACTCTGGACTCATATATGTAAGTAGTTCAGTGAAGTTTTTCATAACTGTATAATTTTCACAGGGTGATGATTAACCTTAAAACTCACCTTAAATTCAATGTTTCTCGCACACACGAGTTAACCTTTAGACGTTTATTATGCAATAGCTACATCTAATATTTATCAGTCTGTGTTTGGGATAGGATGGGACATTGAACTTCCTGACCACACATGTTCCACATGAATTGTGTTCATGTTAAACTATTGCTTTCTTCTATTGGAATTCTTCTCCTTGGTACCCATGGGTGAAATTCAGACTATGTTGAAGTACTTCATACTTTTCAAATAAATACTGCACTGTATATTCTAAACTCATGAAAAAAAATTTTTTTTTGATGTTCTATTTCTCTGATTGTGAGTGACCCATTATTTGGCATTCGGGAATAGAATGTAGGTTGGTTGTCACCTGAGGGAATATCATTCAGGGACTACAAAGAGTGTTGGAAAAATCTCAGACAATGCACAATCCTTTCACAGTTTATTTCATCAAAAGTAGAAAACTCAATTCAGATGAATAAAAACAATAACATTTCATTGTGTCCGAGACACACTATGTTTGTCATACATGCTACATTCATATATACAGTATGGCATACTGTACACTATACCCACACCCCCCCCCCCACACACACACATGCCATAAGTCATATCTGAGTCACAGTTCTATATAAAAGGCACAGATGCAGAATGCAAGTAGACTTTGCAATTTTCCACCTTCGTAGTCCTCCACCCCCCAATATTGATATTGCAAAGTAACACGATTGTTTTCACACGTCCTTTTTAAAAATATATATATTTTTCAACAAACAAGCAATTAATGAACCTTTAGTACAATAAACTATCATCCAGGATTCTAAGATAATGTCAAATGAAGTAATGTGAAAGTTTATCAAGTACAATTACAAGTGTAAACTTACTGTTAACTTACTAAATACGTTGGTGCGCAGTCTTGTAAGCGTTTCCCACAATATAATTCTGAAAATCAGTAAAAAGAAAAAAAAGAAAAAAAATCACACAACTAAAGTGCCGATAGAATATAACAATGTAAACAAATATGTGGCTTTAACATATCAATTAACATTTCCAAATGTTTTATGAAATATGACATGTAAACACGTGGACTGAACTTCTTAAACACTGAACTTATCATCCAGACCAGTGGTTCTCAACTGGTGGGTCGGGACCCAAAAGTGGGTCTCGCACCCATTTTGTGTGCGTCCCAGACAGCTTGTAAACAAGATTTCATGCATTCTTATTTTGGAGGTGTGCCAAGTTCCCAATTGAAACATATTTAGTAAGCAACAGGAAAACTTTGCTGTTTAGCCACTAATTTATGCTCTGAACAAATACAGTGAAGCTCAGCCTCTGGCTAGGAGATGTTATGGTGAGTAATATGCTTTTTGAAATTACATTTGAAAATACAAGATGCTCTTCTCTATACTGTTGTGTTTCCAAAGGCTATTTCTAAACAAAACCATAGCATATACAAAGTGGGTCAAGGCTTTGCAACAACTGGAACATGCGGGTCCCTGGGTGACAACATTTGAAATCTAGATTAAATTAGACAGATAAATAAATAAAATATACATATATGATGTTTACCAGTCTCCAGTCAGTAAAATTACTCCTGCTTAACTGTAAGAAAAATCTGGCCACAATACCTTCAAATTAGAGTAATAGGCAATAACTTCAATATTTTGATTTTCCTTGACCTATCTTCTACTCGGAGAACCCCCTTCTCCGATTGACTGACAGGTTTCAGTTAAAAATATCCATCAATTGCTTGTACAGGGCAGGCCAAAATTCCGAAACGTCAACGGGTCAAAATAACCGTGATGTTTCAAATGCCGACACTTGCCCTAAGAACTCAACAGTGTGAGCATAGGGCAGCTACTGCAGCAGTCAATTGTTTTTTTGTGTGAAGTGAAGTTACTTGTTATGGAGGATTTTAGAGGTATTTGAAGTACTTTACTTTTTTTGGGGTGAATATTCCACAAATATGCTGGCCACTTGTCAAGCTGCTAATTACAACACAAGGCATTCATTATTGTGCAAGTGGTAATAATGTTTTGACTTGTTAGTGTACCTGTATTTGTAGTTTACTGTATGTGTTTTCTATTAATTCTTATGTATTTTGCCATTTGTCATCGTAAAAAGCTTCATAAAAGACATCCTGGGATTCAGTGCAATATGTATTGTACTTTGTAGTCATATTGATCTGCATACATCCTCTGGCACTGGTCTGCTAAGGTTATCATGCGCAGTCATCTCACAGCTACTGTACTTTGAATCCCAATCCCCTTGTGGGGTCCTTTTTTTCCCCATCTGCTTCTTCTTCTGATACCAATAGGTGGCTCGGTCTGAGCTTTGTCATGGCACATGTTCAGCTTGGGATCTTGTTAATTTGTATTTTGGCTAAGACAAATTGCAAACATGTGTTCTTACTAAGTGGATTTTTTTTGTGGCAGGAAGAAAATGTCCTAGCTCAGTTGTTTGACTTACCTCCTCAGAGTTCAACTATATCCAATGCAGACATGATGTAAGCCCCCCTAAACCTTCCTCATGCCGAGGACTTACAATTTGTATGATGGCTTCCATATTTGGATCATAGCAAAGATATCTGACGCGCACCATCATTTAGGTGCTGGTCATTGTCGTAGCATCTAGACGGAATGAGCGCACACTTGGTTGGAAGGATTTATTTCAACAAGGTGGTGCGTCACAGGCTAATCAGAGCTCCACGTTGGGCTTGACCACAGTTAGCTTGGAAACAAGCAGGCCTTAATATTGTAAGATAAGCCCCAGCTGTCAGAAAGCATCAGCATTCTTCCATGGCAAAAAGATTGTCCTAGTGTCCATCTGTCTGCTGATGTGCCTTTCTTCTGCTCTCCACTTTAACGTGTTCACCTCAGTTCGTTTGCTTTAATTTTGTCTGTCCTTTTTCTTTCCTTCCCTGTTAGATAAGCTTATCAGTGAAGATGTTTCAAACAAAATTGTCTTTTATTCAGCATAATTTGCCTGGGGCTTCATGCTGTCTAATAAGATAACAGTTCTTAACACTCGGGTTAATAATGTGATCATTCATATTTGTGAACATATATCTTTAGTTATCAGTCAGACAGCCTGTTCTTAAATCCAAGTATAATAATCAGGAAACAGAAGCACTGTCAACCTCGCTGTCAGCGTGGTTTGATTCCATGCATAAAACGTACTGCACATTACGTCAAAGGCTGCTCTGTTGTGTCTTTTGTGTTGCTATGACATGTGCACATGGTCAAGTCTTCTGAACGCCACACAGACTAGTGGCATGAAGGCAGTCTGTTGCGCTTGACAGTGTGCCCTCTCCTCTACAATGGACAGCAGCATATCCATGTCCTGTCCAGAGATGGCAGATGGGGTCGGCTGTCGTGTCCCCTGTTGCTTGTGTGTGGCTCAGCTGTTACCAGGCCACAGGATCCCCTTCCCTGGATCTGATTTCATAGTGGAAATATCACCTTCCCTTTCCTGGATGGGGCTGGGCATGATGAGTTATTTGTACGGTGTGCTGCAGCCAGTGATAACAGAGGTTTGTCAATTGCCATTAGTGCCTTGGTGCTGTGAGATTTATATCATTTTTATCACTCATGCAAAGGACACAGCAGCTATCATATATTACTTAAACAACAATTGATGTATTTTTGAAATTTACTATGGAACTTCAGCTACAACTCTGCATTGTAGAGTGGAAGGGGGAGCGATTACACCTCTACACACTTCACACCATCTCCCCTATCCATGAGTCACTGTCGTGGCTGCAGATAAATGTCACATGGGAAATGTTCATGGAAATTGCATGTCATTTATATTGTATGTAAACATACCAAGTGATGCACCATGTCACAAATAAACATTCATGCCACCTCTAAATTGTAACCTGCATGTTTCCAAACACAAGCGAGAAATACAGTGGCCCCTAAAGGGTGAAAAAGGCTCAATATTGAAGTCATTGACTCTGGGAGTTGCAAGGCCTGGGTGTGGGAGGGAGCACAAATACTTAACTTAAATTTCATGCCCAATCTTAAACTGCTGCACCTGACTGTTTGACTCATCATTCTACCCGATTGTCCAGGTAAAAACAGCAGCGGTTCTACTCTACATGTCGGGATCAAGAAACAATCACTATCCACCAGGCACAGTCTCAGATAGGAGGAACTGTCATTCCTCAAAAAAATCAAGAGCTTGTGAGAGTTCCATCTGGTCTTCATTCTGTATGTCATCTCTCCTTATATGGGGAGCAAGATGTAAACAAAGGCAGCACTATGTTACACCACTACTGAACTGGACCTTTGGAAAAGCTATCAGGCTCATATCTTCGTTTCTACCAGCCGTTTTATGCTTCGTCAACTTCTTTCTACAGCCTTTCTCGTTTTTTGTCTGCATCATTTAGTACAGAACCATCACTTGTTTTTGATCTAGGGGCGCCACACTGAGCTATTATAGAATGATTTCAGTATGTTGTCTGGTTCCTGGGTGCCTGCTCCTAAAGTCCTGTCACAGTGGACTCTAATTACGATACACATGTCAGCATGTGTAACAGTGTGACGGTTCGTTGGGCAATGAACGGCTGGCTGCACTCTACTCTTGCCAATGAATGGCAGGGTGTCTAAACGTAGGAAGTAAAAAAATGAGGTCTCAAAATAGGTTGGCAATCACCAAAGGAGATTTTCCCAGAAACTTTTCAGTTACATTGTAACAGCTTTCACAAATTCTTCTGTATGGTTCTAGATGACACAGAACAAATTACAAAGGCAAACTTGACTTAAGTTTGCGTTATACTAAAAATGATGAGTTACAACGATCATAGACACTATACTTGTGTGGTGCTAAGTAAACAATCCTTGCCTCTGTGGCAATAAATAAATAAAGTTGACTTCTGATAATAATCACTATCACTAAAGGCAGACAACAAGACGTAGCTAAATATGAGGCACACCGTGCAAGAAGGGAGAAGAGGGGAAGATGGACAAGCCAATGCTAATCACCAAGGTAATACGTGTACAGTAAACTTTTCACAGAAGTCTGTCTAAAACCGCATTAGCGCAAAGAGCAACCAGCTATGAACAGCAAATTAGCATTATAATTAATACGTGTCTACAGCAGTCCTTAATGCAAGGGTGGTGCGTGTCACCTCAGGAAACGTGTTTTCTTTTGCCTGGTGAGAATAAGCTGTAATTCCCCATCCATTACAGTAGGTGGCAGTGGCATACTCATTGTCAGAATGTGCCAAGGGAGTAATAGCTATCAAGTGTAGGTTTTTTTTTGCCACCGAGCTTGTGCACTGAGAGCACAGAGCAGGAGCTATCAAGTGTAGTGAACAAATCCTTAAAGCGGAAGTCAAGTAGGAAAAAAAAATCTTAACAATAATATGTTCTATGTGCCCATATTTTTCATGAAGTATTTTTAAGTCTTTTCTGTATTCTTTGGAATGTGTTTCTTCTGTGTTTTGCTGTCACATACTACAGTTTATTCTGGAGTTACATATTTTAAAGTTAATGTAATTGTTCAGTATATTCCATGGCAATATGACTTAGTATATTTCAACATACAATAACACATAGTCGAATATTTTACTACAGCTCCTTCCATTTCATCTTTGCAGACGTATTCTGGCCTGTTTTGCGTGGTCATCAACCCCTACAAGAACTTGCCCATCTATTCAGAGAACATCATTGAGATGTACCGGGGCAAGAAGAGGCACGAGATGCCACCTCACATCTACGCCATCTCAGAGTCAGCATACCGCTGCATGCTTCAAGGTACGACTTTTGTATTGTCACTGACAAATGTGTGAAGACGTTCTTGTTCTGTCAATTTTATTGACTTTGAGAATGGGACATTGCTACCATGCATTACAATTGATTTGTTGATTTGCTTAGAAGGTGTGAATGCTAATTGTTAGAAGCAGATAAAAATAAGTGTTTTTAGCCAAGAGTCATTCCCGTGCAAGAGTTAAGATCACTTGCAGTGAGCATTGGGTTTACTGCATACTCCAGGAGATTAGTGTGTGAAGAAAGTGTTTAAAGTGTGTAAAACGTCACAAGGTCAGGGAGGATGTGACATTACTGATTATCTGGGAAGTGTAGCGCATCAAGGGATCATCAACATAATGTGTTTTTCACTTAATCCTATTGCCATTTGATCATCATTTGAAAATTGCTGTCAAAGAATGGAGATAGTCAGAGGAAGGCATGATAGCTCTGAAATGAAGCAACTAAGTCTGTATCAATGCGCCCATTCCTATTTGCACACCTCTTTGTCTTAAGCTACGCCGGGTTTAATTGGAAGTGTTGGTGCACAGCCATTTTCTGATCTTGCCAGAGGTGTTCAGTTTGATTCACGTTTGGGCTCTGGTTGGCCTACTGAAGGACATTCACAGAGTTGCCCTGAAGCCACTCCTTTAGTATCTTAGCTGTGTGCTAAGGGTTGCTAGCTTGCTGGAAGATTAACCGTTTTCAAAGTGTGCTTTCAAGAGTGCTGTGGAGCAAGTTTTCATCCAGCATGTCTCTGCACATTGCTGCATTCATCCTCCCTTCAGTCCTGACTAGTGTCACAATTCCTCCTGCTGAAAAACATCCCCTCAACATGATGCTGCCACCACCATGCTTGCCCAGGTGACTCATTCAAAACATGACATCTGGCATTCATGCTAGAGAGTTCAGTTTTTGTCTTGTCAGACCAGAGAATTTTGTCTCTCATAGGCTGAGAGGTGCCTTTGGGAAAACTCTAGGCGGTCTGCCTTGTACCTGGCTTACGTCGGACCACTCTACCATACAGGTGTGATTGGTTGTCCTTTTGAATGGTTTTCTTTTCATAGACTAACATTGGAGCACTGAGAGAGTGACTATTGGGTTGTTGGGCACATCCCTGCCTGGTTTTGTAGTTTTATATTTAGAATAAGTTAGCAATCCCTTCTTCTTTTTTTAAACATTAATTATGGTCTGTAGAATTTTGAGGGGAGAAAAAACATTTGATATATTTCAGAAGAAGGTTGGACTAAAATTTGGAAAAGGTTTAAGTGTTGCTTAGTGTGCTTTCTTAATGCACTCTATCATCAAATCATGCACGTGTATGTTTGGGGTGAAAAGGCTTCCTTCAGAAGCACAAGTTCTGTAGTGGAGAGGTTTCTAGAGAAAGTGACCGATGTTTAGCCAGCATCATTCTTCAAACTTCAAACTCTAAACTTTACACTTGAGTAACAGCTTGTAATTATTGTCCATCAGTGTCAGAGGTTCCACCTTAATGGAAGCAACAGTGAACGTACAGTACAGTCAGTGCACCCATGAGATGTCATGGTTTTCTGATGTAAATAAAAGAAAAGGGACCCAAAATGAATTACTTGGGAACTTCCGAACAGGTGCACTGGACTTTTTTGATAAGACCAGTACTTGCCAGAAATTCCTGCAGCTCATTGGTTAATTGGCTCCTGCAAAATGTTCAAAGTCCGAATTGTTCAACATTTTTTCCCATAGGAAATAATTTAAATGCAATTAATCCGTTCCCAAGCTCCAAAAACAGAAATTTCCTATTTTAATTTCTATTTATGTTTTTTACATTTACAGTACAATACAGTATTTAAAAAATAAAAAGTACCTTACCTTTTTTGTTGTGGTGTGATGGCATCAGTGGAAGATAAATGCTATGTTAATCAGGGATGTGATTTTTCCGCTAATTCGCGGAATTCCGCTTTTTTTATCTCCCGACAAAAAAAAAAATTGATTTTTTTTTTTTTTTTTTTTAGTAGTAGTTCATTGTGTATGCACATGACTCCGACAGATAACATCTTCTGCTATAACAAAGACATTTGTGGTATGCTCTAATATGAGTTACTTTTCATTTGGTCATGATACAATTATTTGTTCATGAAATTTGAACTCTTCAACATTATTTATGTGTTAACTTAGTAATCACATTAGTTAGATATGATGATATTCTCAGTGATAGTTTTTAAAAGCAAAGGCAGTTCAATGTTTTTGAATGTGACTGATTTTGAGTTGACTAAAACTGCCATTTTATATGGGATAGTTCAATATACATTGAAAATTTATGCTGTTGTTTTGTCTATTTCTTTGTCATGTGAGTGCATTGAAAGTACTTAAAAACACGGAAAACCCTGGACCTAGCTGGGTGCCAGCGGCCCCCAGACCCCCGGCTAAATTTTCAGATAATTTCACTTTGGTCAAATCACATCCCTGGTTAATGCTAGCTTTAGTTCAGTGCTGAGTTTGTGTATTTTACATTAAGCATATTGTTAGACTACTAAGCGGTATTTGCGTGCATTGTTTAACATATAATATATATATATATATATATATATATATATATATATATATATATATTTGCTTAGATGACCAATTGAGCAACACTTAATCCAAGTGTTCCACAAGTTGGGGTTTGTTTACATTTGTGAGAGAAATGTGTTCTCTTTATGCACAAAACACGAAACACAAAATGTATTGAAACACTGGTCAAGAACAGAGTTACTGACTGTACTGTGGGTTACCTGGACCGTCCCAACCCTATAAGACCACATATTTAAACCTCTCTCAGCCTATGAACATAATGCAAGATGTTTACCTCGGTATTGGAAAACTCCTGTGCCAGCCACCATTCTTCTTTGACCCCATTTTTCCCTGCAGGAGGTTTCATTCTTTTGAGCCCCTGGCCCACACAGGGGGAGTGGCACAGTAGCCAGTGGAATGAGGTCATCACTGTCCCCTCGATAAATACCATTGCCTACTACAGGAGTCATTTGGGGAGGAGTGCATCACCGTGGATACTGTGTGTGTGTGTGTGTGTGTGTGTGTGTGCGTGCGTGCGTGCGTGCGTGCGTGCGTGTGCATGTAGCGCGTGTGCACTGCAAACAAAATAACCATCTCCAGGAAACTCAGATAGATGTGTCACTTGTGTGACAGTGTTTTAGCAGGCACAAAAACGGGCCTTTTGTGTTACTGGATCTTCTTACACTTGTTGAATACGGCCACCACTCTGTGGAGTTCATACAGAAAAAAACGGGGCTTTTTTCCCCCCACATTCAAATCTCAAAACTAACTGCAACTCAAACAGCTGGTCCTACTCTTTCCCGCCCTTCTGTCTTCTTCACTCGAGAATTGTTTCATTCCTTATTTATTCTTTTTCCTACAACAAAATCCTCTGGCTTGGAAGAGAGGAATTTCCCACATCCTTTAAGGCATTTTGGTCCCCCCTTGCTTAACATGAAAAATACAACCACAGATCTGCTAGAACTGTTCTAGTCTCTTCAGCCTTATTTTCAACCCTTTTTATAAGAAAGCATTGAACGGGTAGTCTGGAATGTCCACATTTGTCCCTTTTAGGATATGGCCAGTGTTGCTGTAGTTAGGCCATTTCGCTGCTGACAATATGGTGAGGTGAACACTGGCGCTTTGCCATTCCCATACAAATCTGATGCTACAATGACTTATAATAGTTATTTATTGCCATATTTAGCAGGAATCTAGTTTTCTTGCTATAATACTGCATAGTTTGGGATAAAGGAGTCGCCCCCCACACTCTAGTTATTGTTGCATGCATTTTGTGGCTTTTTTGGGGGGGTGGGGGACATTCCGTTTTCATTTTGTAACTATCTTCAATGTTTTATTCTTTATTTTGACACTGCAATAGCTTGCAATATGATCACTGCTAAATAGTGAAGGGAAGTTGCATGAGGACAAGGAATATGTAATTGATGTCCCAGCTCTTTCTGCCATCTCACGCCAAATATCCAATTAACTCAATGAGTAATGTTGTTTAAAAAATAAAAAGAACATAATTTGCGCATTCTGATTTGGCGTTTGAGCCTATTTGTGTATCTTGCATAAGATACTATTTAAGAAGTTAGTATATTATTACATTATTATTTTTGCTTCATTCCCAAGTATTTTGAAAAGTTCCAAAATTTGTAGTTTTGGGAGCAAGATTGAACTATTAAGTTGAGATGGAGGATGCTGGAAAGTGACTGAAAAGCACCGAACAAGAGACCAGGAGTTATGCAAAAGCAAAAAAGGGCAGAGTTATGAGGGAAAGAGAGAAGGGGGTAGATGGGAAATTCAGAGGGGGCAGCCAGCATTGTGCTGCACAATGGAGGCTTTGTGCAGTCTGAAGGGGGCTGGGACCTGTGTGCTCTGAGGGTGCGGATGCAGACGGGTACTCCTAAAATCTCCCCTTGGAAACAAGGCCTTTCTCTGGGGCAATGAGGGCGAGCAGAGCCAGTGGAGGGTGCACATATTGTTTGAGTGACAAAACAGGTGTGGTGTGTCAGACTGAGTATGTGCGTGCATGTATGTGAGTGTTTAAAGAAGGGGTGTCCTAGTCTTCAAAAGGTCCGTCTCTTCAGGAGATGACTTTCAGACAAATGTGAGGCCTGTTTAAACAGTCTGTTGCTCACACACACTTACACACAAACACACACACTGTAATATATAATGGCAGATGCATCATTTAAGGGCAGACAGCTGCGGAAACCATACAGGATACGGTTATACAGTATTTCTGCTGTGATTTTTATAGCTTAGTCCTTAGATTACTCAGCATATACTTACACCTCAGTTTTCCCCCCTATTGTTAGTCTTTTTCACACAGATTTCTGAAAAGCAGATTCCCTGCTTTAGCAATGGGCAGCACATATATCGAATATTCAATGATACTGTATTTTACCAGTCTGGACTAGGTACACAATACACAAAAGGGGTTTTCCTGGCTCAAAATGAGGCAGAGGTGGTGTCACCCTGACTATGATGGGTGACTACCGATACCAGGTATCGGAAACAGTGCCAATACCAGTCTTATTTTAAGGTATCAGTACCCGCGGCAATGACCTATACCAGTATCAACCGCCCTCCTGCAGCCATTTTACGAGGACTTGAAATGAGAAATTATATGAATACAAAGTTGCCATTAATTTTTTGCAATTTTTTAACTACAATCATTAAAAATTCACCCACTACTACATATTAAATTGGAAATATAGTTCAGCGTTGTAAAACAATATTATGTTTATTGTTTGTACTGTGTTTTTAAGACTTTGGCGATGGCTTCAGCGTGCCACCTCTGCCTCACAACCAGAAAATGGCCATGTGTAACGGTTGCTCCATGATCTGTTTCTTCTTCAGTACATTGAAGTTTAAAAAAAAAAGAAAGCTGTTTCTTCTTCGGTTGTTGCTTTAGGTCTTTCCGGTAAACTGCTGTTGATAGTGCCTCCATAATGGCGCAACACTGCAACTGCAGTTAAAATTTGTTGCTGTCGAGCTCAGGAAACTCCCTTCTCCAATTGGCTGGCAAGTTCAGTTAAAATATCGGCCAAGTTTTTAGCAGGCTAAAATTCAGCTATATTCACACAAGTCAAAGTTAGCATCGTGTTTCAACATTCGACACTTACCCTGAAAACTCGAGTTAACTCAAAGGAGTATGGGCCGTAGAATAGGTCGTGTTTGTGAACAGTTTATTATTTTTGGGTGAATTAATTTGTAATGCGGGATTTTAGAAGCAATTCAAGTGCTCATGATATGTTTATTTATTTATTTATTTTATTCCACAAATGGCCACTTGTCACGTAACATTGCTAGTTAAACTATTTGACACAGTAACTCTCTTTTGTGATTAAGTCCCATATACTCCCTTGTGTGTGTCTGGAATCCTGCGGAGCTGCAGAGTTTAGCATTCTGATATGAGAGGTGACAGCATAAACACCCATGCACGCACATACACATGAAAACAGTCTTGTTCTGTTGAATTATTGCGGGCCCAGCCATCACAAAGAGCCTCTGTGGAATGACAAGCCACCCAATGGTTGCCATCTGCAATCGATTACTTTGCCAAACGAGTTCTGCCATATCTCCTACAGCACCTCTCCCTCTCTCGCGCTCCTCTCATTGGCCTAAAGGTGAAACCTAGAGAAAAACACACACACAAAAACATGGATGACTTCTTTAACAAATAACAAAAGGTACTATTTAAAGTATAGAAAGGACATCAACAGATAAGATAAGTAGAGGTATTAGAAAATAAAAAAACTATGTTTTTTTCCCCCTGGATTAAACCATCTATACTTTTATTCATTTTAGCTATTAAGGTAAAATCCTATGGAGGACCAAAACTGCCAAAATTCTAAATAAATAAATGACTAAAAGTGAAAATAAAAACGGATATAAAAAAATATAATTCAAAACTTAACAACAAACTTAAAACAACAAAAAATATATTTATACATAAATAATTACATCCAGCAATGGACGACTAGCTTGTCCACTGTCACCACAACTTGTGACTTGAGTTGCTCGACAACAAGTCGAGGTGACAGTGGACAAGATAGTCGTCCATTGCTGGAGCTCTCCAATGCAAGCCGGCGAGACTTCCTTGTTCGCAGAGCTGCTCACTCGACCAATGAAAGGCAGTTTGCAATGGCGGAGTCCAACCCAAAACACGCTTAGGACCGCCCACTCATTTGAATAACATTTCGACCTGGCAGTATGGACCAAAACGACCAAAATTAAAAATAAATAAATGACTAAATAAATAAATAAATGAAAAAAATAAAATAAAAACGAATATAAAAAAATATAATTCAAAAATTAAATACAAATGTATTTATTTATGTGTGTATATACTGTATATATATATATATATATATATATATATATATATATATATATATATATAGTTGTTTTTATTCCCATTTATATTTATTTTGGGGGATTTAAATTTCCCCCAAAATTTTTATATCAGTTTTTATTTTCACTTTTAGTCATTTATTTATTCATTTAGCCATTTATTTATTTTGAATTTTAGCAGTTTTGGTCCTCCATAAAATCCTTTAGCGTTGGTGGAGGCCTGCTGTTATCTTACTTGATTTAATTTATCTGTGCGGTTGTACCTTATGTTGCAGCTATGTTGCTGCCACTAAGTGCATGAGTATGAAGAGTTAATAGAGCGAGTAGTTAAAAAGGGAGCAAAAAATGTAGGCAGGAACAACACAATCAACGGTCCAGACTAAAGTGTGACATCATTACGTCTGTTTTCACTCTTGCCCCCACTCAACAGATGTTATCCGCCTTAATGCCGAGACTTGTGACAAGAAAGTGCAGCCATGGATTTTTCATTTCTAAATCTAATACTAAATACAATGATGTGTTTGTGCCATATTGCCAAGGCTTGAGTCATAGTGATATAAAGGCATTACATTTCAAATAATTTATTCCTCAGCCTAATGATGTTTTCCACACCATAGGAGCGCCTCACCATGAGAAACATGTGGGGCCTGGATTTCTTCAACACAATCGCCTCTTTTTTCTTTCACAGACTTTTCTTATTTCACCTCCACATTAAGAGCATTACATAAATATGATTTGTAAAAAATTTGAAAAGGAAACAAATCTGGCTGAATTAACTGTGGATAGTATAAGAAACCGGCAACCATGTGTCTGCAAGATATGGAGCCGAATGTCTCATTTTTAGCATGCACTGACCACAGACTGCTTTTCATTCATCTTTTCCAAGTATTTTTTTTCCAAATATAGAAATGATAATGTGCCATATTTTTGACACATTGTAAATTATTATCCTTGGATGTCTACTGTTTTTCTCTGTGTGCAATTAAGGTAATCGATGCACTGTGTGCCAAGTAATAAAGAGGAAGCAAAACAAACTTATAAATTCACAATTTCCTCTGTAAATCAAACCTCCAGTGCATCTGCTTCAAATATGTTTGCATGGGCACTATTACAAATGTACCTGTCTTAATAAGATTCTATCTTTTTGATTCATTTACTTGAAAGTTCAAAGCATTTCATTGTGGTTAAGTCAATTTTTTATGGCTCAGTGCGAGTGCATTTTTCCGTGCTTTAAATTATGTGTCTAGTCACTAAATAATTGCATGTCTTATTCTGGCTCCCTCATTGTTTCATTCCTTTGGTGATTTTTTTACACTGCTCAGAAAAATAAAAAGAACACATAATCATAAAGGTGTAACTCCAGGTCATTCGCAAGTCAGACATGGATGTCAACTTGTTCAGGAATTGTGAATGTGAATGTTTTGCCTGCTGCTATGCAAATTGAGCAAACAAAAGGTGGAAAGTACTGCCACGTAACCCCAATTAAGGGAATGGTTTTGCAATTTGATGTCACGGACCACTGAGGTCACCGCCACAGAGAAGACAATCTCTCATCTCTTCAGTTGCATGTCTAGATATTGGAGGGAGTAAATAATACAGTACAGGTGTGCGGAAGCTAAATATAACATACTAGTAATCCACATAATGAGTTGTTTTTAGGGAATTCACTATGGTTGGATCAGCTAGCGATTTCATTTTTATAACCTAGAACCAAGCCTAAGAAGTCAAAGTAGTTTTTTGTATTGTTCTGGTCATATGAACATCAATAAACATGAACTGTACAGGGACAATTCCACGCTAGGTACCTCATTAAGCTGCTACATTAAGAGCATGTAATTGTACCGCCTAGGTGTGAATGACTATGGCTTCCTCTCTTTCCTCCCTGTCGTCTGTGTGTGTGTAGAAGCCTTCACGCACAACACAGGGGGTCCCTAACTCACTGTGCTCATTTCCGTGAGGGTGTGGACGCTCACTAACCCCTGATGACAAACTATTTTGGTCTTATGATCTCAGCTGCCAACTGCCGTCACTAGTCCAAACCTGAATCAATGCAGAAACACCCATAGGATTTCAACCGCAAGTATGTCATGCAGTGACATAGTTCTATATATAGCAGATTTATATTATGTGCATTTCAGCCTTGCAACGGGTCTCCAATGTGCCACTTTCTCACCGCTGATCTGTCTTTCCAGCTGTTTGTACTCCTATCAGTTCTTTTCCCACTCTCTGGTCCGTCACCTCTTGAGAGAGTGCCACATTCCTCCTGTTGTTGCAAATTTCAAATTTCATTAGTTAATCAAGTGCAAATGACACTCGAGTCGACATTGTTACGGATGACGTTACTGATTGGCAGAGAAGAAAATGCTTTATTATGAGAGGCAAGTTGTTGACAACAAGTCCTTAAAGCTTAAAGCAACACTTAGGAACTTTTCAATCTTCAAAAAATATTTTCATAACTCTTGTGATGAAACAACAGCTAACAGCTAATTGAATGGTACCTTTGTCATGTCCTGAGGGAGTCTATATCGCTTTTACATAGGGTGACCAAACGTCCTATTTTCTTTTCTGACGAGTCCAGGACAGACCATTTTCTTACATCCTGTTTGGGTGTCCGGGGTTTTTATAAATTCATGAAAATGTCTCGTGGCATTGCGTGACTAATAAGAGGTGAAGTACACAGTGTAACTGCAACTGTTACCACAATTTTAAGGCCGGGGCAAGTATCCTTTTTTGGGGAAATGGGAATATGGTCACCCTATTTTACCGGTACTAAGCAACTTTGATGAGGGTGGTAGGAACCTTGCCACACAAATACTACAAATGTGTACTGCTTTACGGCATACAGCACTTCTCCCTTTCCCCATTTGTTGCAAAAATTGATGTTGATTTGAGCATCTGTGCGCGATTGGTGCTGTCATTGCAGGAGCTACAAAAAAACGAAAAGTTTTATCTGAGGAGACAAAAAGACACACGTCGTGGGTGCAAGTTGGTTTCAAATTGCCCACATCACACACAAGGGGAGAACTTGAACCTTATCTGCTGATGTTATGCAAGAACTCCAGTTTGTCGGTTTCTTTTTCCGCCATGTCAACCCCGGCGCACTCAGGTTGACTGTGCTCCGATTCCTCCTCCTTCTTCAAATATGGTAGGCTGCTACCATTGGCTGGGAAAACACTGTGTTCCAGCCCACAAAGGTGTACAAAGGCGCAAACGGCCATTACGTCCAATTCTACCAGCGCAAAGTCTATGGAAATACTAAAACAAAGAAAACTCCACCCAATAGAGTCCTTGGTGTTGCTTTAAGAACAACGCTAAAAGTCATAAAAACTGACGACGTGTTCTACACACCTGCTTCTCATTTCCCCTGAACATCACAACCTGCCGCAAATGACACCCACTCACCCCAGAGGCCCCGGTGCTGATAGGGACTGCTGAATTCCAACATACGCATAGATTGGTCCACACAAATGGCCAGTCAGCTCTGCAGGGTTGTCTGGCTTGCGCTTCATAGACTTGTGCATGCCTTTGAATGCCAAACTGGCAGCTGGTCCAACAGCATGGAAATTACTAATGCTTAGTCATTCAGCGGTTTACAAAAAGCCACAGTGAATGTACTGAAACATGCATAGTTTTACATCAAAAGTGTTTTATCTTTAAGCCAGAGGTCTGCAAATATCGTAACTTGTCATTAGCTATCATTAACTGCAACATTTTATGATGTAATTTGTAGCTCTTTTCCTTTTTGAAGCTATTACAAACAGAACTGCTCTACAGTAACTGTGGTTACCGTGGTATATTGTATGTCTTTTCAAAAAGGGGTTCTTGCATGTGTACTGAACCATTCATTGATTTTAATGCACTGACAAAAATAGTTAATAATCCACATGGCACAGTTTAAGATAAACACTTGAAAAAAAAGTTAACCATATTCTTCAAAGAGCATGTAACTAGGCCAGTGGTCCTGCAATGGATGGTATTGTAACTGGGGTACTCCAAATTCTCTCTCTAGCGGCCGTTCTCCATCATTTTCAAAATCTTTTGTGTTGGGGGATTTATAGCTTTTTAGCAGCGATGGGAATGTCCAGAAAGTAAAAACCCTGCCACAGTTTGGCTGTATCAGTCCACAGGTGCCTCTACTCACCCGAGCTCATTTACCTGCAAGTTGAGTAGAAGCACCTGTGGATAAAGCCAAACTGTGGCGGGGTTTTTACTTTCTGGACCTGAATTTCTTATCTCTACGTTTTAGTCATATTTTTAGTTTAGACCAGGGTTCATCAACCTTTACTGTCAAAAGAGCAATTTTAGGCCAAATAAATAACAAAAACATCAGTCTGACGCTGCAAAACATTTTGAATATTGTGATGAATGAAACTGTTAGTCTATGTACTGAGGGCCCAATAGCTAATTAGAGCTGCACCAGAAAACATAAATATGTTGCATCCAATTCATTTTCTTATACCCTTTTGTATTTTTTCATACATTTTAGGCTTTTCTGCCTTTCTGTCAAATTTCTGACATTTTTTGACAATTTTATGGACATATGGTAATTTTATGCCTCTCTTTTTCCTTTTTTTGACATTTTGTGTTTATTTTTTTTGTCTTTTTTGCTATCAAATTTCTGACATTTTTGGCAATTTTTTCAACATTTTAAGGTAGTTTTGGAAATTTCTTTTGTTTTTGGACATTTTCTGGTAACTTTTTGAACGTTTTCTTTCCTGCCTCTTTTAATAGGAAAAAAAATCATTTTGGGCAATTTCATGGACATTTTGATGGTCATTTTCTGCTTTTTCTTTTCCTTTTTGGACATTTTTAGCCAAATTGAAAGCTTTTTCATCTACCTTCCGTCTCTCTTTTTCTCACAACTTGAAAATTTGCACTCTGACATTTTTTAAATATTACATTTTTTTTTTTTATATAATCAGAAATTAATGTAAAGAATATTTTATCTGAAAAATAAAAATAACTAGAGCTGCGAGCTGCTATAAAGGTCCCTCGCAACCCTGGCCATGTTGGGTATTTGCACATTGGGGTACTTTTACATAGGACAAGGACCGTCTAAAATGGAATCATGTTCTATGATTTCGCCAGTGCTTTCAATACCATCCAGCCAGATCTCCTGAGGGACAAATTGGGGCTCAAAGGGGTGTGCCACCAGCTAACTACATGGGTTCTGGACTTCCTCACCAATAGGCCGCAGTATGTGAAAACAAGCGGCCGTGTGTCTGGTACGGTGATTGATCTGTAGTACGGGTGCGCCTCAAGGGACAGTTCTAGCGCCTCTACTGTTCACCATTTACACAGCCGACTTCCAGAGATGGGAAGTAACGAAGTACAAATACTTTTTTTCCAAGAACTGAACATGAACTTTTTCGCCTGGTGTGAGGAAAAGCGCTTCCTGATTAATGCAGGAAGAACTAAGGAGCTGGTGGTGGATTTTCGCCTGACTAAAGGTAATTTAACCCACCCCCTTCATCCAGGGAATAGACATTGAGATAGTGGACTCTTACAAGTACTTGGGTGTTCACCTTAATAGGAAACCTCTGGACTGAAAATTCTCTGAGTTGACTACACCTGCTGAGTCCTTCGGGGTGCGGAAGGACTTATTAAGGACCTTCTATGACTCTGTGGTGGCCTCAGTCTTATTTTACGATGTGGTCTACTGAAGCAGCAGCATCTCAGCTGCGGAGAGGAAGAGACTGAACAAATTGGTGAAAAAGGCGGGTTCTGTTCTGGGCTCTAGTCTCGAGACGGTAGAGGTGGTAGGCAACAGGAGAATGGTGACAATGCTATCATATATCGGGGTAACGCCTCCCACCCCCTGTGCGGGACTGTTCGAACCCTAGAGAGCACCATTAGTGCTAGGCTTCTTCACCCACGCTGTAACAAGGAAAGGTACCGAAGGTCCTTCCTACCTGCTGCTTTTAGACTTTACAATCAGCTGTACTCTCGGTAGACCATTGAAGTGGTGTGATGTGATGTTTTAATTTCAAATTCAACAAATGTGATGATTATGATGACGATGATGCACACCACAGCCATCTATTTGCACTACTGTGTTTCTCTGTTTTTATTTAACTATAGGCTACATAAGTATTTTTTATGATACATATTATTTATATACGATGTGTGATGATGTGTATTGCTGCTGGTAACGTGGGGTAAATTAAGGTGTATCTTATCTTAGCTTATCTTAAAACGAATGAGACAAGAGCAGCAGCAAAAATCATGACCCAAAATTCTGTACATTGCCAAAGGAACAAAGGAGTTCACCAGGTGGCAAGAAGTGTTTTCAACTGGTCAAGCCTATCTCCAGACTTAAACACTATACAGTATGCATTTTATATGCTAAAGAGAAGACCGAAAAGAATAAGTCCCCAGAGCAAACAGCAACTCAGAGGCTGTGGTGAATGATTTAAGAATGAAGTCGCTTCAATCAAGTCATCTCTTTCAGAGTGTTTGTGTGTTTTGTTACAAATATCACTTACTTTAAATTGTGCATCACATCAAGAAATACTGAGTGTTGATTTTGCTCTCATTAAAAGACAAATAAAGGAATTGGCCTTAATGTGGAAATAACTTTCTAGGGGAGCATATAGTATAAAAAGTAAGAATATAAACAAAACAAGATTATTGTTTTGTTTTAATAAGGGAGACAAGAGTGCAGACGAGTGTGCAGCTGTGGATAAATGTCACCAAAATTGAATAGAGATGAGTAGCACAAGTGCTCAGGATTTCTGATGCGTGTGAAGTGGTTGCCACGGTAATGGACCTTTCACTGCATTCAACTGCATTTTACGACTTCTTTTATCAAGCACATTTTGAGCTTGAGCAGCAGAGTGGAATAAATGTGTTACCCAGTTACAAGGACAACCAAGGGCAAAAAAATTTTTTTTTATAACCTTACAATGTCCCCTTGTTTACCTGCAGAGCACCTGTCACAAAAAGTGTTCATTTGGTCAGTTGCTTGATATAATAAAGTTGTAAATATTATGTGAAAACATGAAATGACATCTCGGAATTGAAGTCAGGTATCTATGTTGGCTTTAATTTTCGGAGCGTTAGGGAACGCAACAACCTTTTTGTGGCAAAACAAAACTTTTTTTCTGTCTTTTTTGTTTGTTTGTTTTTACACATATTTTTCTTAAAGCTGCAATGTGTTGAGTTGAAGATGCACATTGTTGCAAAAGCTTGATAAAGGTGACTAATGGAATTATTTGGACTTTAGTTGAGGTGGAGGGAGAGTGGGAATTTCTCTGGAATGTGAAGAATTAAGGTTTGCTTAATCCCCTTGGGAGATAAATTATTAGCAGCAAAAGGAACCCTGATGTGCAAGACACACTCTGAATGAAAGTGACATTCATGTCTAGTATGTAGGGGAGACCGGGGTATAGTTGTATCACTTTTTATACTTTTATATATTATATCATATATAAGCAAAATGTATACCAAATGAAGGACCGAATTCTTATGTATATTTTTTGTATCCATGTCAGTTTCATACTTTGTGTCAGTGCAGAGTTATAAGCCATCAAATAGAGGGAGTGAACATGACATGTTACCCCACCAGTAGGTAAGTTGTCACACTATATGGGGTAAGATGTCACACTGCATTTTGCAACTACTAAAACAAGGACAAAATGTTCCATGTTCTCCTTGTTTTTGTTAGTTTTTTTTTTACAGACATAAAAATTGTTATTCATTGATGTTGAAAATTTACCATAGTCACTGAGCAAACTTTAAAAGGAACCCCGACTGTCATGACAAGTTTGCTCTATATTATATATTTGGTTGTAACTTGTTACTAACATGACTATGAAATTCATTGTTCAAAAATCATTTCCAGTTTAATAAATTTTGTTTGAATGACGAGAGCACGGTGTGGGGGAGGGTGACTCTCCCGATTGCATGTTGTTTTTTTAAGGAATGCTACGAGGCTTAACTTGCTTTCTTGATAGGCGTTTCACATTGCTTGGCAGAGAGCCTGCCGCCATTCTACGTCACTACGCACTGAATGCGTTGCAATGTAAATAACAATGGCGGCGTACGTCCAAATAAAGTTTCTACAAAATGTATTAAACTGGAAATGACTTTTGAAAAATGAATCTCATAGTTATGTTATTAACAGCCAAATAAATAATATAGAGCAAACTTGTCATGACAGTTGGGGTTGCATTTAACATAAAATATTATGAACTAGATTAAAGTCCTTAGGACCTCCTGGCATGTAGGTCATAGCTCTCAGCCTCAAATGCCTGTTTTGCGTACCTTAAACTGAAAATTTTAGATTAAATTTAATTTAAAAAAATAAAGCATTTCAGTTAATGGATGGATGGTTCATCATGAAATTTAAAAGTCCTGACATGTGGGCATACTGTAGTTCCAACAACTGGAAAATACATTTTTAAACAAAACCGGCAAACTAATTTCCTCACTTTTCAGACTCATCATCTGAAGAACAATTCTGGCATAAAAAAACAGAGTTGCCAGAGGTGCAATTTTCATTGGCCCATTCTTTGCATATGTGACAACAAACACCAACATGATTGAGACAAGTTGCCCCAAACTACCATGTTGGCTAATAATTGCTCTAGTTTAAAGTGAATATCTCCTCTAACGAGTCAACATGATTTGCTGCTAGAATTTGTCTATGTACGATGCCTGTTATAAAATCTATGAAGTTGAATTTTTTTACTTTGGGTTGTCCAAAACAGAAAACTGGCACTCATCTCAGATCTCAATGTGCTATTCTATTCTCAGACAGTACACAACCCCTGACCATTTATACGAAGGAAATTAGTATTCCACTTTTTCGTTGCGCCCTCTGGTGGACAAGAAAATTGCAATGAGACAACTTACCCGTGATACAACTAGCCCCGGTCTCCCCTATATGAATCTTTCACACCTACGATATGATATATAAATATGTAATGTGTGTTCTGATGAGCTCCTGGAAGGAAAGAAAATGTTTTATTTGATTGGTGCATGCCTTGTCAGAGTAACATCCTGGGAAAATATGACCTACCAACGAGCTGCCAAGTGGGTCGAGCTGGCCACTTCGACCAGGTTTATGTTCTCACACTGTTAAACAAGTTTGAAAGTTAATGTAGGCATTAGAACACATTGACAGTTACAAGAAGCTATATTCAACAAAATGTAAAATGTATGTTAATTATTGGTAGACATGTATTGCAATATCCTGGATGTTTTCACCCATTTTTATTCTTGTACCGCTTTCTAGTTTAGGGCTCATAGGTTGGTGGAAGCAATAACTTGAGAAAACCACAGGAGATGTGGGATGAAAGTAATGATAGTCTCACTGAAAGATGATGGATGTTCACAGGAGAGCAAGGTCAAATGAAAGTGAAAAGAACATGAGGAAGAGAGATTAAGAAGAGAAATGGCTGTAGAAGGGGAAGCAACTGTATAGCTCATGGACTTTCACAAATGTGTTTGCTCAATTTTATTTTGCTAATTCTGTGCTCCTGCCATTACTGGTGGGTGGCCTGTGTACTTACAGTCATTTGTAATGTTTATATGTTACCTTAACCCCTGGGCGTTATTTTATTTTGATATGGCTTGGTCAGAACCAACAAAAAGCCAAAAAATGGTCAAATAACGCCCAGGGGTTAAGGGACTTATTTTTTTTTTTAACATTGAGTTGATTTTAGTTTTCATGTTGCTGTTGCTGTTGCTGCTGCTGCTGTTGCCGCCAGAGGATGTACATATGAGAAGATTTTTATACCTGGAAAGACTTTTCTGGCCCATTCATTAAAGCACTTATGTAACTAAATGTGACTTTGACCACACTAGAAAAAAAGTCATTGGTCGGTGAAAATGTACAAAATCATTACAATTTAAAACAGATTTGTTTGTCATTTTGTGCGGATTGCAGAACTGATCTTGTGTTGCTTTGCTATCCATGATGTCATATATGCAAACCAGCTCCTGCCTTAATCGTTCAAAGCTGGTTGATGTAGCTCTGTTTTGTGCCTGTGCTTGGTTTGGTTTCTGCATTGCGTGCCTGAGTTAAGAGGATTGAGCAGGACTGGTACAGGGCCATGTTGGTGCAACTGCTAACCATCAGGTTTGTGTAGATCTGTCTGCGGAAGGCAGACTGGAAGATTTTTCTAATCAAATTTGGGGGATTAGGGGGAATGTGGCCAATCAAAGCAAGCAGTTTGTTGCTCTTTCCCAACATCCAACACAAAGCTGATTGTATTTGTTTTATAAAGTATGTTCACATTTGCATCTGCTGTCTAGCTTGCCTATGTTTGATTATGAGAGGACAAAAGGGCATTTCTTTGGTGAAAGATAACACCTTGATGATCTGTAAAAAGTGATTCATGTGAACAAGGTGTGAATTTACTAGCTATGTGCAATCCTGCTTTTCATCCCATGCTCGCTTTAAACAGAATAAATGCGGAGCTCCAGTTTTCCAAATGTCTATTCAGCAAGGATGACCTCATTTGTAAACTTGTTTCAAGTTTTTAAATCCTACAAATAGACAAAGCAGCTGCAGCGTCTTAGATGGTGTAAGATGATGAATGAATGATGATGATGAAATCCTTGAAAGTATGTAGAGGTGTTTCTGAATTTATCTTCCAAGAAATGAAAAAGATCCTCGCTTCCTGCTACAAGAATTCCAGCAGACATTGAAGGGAGAAGGAAGAAAAAAACAACAGTTTAAACCCACTTGGTTCTTTATAGAGAAATTAAGCTTTATAACCTCTTGCAACCATAACTGGCACCTTTGTGGTAGATGCACTTCATTAATCCCTTGACGGAATTATAATATAAGGGCTGTTCCCTGAGCCTTTTCCATGAACCAAAGTTCAACTTTACAACTTTTATTGAAGAAAAATTGATTATAATGCAATATTTGGACCGTCCAAAGATGAAGTAAGCTAGTCCATGATTAAGACTCTCACGTCAGCCTGCATAGCACGCCTGTCAGTATTACCCAATAATTAAGGTTTTAAGTGTCACTTACCAAACCTCAGTCCAAGTTTATATTGGAACCAAGTGGAGACTGGTTGCATTTTGGTGCCTATTATAAGCTGGGGGAGATAAATCTGTGGGTCTGTGGTGTTTTTTTGTTGTTGTTGTTTTTTTGTTTTTTTTGAAAAACAACTGCTTTACATGTAATCATTAGCCCAAAAAAATCCTCATTGGAAAAAAATCTTGGCTGATTCAGAGAAGGCTATTAGATCACAAGCCAAATTTTAAAGGTCTGAATCATTGTAGATTGTGCAATTCAACTGTAGCCTATTCCATTTAAAACATAATAAAATAAAACAAAACAAAAACACTTATTTTTAATTTTTTAGAGAGAGCACAGTATTGTTCATTCGGTAATCTTACTGATTCAAGATGTCATCATTATTGCTCTAGCTTGTGTGTTTGTGTGTGTGTGTGTGCGCGTAAGTGCGTGTGTGTGTTTGTGCTAATTAATTCACCTGACACCTATTAAGAATCCCATACCCTTCACCTAAACCGAAGACTTCAGAATCACAGTCGTGAAGTTGTCAGGAGACCTGAGGAAGGATCAAAGAAAAGAAAGAAAAGTGAAATCCAGCATCGACCAGACACCACCTACTACCCACAGGGTTACAAAACAGAATATTGCACCAACCCCAGAAACATCTAAAGTCCAACAAATTAGGAAGACCTCAAGAGACCAAAAGAAAGACTGAAGAAAGAAAGGAAGGATAGATGAAGCAGAGGTAAGATCCACAGACATCACCCTCCACCGATTCAACAACTACAGGAAGAAGCAGATTGTGTTTGAATTTCGGTAGATGCTGCCGTGGTGGATCTGGCATGCATGGAAACCTCCACCAAACAACGGAGCTGACGACCGGCCAAGCACAACCCCCCAGCGCCAGGGCACAACCCCCGGGCCCCGCGAGGGCCACCAGCCGGAGAGCAAACCCCGACGCGCCCCCCCACCTCAACACGGCAGGCCCACCAGGCACCCCGCCGGCCCCGCTCGGCCCACGACCCCCTTCCCCCACACACCCGCCACCCACCACAAACCAGGCCCCCAAATCCCCAGACTAGGTGGCTGTGGTGGCGCGGCAGGGATACAGATGCTTAATATTCCAATCTGCCCCAACCGATGGCTCCCCACCCCAACTCAACCGCCCCTCCTAGTTGTGGGGTGCATTAAAATTGGAGGGAAGTTGCAGGGCGAAGACGGTGTGTCCACCCTAGACCCCCCCCAAGGAGTGTGTTATGTGCCTTATGTTTCTATTTACAAAGTGTATTGTGCAAAACTAGTGGAGTGCGTTAAGAGGGACCTCTCCCAACCCGGCGGGGGCAGGCAAGGGGGAGGAAGGGGGAGATGAGAGGGAACCACGGGGCACCCGAAAGAGAACACCCTGAAGCAGCACCCCCCAAGAGACCCAGGAAACGGCCGAGACGCAGCCACCACCCAGCAGCCAACAGAGGGGCAGAGCCGCCCATGTCCGGCCAGGGGGGACAGCACCTACAGTAGAAAGTTAACCAACAAGCATGCAATGATTCAAAATATTAACCCTTAGTGCCCATTGGAAGTGAGTCTTGAGGAATTGGTGACTGTAAGATCTCATTGAATGTGTACTACTCAATCCTGCTGGCAGCAACTAACTGGGTTCCAGACTATAAAATTACAACCATTAGTCAAATGCCAAATACAGAAGCAGCAATATAAGTTATAGCGATGTGGTGGCTCTCGGTAACAGGCAGAATCAAGTTACCAGATTTAGATTAAAAGATTCTATGTACGTGTAGCCCATGTTTGTATAAATTTTGATATGTTTTTTATTTGAAGCAGAGATTATTTGCATTAAAAAGTGATTTATGAGGAGGTTAGACCATTGGTCGATATTCAGAGTTTGTTTATTTTTCCAGTTAATAAGAATTGTTTTTTTGGCGATAGCAAGGGCTACGTGTGAAGATTGAGATTGTTTACGTAGTAAGTCAGTTGTTGTTAGGTCCCCTAGCAAACACAAGCTTGGAGATAAAGGTATCCTACTGTCCAAGATAGCGGAAAGTTTTTCTAAGACTTTAGTCCAGAAAATAACCATAGTGCATAACTTTAAAGCATGAAAATAAGTGTCGGCAGTGTTTTGTTAACACTGGAGACAAATGTCGGAGTCTGAGAGTCCCATTTTCTTCATCATGTATTGAGTAATATGTGTTTTATGAATAATGTTATATTGGATAGGTTGTAAATTTGTGTGTTTTGTCATTTTAAATATGTTTTCACAAAATTTAATCCAAAAGTCAGATTCCGGAGCTATAGACAGGTCTGTCTCCCATTTCGAGATGGGTAAATACATTTTATCTGTGTACGAAAGTAACCTAGATATTTTTGAGAGTTTTTTTGTTTTTGTCGGAGAAAGCTTTAATATCTTTAGCTAAAACAGGCGGTTGGAGCGTACCCCAAAGTGTTGGAATTTGTTTCTTTACCATATTTTTAACTTGCTGATAATGTAAAAAAAAATCAGTTTTTTATTTTGTATACGTTTGTATATGATATAAACATATTATCTAAGAAAATATGGTGGAGATGGGTAATTCCTTTTTGCTCCCACACACCTAAATAAAACGATTGCTTGTTAAGTTGAAAGTCGAGGTTATGCCATATGGGAGAAAGCCTGCAGGGCTCCAATTGGAATTTTGTGATTTCTAGTGCCTTCCACCAGGCGGTCAGGGTGGAGGAACTCATTGGGTTTTTAAAACAATTGTGTCGCTTAATCGATGTTGTAATAAAGAGTAAATCTGAAAGTCTGAGGTTGCTGCAATCCTTCTCTTCTAGTTCCATCTAACAGTTGGTATTTCTTTATATCCCATATAATGAGGTATTGTAGCTGGTTAGCTATATAGTAGTGCATAAAATTTGATGCCTCTAGACCTCCTTTGGATTTGCTTTTCTGAAGAGTAGATAGCCTAATCGTTGCTTCTTATTTTTTTATTCCAGTAGAATTTTGTAACGGCCGAGTCCAGCGGAAGTTTTTTAAATTAAAGGAAAAGAGTGAGGGTCCTGGCTTGTAGGGTTCCATGAATTTTCTGTAATAAGTAGTAGTGTTGATTTTGTCCAGTTAATAGAATAGTCTGATAAATGTGAGAATTTAGTCATTAAGTTAAATACTTCCCCTAACAAGATAGCAGGTTCTTCTAAAAAGAGTAAAATATCATCGGCATATAGATTAATTTTGTGTTCTGTTACCCTGGAGTGAATTCCTTGGATTATTCTATCCTGGCGTATAGCTAATGCAAGCAGCTCAATAAATATCGCAAATAATAAAGGGGACAATGGGCTCCCTGTCTTGACACAGGTGTCACATGACACGTCATGAAGGATATTATTGTTGTTGCAGTGAAATTAGTTGTGGCTTTGTTAATGGAATGTGCTTTTTCACAGAGCACAGAAGCAGACCAACTGCAGTGCAAACATGTTGACTGCAGTCATTGACAGCTGTCATTGCATTACATGAGGCTTTTAATCATATGGTTCAGTTTTAAAGGGGGAAAGTGGGTTTGGTGAGCGCTTGTGTGGGTTGCGGTTGTGGATATGATGAAGGTATTTACTTTACAGAGGGATCTTGTTGGATTAGGTTATATTGCAGATTTCCATAATTCCTAGCGTGGTGGTAGTGGTGGAATATGCGGTTGTATTTCAATGAGCATGTTATCGGATAAAATAAATAATGCTGAAGCGATGACGTTCTGCCAGGAAAGTTTAGTGAATGCGAAGCTCAGTGAATAAAGTTTAATCCTGTCATCTGGATTTGGGCCTGTATTGTGCTGTAACGAAATCTGAAAGTCCTTCACTTTCTGGTCGGTGTTTCAGTTAATGGTTGACTTTTCTGGAGACTGACGTGGCATTTTTACTGTTAACCTCATTTGCTTTCATGCCACTTAGTAGTAGTCTGCATGTGTTTAAATTTTGAATTGAAGAATTTCCAAACAGCTCATGAACAAAATATGGAACATAGAAAGATGGTGACCATGTTCTTTTCTCATCTCAACAGATCGTGAGGACCAATCAATCCTTTGCACGTGAGTATTGTGACTTCATATTGCATTGGCCTTTTTATGAAAGATCTTTATACATAAATTGCTTTGTCTGTTCTATTGCTTAACCATTCGTCTTTTAATCCATCCTCACCATTCACGCACCCCTACACAGTAGATCACCGCCTTTCATCCTTTTGTGGTTTAATGCAATATTATTGCAAAACAGCTTCTTGTCTTCTTAGTTGTGTGTTAAAAGGCAAAGCCAATTGATGAACTCCCTTGCAGCTGTTTTGCAGGATTGATGTGTAAAAGAGGCTATAGATGGCATACCGGTAGTAGTGAAAACAAATGGCTCTATTCTTCATCTTGAGTCATATCCTCGCCAAAAGATAGCATCCATGCTCTTTAAAATTTTTCGTTTTGGATTTTTGGCACAATCCTGCTAACTATCTGTCCTACATATTGCTGTTTTACTATGTCGTAATGATTGGTGTTGAAAAGGGTAATTAAAACAACAAAGCTGGTGGTTTGGGAAGCCTTTTGATCTTTGCTATTTGATGAATGGGACACTTTAATTTTGGCATTTTGCACAATGAGTATTCTGTTGTTCATCATTTTGCTGAAAATACTTTTCAAAGTTACCCACAGACTGCCATGTGATTGTCTGGCAACCAGTTCAGGATGTACCGTGCCTCTCACCCAAATTCAGCTGGGATAGGTTCCAGCATACCCGCAACCCTGGTGAGGATAAGCAGTACAGAAAAATTGGTGGAAAGTTACCCAAAGATAACAGCCAACAAAAGTATTTTTGAGTGAGGACGAATGTATTGGTGTTCCTTATTTGTGATTAACATGCATTTAAATCAAACCTTTCCTTATGGTATACTTCACCAAGGCAGTCTGCCATTCTTCGAGTATGTTCTCATATAAAGTAGATGACGAATAAGGATGTTGATTATCACGGTCGCATAAAGGGAAGATTTGTCAAACATTACAGACGACAGTAAATCCAAGTTTCAGTTTCGCAGCCAGAGATGCTTGATTTGTAGCCCAGATGTTTGTCTGATATGCAATAGAAGCACACCATTAAAACATAACAACGGAGAGTGGCTCTTGAAATGAAGAACTTGGAGAATTTCTTACCTAGAAGTTATGGGTAGTGTTTAGAAGTGAGCATGAGTCAGACAACATTTAAAAAGTGAACTATCACTCAGTAAAATACTCCTTTTCGGAGTAAAAAGCCTGGTAAGGATGGTGGTTATTTCCAGAAAGATCTTCCAACATGATATTTTCTCACTCGAGCATAGCTATGAAAACATGAAGCCAAATGGGATGTGATGACCTACATCGTCATGTCTGTATCCTGCCTTTGCGGGCTCACCCCTTGCATCTAAGTGCAGAGAAGCTAATAACCAGCTTGACTAAAGCCACTGGTATGTTGCCGCATGTCGAACTCCTGGACTGCCTTCTGTCTTGGCCATGGTTTTCCAGGCTCTGGGACCTGGTTGTGGGAAGTGTGGATGCTCCTCTCTCAACACAGCTATCATTAGAAACCGCCTGAAAGCAGAGCCTGGAAACTTTGGAGACAAGCCCACAAAATCACATGGTGGGCCAATAGAGCATTTGGGCAGATGGGTGATTATATAGAAAACAACAACACATGCCTGACGATGTTCACCCTCTGTCCCTTTTGTTTCTTCGCCTTTCTTTGATGTTTTTTAGGTATACGTCTGTACCTTTGCCAATCTGACTTGTATCAACCCCTTTGCTTTCAGAGGTGAATCAGGCGCTGGGAAGACAGAGAACACAAAGAAAGTGATCCAGTACCTGGCCCACGTTGCCTCCTCACACAAAGGACGCAAAGACCACAACATTCCAGTAAGAGCCCCACTCTAACTTTGGTTTTAGCCAAGCTTTCATCCATCCTCGCTCTTTAACCTCAAAATTGAATAGTCATGTTGACTGTATTATTACACTGTCGTGAAAAGTGAAGTGGATAACCTAGTTTGCATATTTTGCCGACGCTAATCAACAGCAAACTTCATAGACTTGTGCCTAGCTTGTTCCTGCTTCACACCATACAATGGCTGTTTTCATGGGGGCTCGGCTTGTGTCTGACATAACACTTGCATTTTTTTATCCATAACAAACAGCCAGAATCTCCCAAAGCATTCAAGCTTCAGGCAAGTGCATCTCCCACTATCTCAATACAATATATTATCATTTGTGCCTGTGTGTTTGCATGCCCTTATCTTGAAATATCCACCACTTCCATAATGACTTTGCATGATTAATCGAAGCTTCTTTCTTTATGAGGTATTTGTGTTCGCTCGGCTTCCTCACGGGATTATTTGAAGCCCACTAAATCTGCCATAAAATCGGAGGGCGCATGAAATTAAAGGCCAAAATGGAGTTTTAGTAGAAACACATGTCAAATGTGCTTAAAAAATCTGACGTGTCCCTTTGCGTTGAGTACTTTGTCGTTTATGTGTATTTGATGACCATATCATTTGAAGCTACTGCACACAATGATCATAGTGACTATAGTGTCACATTGCAGCAATTGCTGCAATGTCCTGTAATCTGATACCTGAGCAGTAATTATAAACAGGAGATTTTTTTCTTTCTTTTATGGACGGTTTATAAAACGGGTCACCAACCTTTTTGAAACTGAGCGGTAATGTGAAGGGCTACCAGTTTCATACACACTTCTGAATTTTTTTGCTCAAATGACCTTTAATTATATATAATGAATGAATTGACCTTTGAAATAAATAGCAAAATTCAATACTTTTTTCTTTTTCTAGAACAGGTCCATAGCTACAGAAGTGGTTATTGGGGGATACCTGGAGTCCGCGGGTACAATGTTGGTGACACCAGTATTTAGTTTACACAAATATGGTTGATTATTCTCAAGGTCAAGCTTCCATTTTTATGAGGGAACCTTATGGTACCAAACAGGGTGAGATGGAAGGGGGGATGCACATATCTTGACTAAGTATTAGTCATGTAGTTTAGATGCGTGTCATTAGCATAGCATAACAAACTTTTAACATTTATTTCTGGGTTTATTATAGTCATGTTATTGCTGCTGCATGGGCAAAAAAAAAGAAAGATTTCCCTGCATGCCATACTGCACTTAATGTGGCTAATCCTTAATTGGCTAATTTGCAGCTAATTGAAAAGCAACACTAAATATTAAATAAATAGTCTGCTGCAAATTAAAAAAAAAAAACTGTATTAGTGTCCCCGACCTGCTACTTTAAGGTCCTACAAACAGAGAAAATGATGGTTTAATATATGTTGTGATTCAGTCAGTGGCTGTGAGCAAGTAACTGTAAACCTTGGGCCTCAGTACTCCCCCTGCCATCAGTCTGACCTCCATCAGACTGCTCTCCTTCTGCCTCACATTATGGCTGCCTCTGACCAAAAGCCAGAGGAATGTGGACACAGCGATTGAGAGAGAGAGAGAGAGAGAGCATGGTCGGGGGAGAAAATATGAGGTAGTGGAGAAACACACCAAATCACTTGGGAATGTCTGTCTATTCTGAAGTTGTACATGTGCTGATTTCTGAGTTATTATTTGTAATTGTCAGCTTCAAAAGACACTGAATTGTAGCAGCATGAATGATTAATATTTGTGCTGAATTATGCTCCACATCACATGTCCACTTCTAAGGAAAGAAAGTAGAGCCAGAAACTGCTCAGTTACAATCAACACATTTTGCAATACTGCATCAGCAAATTACACTTAGTAGTGTTTGTTGTTGTAGAGTCCTTGCGTTTGCTCCCAAAATGCTCTGGGGTCATCTGTGAACTTTTTCTGTCATCACTATTTGTATCCTTGTTGACCTCCCAACCACATAAGAACCTCAAGGAGGTCTTGAATCTCATGCAGATGTATCGGAGGATCTTTTAAGAATGTCTGGTTTACTTGCATTGTCCATTACATTGACTTGAATAGATTTTAGGCACAATTGAGAGTTACCTTAACATATTAGTATTTTTTATGTTGCATGAGTTTGCTGTAAATACACACATTTTAACCCTCTATGATTTTTTGACCTGATACTCATACCTTGACGTTTACAAGTGCAATACTCCATTTAATTGTTTTAACTTGTGATTTTAACGGCACTTGAGAGTTATTTTTTATTATTTGGTGAAGGCATTGCAGTTGTGGGCAAGGTCGATGTCCTCTGACTTTGTTTTCTCTCTCCGCAGGGCGAGTTGGAACGACAGCTCCTTCAGGCTAACCCTATACTGGAATCGTTTGGTAATGCCAAGACAGTGAAAAATGACAACTCATCTCGCTTTGTGAGTTTTTCCTTATGCCCTGACCATCTTTATTTTGAGTGCACGTATGTTTACAACTCAATGAAAAGATTTATGTCAACTTAACAATATCCATCAGTGTAGTTTACATTTCCTCAAACAGTTTACCATGGAATGTACAACATCATATTATGGATTTGACATATTTTTATCTCCAGTTTTCCAAGGACATATTTGCATTGTGAGCAAGTGTGACTACTTTACAACTATAGTGTTGTGATATTTGAACAAGTATAAATTAGCACTTAAATGTAAACTCAAAATTAATTATTTTAAAAAATGCCATTGTCACTAATATGTACACACTTGTGAGGATATTTGTTTCAAAGTAAGATCAAATGATTCACTAATGTATCAAGGTTATATCAAAATATATTATGTAAAGATACTCACAGGAATGACCACAACTATTAGTCAGACAGTATTGAAAAATGTGGCCAAGTGCAACCACCGTGGTGCTCAGATGCAGATGCAGCACATATTGAAGACTTTTCAATTCAACTGGGATTTTAGCATGAATATTGATCTTTCTTTCCTGCAGGGCAAGTTCATCCGAATCAATTTTGATGTTGCGGGCTACATTGTTGGGGCCAATATTGAAACCTGTATCCTTATTACTGAAAGAAAGATTAAAGATGGAAACTGGTTGAAATACTGCTTGTTTTTGCCTGACAATAATCAATGTAGCCTGGGCTGAAAGTGTCTGGTTGCAGGGTTATATAACAATATGATTGGCTGCAAGGTTTTTGTGAAAGTTTATAAAGAAATCCCATTCTTCAGTTGCAGGCCATATTCTGTGTAATGTCTTTTAATAGTAATAGTTGCTACAGCACTGGCAAAAGTGAATAGCTTGATTCCTGTTCTAATTCCACTGTCAGCTATCAGTTCTTAACATTTGCTGTCAGACCTTCTGGAGAAGTCACGGGCAATCAGACAGGCTAAAGATGAAAGAACTTTCCATATTTTCTACCGCTTGCTGGCAGGAGCCGGAGAGCATCTCAAAAGTGAGTATATTCTGTAGCCAGCATCACAGTCGTAACAATGTGTTTTCTTCCATCAAGATGAAGAGACTTCAGAAAGCTGGTTTCAATTACCGGTAACATTTATGTGTACTATTTTGATAGCATGTTGATATTTTGCTTATTATATCTAAAGAAATGTCTGTCCTAATATGCTTTAGAAACAAGGAATGTAGTACTGTCCTTTTTTATTTATAGGAGCAGTTTTTAAAGAGTGAGTTGTGCCTTCAGGGGAAGCATTGCATTGAGCAACAACAAAATGGATACATTTTGAGTTCCTATAGTGAGAGTGGAGCATATCACGGGCGCTAAGAAAACTACACAAAATAGATCATTTGTTAATATCCAGATTGTTAACAAATTTGTTATTGTGTGTTGTGTAGTCTTGTTTGTTTGTTAATTTGTTTACCAAAAATCTGTTGTAATTGAGATGTATCAAGTTCACCCATTTATACACCAAGTCCTTCAAAATGGACCTTAATGCAAATGTTTGAAAGATGTTTGTTTTGTTATTTTATCCCAAAAGTAAAAAAAACTATATCAATTTCTCTCTCCCATTACAGCGGACCTTCTTCTCGAAGGCTTTAACAACTACCGATTCCTGTCTAATGGTAACATTCCCATCCCTGGCCAGCAAGACAAAGATAATTTCCAGGAGACTCTGGAGGCCATGCACATCATGAGCTTCTCCCATGATGAGATTGTCTGTAAGTTTTAGTTGTAGATATTGATATACAGTACTCCACTCAGCTTCTCTCAACATTGATGACAACTATTTATCTTATGTTCCGTCACTCGAAGATGTTTTGTTGTTTTTTTTTAAATTCTCATCAGGCATGTTGAAGGTCGTCTCAGCGGTGCTGCAATTTGGCAACATTGTCTTTAAGAAAGAGAGGAATACAGATCAGGCCTCCATGCCTGAGAACACCGGTGAGCTTTCAATAAACACATGCACACAAAACACACACTGTCACGTACATCAATTCAACACTCATGAATTTAATGATTGGCCAGTCTTAAAAATGAGATTACAGTGTACCCTCAGCTTTCACCACAACAGGTGGTAGAAACCATCTTGCTCATATCTATAAAATGTGCACTCAAACAAGAAGTTAGGTTGTCTTCTTGGTATTTGATTTTGCGATGTTCTGATCAATCCTTCAAGTGTCGACAGGCCACATTGTTGAGTGTCAGCGTGATCCAATATCCCTGCAGACATCAGCCACATAATAGTCAGTGAATAGACTGACAGAGAATAATTCGAGCCATTCCACATTTTCACCATATAATTATGTTTTTTTTGTTCTTAATCCTTGAAATATTGTCATCAAATTGATAAATTTATAGGTATACAATTGGGAAATGTGCAATTACATTGTACAATATGTTAAAGCTTCCTGTTTTGTTTTGGTGTTTTTTTGTTTTTCTTGGTCTCTCAGCTGCACAGAAACTTTGCCATCTGCTTGGAATGAACGTTATGGAGTTTACAAGAGCTATCCTCACTCCGAGGATAAAAGTAGGACGAGACTATGTACAGAAAGCACAGACCAAGGAACAGGCATGTTGCTATTTAACTCACAAGAATAAATGACAATAATTATAATAGTTACACCCTAAAATGTAATCATTTATGGAAAAAGGAAATTATCATGGTTGAATTTGTCACTTTAACTGGTTTTCTCTCATTGCACAGGCTGACTTTGCTGTAGAAGCTCTGGCCAAAGCTACATATGAGCGACTGTTTCGCTGGCTGGTCCATCGCATCAACAAGGCCCTTGACAGGACTAAACGTCAGGGTGCATCTTTCATCGGCATTCTGGATATCGCTGGCTTTGAAATTTTTGAGGTGGAAATTAATCTAATTTGCGCACGGCAATCTTGCACTTTTGACATCTTAACTAACTTGACTTCTGCCTCACGTCTCATTTTAAGCTGAACTCATTTGAGCAGTTGTGCATCAACTACACCAACGAGAAGCTGCAGCAGCTGTTCAACCACACCATGTTCATCCTGGAGCAGGAAGAGTACCAGAGGGAGGGCATTGAGTGGAGCTTCATCGACTTCGGCCTTGACCTTCAGCCCTGTATCGAACTCATTGAGAAGCCGGTTGGTGCTCCTTGTTTCTATGCATGCAATGTTCAGGCTTGGTCGTGTTTATTTGTTTTAAACCAGCTCTGTCCCTTCAGAATAACCCTCCCGGTATTCTGGCTCTGCTGGATGAAGAGTGCTGGTTTCCCAAAGCCACAGACAAGACCTTTGTGGATAAAGTGCTCCAGGAGCAAGGCACCCACACTAAGTTCCAAAAACCACGTCAGCTCAAGGACAAAGCTGACTTCTGCATCATCCACTATGCAGGGAGGGTATGTCATTCTGTCTAAATAGAGCACGGCTTAGTGAAACTTAGACACATGGAATGTTATTCTACTATATAAAAGAAGGAAAAACGTATCGCATGACTACTACTTAAGAATAGATGTCACATTTATGCATGCCCTTATGTCTGGCTAATGTTTTAAGGCACGGACTTTGATGGGTTGCAATTGGCCTCCATACAATAGCCCAGTTGTTGTACTGCCGCCTCTGCTGCTGCTGCTGGAGGATTCTCACATCTGGTTCACATTGATGTGAGACTGACGGCTTCGTTCAGCGATAGTTATATAACAGAGGTTTGCCGTTTTCACCTTTGTGTGGCGTTTGTAAAGTGAAATCTTACAGTATGACATTCCCATGCGGATGCTTGTAAGTCATGGCTGTTGATTTTAGAGCCTGTAGAGTCTCAATTGGACTTAAATGCCTTGTTCTGCCTTCTTGAATTCTTGAACACAGTGATGAGTATCAGTCCTGCAAGTGAAGCTTGCCATGCCAAACAGAGAAGAGACTCCATCCAGTATTCGGTCCGGGAGGCAGCATTTCATTTCAACTTGTTCAAATAAATCCTCTGAGACAGAGTAGTACTGAAGAGAAAATATGCGCAGTGTGAGTTTGCTTTTCCGGGATTCTGATGAATCCCAGATGGGGAACTGACATTCCTCATCTCAGGTTCCTCACCGTGTCAATTACTTGCTATGTCGTGCTGTGATCCAGCACTCGTTTTAGTGTGTCGGGCATCATGGTGTTACAGGCTAATCCAATTAACATAGCACGACCAAACATGAGCCGACATGGTCCCTGATGAACACAGTGACCTGTCAGTCAAATGAAAAGAATGGACAGGAACAAATTTGGTTCTGCACGTTGATGCTGTGTGTCATTTAAGTACAAGCGCAGTTGCAATCTTTAGTACAACACATACTGCTGTAGTGCCACAAGTGGAAGAGGTTCCCAATCGTAGTCCAAATGACATAGGAATGCTATTTCCTCAGGTGGACTATAAAGCTGATGAATGGCTCATGAAGAACATGGATCCCCTGAATGACAACGTGGCCACACTGCTGCATCAGTCCACTGACAAGTTTGTTGCTGAACTCTGGAAAGATGGTGAGATGTTTCCACATGACCTATTTTGCCTCATTTTGGAGATGAAATAATAATGAAGAAAGAACACATAAAACACAACAAAGGATTAAAAATAAAGTTGATTGGGAAAGATGACTAAAAGAGAAAATGAGTATTAAGGAAGAAAGAGAGGAAGGAGGATGCAATGTATTGAGTAAAACAAGGTGATGATGGTGTGAGAGAAACATAGAACGTGGAAGAAAGAAAACATTGTCAACTGCATACTTGTGGTATTTGCTAATGAGCTAAGCATGCCTACACTATGAAGAACATGGTTAATATGACAGACTACATCTTTATATTGCCTTCTGGACTAATCCTCAATGGTGTATAATATGTTTTAATTATTATTTTAAAAGTAGTGTGTAATTTCATTATTGATGCTGATTATTGTGACTAATTTGACTTTAAACACAGAACTCACATTAGTGCACATGGAGATGGCAAGAGGTGGTTGTAGCTCTTTCTTTTAACTCACTCCACTGCCTTGTGTGTGTGTGTGTGTGTGCGTGCGTGCGTGTGTGTGTGTGTGTGTGTGTGTGTGTGCGTGTGTGTGTGTGTGTGTGTGTGTGTGTGTGCGTGTGCGTGCGCGTGCGTGTGTGTGTGTGTGTGTGTGTGTGTGTGTGCGTCTTTGTGTGTCTCTGTGAGTGTGTCTTTGTGTGTGTATGTGTGGGTGCGTGGGTTTACGCACGTGTTGTTGTAGACATTCAGACGTTTCAGAGAGCCTCTTTCTATGACAATGTGTCTGTGCTCCATGAGGCTCAAGGTGAATGATGATATGTACTCCTCGCGATTGCCCATCCTCCATATTGGATCACTGATTCCACATTTGGTCAATGGCTGCTGTATGCCCACTTTAAATGCTGTTTCGCATCGCATGGCCTATTCTCATTTTTATAACACAGGGTGTTATTTTGTAATTCTTCCATCATGATTGGGGACTTCCTTGATGATTATTTCAAGTATTCAATTTCCTTTTGTAAGCCTCCCAAAACATATATTGCAAAACATAAAGAGACAATAGCATTTCTTCAAATAAAAAATAAATTTTGAAAATGTTATATTACCAATTTTCAGGTCATGTACCAGTAGATTTATCATGTCCACCTCCCAGTGCAGAGGACGTGTGATCGAGTCCGGGCTTCGGGCCTTCCTGGGTGGAGTTTGCATGTTCTCCCTGTGCTTGTGTGGGTTTTCTCTGGGTACTCCAGTTTCCTCCCACATTCCAAAGACATGCATGGCAGGTTAATTGAACACTCCAAATTGTCCATAGGTGTGATTGTGAATGTAGATAGTTGTTTGTCTCTGTGTGCCCTGCGATTGGCTGGCAACCAGTTCAGGGTGTACCCCGCCTACTGCCCAAAGCCAGCTGGGATAGGCTCCAGCGCCCCCCGCGACCCTTGTGAGGACAAGCGGTTAAGAAAATGGATAAATTGATGGATGGATGTACCAGTAGATTTAGTTCGGCTCTGACTATAGTAAAACAGTGAATAGTCGTTTTTAAAAAATCAGCATGTTTCCAAGGGAGAAAAAAAGTAGATATATGTGTTTTCACAGTTAGCTGATATTATGCCAGTTCTGAGGTCAAACCGGGTCATGGGTCTCAGTTGGTGATTTTCACCACTACTGCAACACGGGAAAAGATTTGCACACATGAATACTTCATTTCATCTTCACTATACAATATCCTGCATTTATAATTTTGCCACTTAATGTGCTAAATTAGCTTCCCTACCCAATTTTCACCATGTATTGCTAACAATGTCACATTTGTCATCACCAGTGGATCGAATCGTTGGCCTGGACCAAGTTGCTGGCATGAACGAGACAGCATTCGGTGCGTCATACAAAACGAAGAAGGGCATGTTCCGCACAGTGGGTCAGCTGTACAAGGAGCAGCTGTCGAAGCTGATGGCCACATTGAGAAACACTAACCCTAATTTTGTCCGCTGCATCATCCCCAACCATGAGAAAAGAGTGAGTCACAAGCTGGTCACGGTCCCTGGTCACCCTTTGAAATGGCTCTATTTACATACTACAGACAAATAAAGTAGATAAACATGCATCTAGTATGAGCTATTTAACCATATTTTAAAAAATCATATTCAAAAATAGTAATGCAGTTTCGACTGCCGCCGTCAGATAGGTATTAACAAAATATGTAGTGCGATTGTACTTTGTAGATTTTTAGAGCTATTATAATGGTCTTCAATCGATTATGTAACTCTAATCTGGCTAATGCTGTCCATAGCATATATATGGCTCAGGTGTGTTATGTAACTCTAACCAAAGTTACAGTCTTCATCAGGTCATGTTGACTAGGTGCATTTCATTTTTTTTGCTGATTGTGGTTTGTCTGGCTCCTCCAGGCTGGTAAACTCGATCCTCACCTGGTTCTGGATCAGCTAAGATGTAATGGTGTTCTGGAAGGGATCCGTATCTGCAGACAAGGCTTCCCCAACCGTATTGTCTTCCAAGAGTTCAGACAGAGGTACTCTACTTTCAGTTTCATGCCTATGTAGATAGCGTTGCTAATTTACTAAAAAATCACTTTGAATACGTTAGATAAATTCTGATTGCTCATAAACAATTTTTACCAATCATGCCCTCTATTCACACCTCTGTGTCCAGGTATGAGATTCTCACTCCAAACGCCATCCCGAAAGGCTTTATGGACGGCAAACAGGCCTGCGAGAGAATGGTCAGCAAACAATTACAAAGTTGTTGTTAGCTATTTATCACGATCTCATCATTGTTTCAAATATTTCCCTCTTTGCTAGATCAAATCCCTGGAGCTTGACAACAACCTGTTTCGCATTGGCCAGAGTAAAATCTTCTTCAGAGCGGGAGTGCTGGCCCACTTGGAGGAAGAGAGGGACCTGAAGATCACTGACATCATTATTTACTTCCAGGCTGCTTGTCGCGGATATCTTGCACGCAAGTAAGGGTTGCATCTCTTCCTCTTTCTGCATGATTAATCTATACCCGCATGCCCTCTACGCTTCATGTTCTCTCTTCAGAGCCTTTGCCAAGAAGCAGCAACAGCTCAGTGCACTAAAGGTTCTCCAAAGAAACTGTGCTGCATACTTGAAGCTGCGTCACTGGCAGTGGTGGAGACTTTTCACTAAGGTGTGACCGCTAGAGAACAGAACTGCTTGGATTTACACAAACCACTGAGATTCAAGAGCAAATTTCTCTGACATTATGACAACTGCCCCTTCCATTCCAAATACAGGTGAAGCCCTTGCTGCAGGTGACCAGACAAGAGGAGGAGATGCATGCAAAAGATGAAGAGCTGGTCAAAGTGAAGGAGAAGCATACAAAGGTGGAGGGACAGCTAGTAGAGATGGAACAAAAACACCAGCAGGTCAGATCTGTTGATTTAAATAATGGTAGAAACAGTTTTCCGCGATGCTCAATCAGTGTTGTTTCTGTGTAGTTAATAGAGGAGAAAAGCATCCTAGCAGAGCAGCTTCAGGCAGAGACAGAGCTGTTTGCTGAGGCTGAGGAGATGAGAGCTCGTCTGTCTACCAAGAAGCAAGAGCTGGAGGAAATCCTTCACGACCTTGAGTCCAGACTGGAGGAAGAAGAGGAGAGGGGCCAGGGCATCGTAAATGAGAAGAAGAAGATGCAAGCCCATATCCAGGTAAGCCCTGAACATATTGAAATAAAAAAATAGACGGACACTAATACTATACAGGGTGTTCACTTTTTTTTTTTTACACCATTTGAAATATAAATATCTGTCTAACTACAGTTCCTCGGTAACCAAAATTAAGCAGGTTTCAAGTTGAAAAAGAAATTTTATATTTTTCAAAATTCTAAAAACTTATTTTTAAGAATTTATAGATTTTAAAGGACTTCATAAAGTCACAAATCTGTGTACTGTCTGTGACACGATACGCATTTTCCTTTTCATCTTTCTCTTTGAGTTTTATATTTCGCCCAAATCTTCTTTGCATACTGCACACGCTTTATTAACTATGTTAGATTAATTCGAACATGCAAAGTGCCTTTTCTGTAGGAATAATTATCATTCTTCGATCTGAAATAAAAAGTATTAATTAGTAATTAAAGTAAAAAATAAAATAAAAAGTAATTTGCTGAAATAAATGGTGCATTTGTGTGTGCGTGTGTTTTGGTAGGACCTGGAGGAACAGTTGGATGAGGAGGAGGCTGCTCGGCAGAAGCTGCAGCTTGAGAAAGTGACAGCTGAGGCCAAAATGAAGAAGTATGAAGAAGATATTTTGCTGCTAGAGGACCAAAACACCAAGTTTGTCAAGGTGAGAGGCAGCAAAGTCGAATTTACTTCATGACAAATGTTTTTTGGTCCTATGAAAAGTTTGTCTATGCAGCACTAAAACAAAGTGATGAGTTGAGAGATTACACATGCAACCTAAGATTGTATATACTGTATGCGCCTTTTAGGAAAAAAAGTCCCTGGAGGATCGTATCAATGAGATGGTCATTTTCCTTGCTGAAGAGGAAGAGAAGGCTAAGAACCTAGGAAAGGTCAAGAACAAGCAAGAGATCATGATGGTTGACTTGGAAGGTAAAGGAGATGCACTTTTGTCATGTGAAAGAAGACACATCACTTCGCCACATCTCTAACACTTTGAACATTGACCAATGTTTAATCCAGAGAGGCTTAAGAAGGAAGAAAAGACCCGTCAGGAGCTTGAGAAGGCTAAGAGGAAGCTGGATGGGGAAACATCTGATTATCAGGACCAGATCACTGAGCTCCAGGCCCTGACAGATGAGTTGAAAACTCAAATAGTCAAGAAAGAGGATGAGCAGCAGTTACTTCAGACAAGGTAGGAGATCAGTCATACAGAACGATAGAGAAGTTCAACAAAATACTGTGAGTCAGAGCTAAATATGGGTTTGAATATTGACTTGCTGATATAATACCTTGCAGCATGATGGGAATGACATTAACGTTGTCATCACCTCATTTAACATTGATGCAATATATGTAGTCTCACCTGCTCCTTTTATGTGTTGCATGTTATTGGACTGACATCGCTCAGACAAGTATACAAATCAACTCTCATAACATGGGTCTGAACCAACAAAGTATTTATTCTCACTGTTTTGGAATGTGTCATTGTGTGATTGGTGGCCTTGTCATCAGTATTATATGTCTTGCACAAATAAAGCAATGTAAGTATGCAACTACTATAAGCAGCAGTCGAAGAGAGCTTCTAACAAAAGACCAAGCTGAAAAAAATTGTTACACAGCAAACAAAAGTGTCGCATATTTTAAGTTGTCAGTGTGAGTCAGTCATTCACCACAAATGACTACAAAGATGATTTGGGCAATAATCCTTACTCAGAAGTCAGAAGAGATGTGGAGCAAACTTCTCATCATAAAAGAATGCACATGAGTCCAATGTACGACAGTAACTTTATCTCTGCTGCCATCCAGTGGTCAAAAACAAGTCATAATGTCACTGTACCATAGATAGTTTTATCCTAATTACACGTTGTTATTATCTGCCTGATAGGTCTGTGGAGAAGTTTGCATGTTCTCCCCGTGCTTGCACAGGTTTTCTCCGGATACGCAGGCTTCTTCCCACATTACAAGAGCATGCTTGTCAGGTTCACTGAAGACTTAAAAAAAAAAAGTCCAATTGTGTTGATGTGTATGAATGATTGGTTGTCTACACTGTATGTGGTTTGTCTGGCGACCAGTCCAATGTGTACAGCCCAGTCTGCTCACCTGTGACCCTAATGAATTTTGACATTTGATATGTTGTTGCTCGATGTTTCACAGGGGTGAAGATGAGGTCAACCAGAAGAACAACGCTCTGAAACAAGTGCGAGAGCTTCAAGCTCAGCTGTCGGAACTGCAGGAGGACATGGAGTTGGAGAAACAGGCCAGGAACAAAGCTGAGAAGCTTAAGAGAGATTTGGGTGAAGAACTGGAAGCCCTTAAGACAGAACTGGAGGACACCCTTGATACTACTGCAGCCCAGCAGGAGCTAAGGTAACAATTTCTGGATTTGTCTCACTGTCAAGTTTCAAAAATCAATAAGGTTTCAACTTTTCTGTCATTTTTAGAACCAAACGAGAGCAAGAAGTTGCAGAGCTGAAGAAAGCCATTGAGGAGGAGACTAAAAACCATGAGGCTCAGATACAGGATATGCGACAGAGGCATGGCACTGCTTTGGAAGAGCTCTCCGAGCAGCTTGAACAGGCCAAGAGAGTAGGGCACCTTCCCTGATTATATAACATCCCACATGAAGAAAAAAAAAAAGTTACTGAAGAATTGTGAACCTTAATGTTACCTACAATTTATTTCTAGTTCAAAGCTAATCTGGAGAAGACCAAGCAGAGCCAGGAGAGCGCCAACAAGGAAATGGCTTGCGAAGTCAAAAGCCTTCAACAGGCGAAGACAGAGTCCGAGCACAAGAGGAAGAAACTGGAGGCTCAGCTGCAGGAAGTCACTGCCAGAAACACTGAAGGCGAGCGTGCCAAGGGCGAACTGACTGAACGTGCGCTCAAACTGCAGGTGACGTGTATTTACAGTGGCACAGTGTGTTCTCTGCAGGCACAATTCCCTCAAAGGCAAATGGGTGGTATCTATACATCTTGTCATACACTCATTGCCATCTCAGCAAGCATCTTGAACTTCAGAATGGTGATGTTTTCAAGTGCATGAAATTGTAGCTTATGATTTAGGTCAACTTGACCAAGAAGACAGCTTGGGCTTTTGATGATGTATAGGTCAGATACATGTGACTTGGCCATTCAAACGGAGGTCGTATTGCAAAAAAAATCGCCTATGCATCCGATCTAGGACCACATGTGAAAGTGACAAAAGACGGATTTGAAGAAATTGGAATTGAGCCAAGACTGTCATTAAAAAAATCTGATACAGGTTGCGGGGCAAAAAAATCCAATTTGACTCGCATTTGCCTGCAGTGTGAACCTATCCATAGAGATTGATGACTCAATATGAAACATAAAACATATTACAATTGGTTTTGAAAATACTTGAAAACTGAAGAACAACTCCGTTTTTGTTTGCAATTTAATGTTTTCATCTACATGACGCCTAGGTGAGTTTGCATTTATTACAACAGACAGATAAGTAAGGGCAACTCTCAAATTGAGTGCTTCTTGATATTGTATAATTTTTCTTATAAATACACTATGTTCCAAGCTACTAACCAACAAACTGCTCATTTGTCCATGCAGACTGAGCTTGACAATGTATCTGCCATGCTGGAAGATCTAGAGAGAAAAGGCATCAAGATGACAAAAGATGTTGCTGGACTGGAAAGTCAGCTCCAAGACACACAGGTGCTCCACATTGTTTTTCAGTATTTATCCAAAAATGAAATGTGATGAACTTTTGTATTTCAGCTAATTATATTAACTAACTAACTATATTTTCATGTAGGAGCTGCTTCAAGAGGAGACCCGTCAGAAACTGAACCTCAGCAGTCGCATGCGCCAGTTGGAAGAGGAGAAGAATGCCCTCCAGGAGCAGCAAGAGGAGGATGAGCTGGCCCGCAAAAATGTGGAGAAGCAGTTGCTGACCTTACAGGCTCAGGTAGGGCTGATCATCTTTGATTTTGCTGGTGTCTTTTCTTTCATTCACAATTTGAGATGTGTTTTATTTTTCTGTTTGTAGTTGTCCGAGAGCAAGAAGAAGCTTGAGGACGATGTAGGGACAATAGACGGTCTGGAGGAGGCAAAGAAGAAGCTTCAAAAGGACTTGGAGATGTCAGGCCAGCGTCTGGAGGAGAAGACCATCGCTTTTGAGAAGATGGAAAAGACAAAAACTCGTCTGCAGCAGGAGCTGGATGATCTCACGGTTGACTTGGACCATCAGCGGCAGAGTGTGTCCAGCCTGGAGAAGAAACAAAAGAAATTTGACCAGGTGTGCAAATCTTGATTTTGCCCGTTTATATTTTGTGAAAATATCCAAATTATTGTGTCCATAGGCAGATCACAAATATGCTGTCTCTATTTTGACCATGGATTATTCTTCTCTGTAGTTGCTGGCCGAGGAGAAGAGCATTTCAGCCCGCTATGCTGAAGAGCGTGACCGGGCTGAAGCTGAGGCCAGGGAGAAGGAGACTAAAGCTCTGTCCATGACCAGAGCGCTGGATGAAGCTCTGGAGGCCAAAGAGGAGCTGGAGAGGGTTAACAAGCAGCTCCGTGCCGAAATGGAAGATCTGATGAACTCGAAGGACGACGTGGGCAAAAATGTGAGTCTTATTGGACCAGTAAATCATGCGTTCAGAAATCCTCATAAAGTCCGTTGATCTCCTCTGGGCTGAAGGTTCACGAACTGGAGAAATCCAAGCGTACTCTGGAGCAGCAAATGGAGGAGATGAAGACTCAACTTGAGGAGCTGGAGGACGAGCTGCAGGCCACCGAGGATGCCAAGCTGCGCCTGGAGGTCAACATGCAGGCCATGAAGGCTCAGTATGAGCGGGATCTTCAGGGCCGGGACGACCAGAACGATGAGAAAAAAAGAGCACTCATAAAGCAGGTGCAGCATCCAGCTTGGCTTTGACCTTTAATATTAATGCCCTTACATTTAACAGTGGCCAACTGTATTGTCTTGGCTCCTCCTTACAGGTCAGAGAGATGGAGGCAGAATTGGAGGATGAGAGGAAGCAGAAAGCTTTAGCCGTTGCCGCTAAGAAGAAACTGGAAATGGATTTGAAGGATGTGGAGGGTCAGATAGAAGGTGCCAGCAAGGCTCGAGACGAAGCCATCAAACAACTGCGCAAGTTACAGGTGCACGTTTGGATCACATCACTGTGCCTTCATTCACATGCCGGACTAGCATCTAAACATCAACATTTTGTCTCCAGGCCCAAATGAAGGACTACCAGAGGGAACTGGAAGATGCCAGGGCTTCCAGAGATGATATTTTTGCATTATCCAAGGAAAATGAGAAGAAACTGAAGAGTCTGGAGGCTGAGATTGTGCAGCTGCATGAGGTACAGAACTGTTGCTAGAATGGAATTTTCCATCACAAACTTAAAAGACTGAGGCAGCATGAAAACCTTTTCTCAACTTTTTTCTCTGTAGGACCTGGCAGCATCGGAGCGAGGTCGACGCCACGCTGAGCAAGAGAGAGATGAGTTGCAAGATGAAATCTCCAACAGCACATCTGGAAAGTACGTTGACCTTCCTTTTACTTCATCTTCTACACCAGGAGTACCAAACCATCCAGTCGATTCGGGTTGTAGGGAAGAAAAAAAAGGGTTTGTGTGTGCGTGTGCAGGCTTGGGGAGTAACGAAATACATGTATGTATTGAGAATTAAAATATATTTTTTAACTGTATTCCATTACAGTACAGGGGAAAAAAACGTAATCATGTTACAGGTACATTTATTAGAAATGGAATTATTTCGAGGGATTACAATTTCTATGATGAGAGAGAGAGAGACGCTGTTGTTGTGTCGTGTTGATGTCGTGTCCTCCACCCGCGGCCAATTGAAAAAGATTCACGGACTAGAGGAGGAAGTGGCGAACATACTTGGCTTGCTGAAGGACCGATTTATCTTTTAACAAAGAAAAAGTTTGAGATGAGAGTCCTGCGTATGCCACGATGAGCTTCTTGCTAGCCGCCACTACACCATAATTGTAGTTACACCTTCCGAACAAATCTCCCTCCCACCAATTCACTATTTAAACACTATACACAATATACATGGCTAAACTCGTGACTGGGATAAAAGTTAATTTTGTAGTTGATGTCACGCATCGTCATCCTCGTATCATTATTAGTGCATGCGTTGCGTGCATGGGGGTGAAATGAGCTACCATGGGAAATGTTGGTTTCAAAACCATATGTCCCTTTTCTCCCCACTCTACATTGCAGCAACAGCAAGCAAAGCTTTACTTTACCTCATTGGATGACCATCTAACTATCTATCTATACATCTATACATCTGTGACGTGTGGTTGCTTTCAGTGACAGTTTGAAACAGTGTATGGCCTTCAATCAATCAACCTACCTATACATGCATTTTAATAAATATTGTGGTGATATTTATTTTTATTTTGTCTTCATGAGTATACTTGGTATTGTAGTAATCCAAAAGTAATCCAAAGTAATCAAGCTACATTACTTTAATATGGTACTTGGATTACATTACTAAATAATTTTTTTTAGCAGGTAACTTGTAACTGTAACGGAATACATTTTAAAAGTAACCCTCCCAACCCTGTGCGTGTGTTATTTGGTGTTAGTGTACAAAAGTTTTCGAAACGCATTGACCATTCCACTTCTAGGTAGTTAAAATAGAAGATAATGTATTGTATTGCTTACTGTATATGGCACCATGCATTTTTTTTATCCTTTGGTTCTTTATTGAACAAATCAACACAAAAAAACACATTACAAGTCTAAAATATAAATTTAAGTTAAAAAGAAAAGAAGAATAGGAAGTTAGAAAAGAGTTTATATATTCAAAGGGGATAGGAGGAAGTTAAAAACTTATCTAGTCCTACCATTTATTTGTTTTATGTTCATAATAATAAGGTAATGTATTTCAACAAAAGGAAATGTATAAACCTAATCAATCAAGTGCACTTTAACATACGCACATTTGCCAGCGACATATGTACATGAAATTCATAGACATATACCATCATACATTTATAAAACATATCCTCATACTCACATATACAATTTTCATTACACTCATACATATACATCCAAAGAAATTACAGCATATATACAATTTTAACAGCTCATGTCTTATGTAAGTAATTTTTTTAAAACTTTGTTTTTAAACAATTTTTTAAATTCAGCAAGTGACTGACATCTTTTCAGATCAGTTCCAAAATCATTCCACAAATTAACACCTTTTACAGAAACACACCTATTTGTTCTTCTTTTCATTTTTTTGTAGACACTTGTACCCTTTATGTTATAAGGACTCTCTCTAATTTCAAACAGCTTCTGAGTACTGTGGCAGAGTAGATTGTTGTGTACTTTATACATTATTTGTGCTATTTTAAATTCAACTAAGTCACAGAATTTCATTGTATTTGATTTAATAAATAGAGAATGAGTTGGCTCGATTTATAATTCTTATGGCTCTTTTTTGCAGTTTGAAAACAGGATCGGTATTTGTTTTATATGCGTTTCCCCAGATTTCCACACAATAGGTCAGATATAGTAATAAAAATAAACAATATATGTGTATAATGATTTTTTATTCAGGACATCCTTAGTTTTAGAGAGTATCCCTGTAATTGTTGACATTTTCTTTTTGACATTATCTATGTGTGACTTCCAACATAATGTTTCATCAATAACTGCTCCAAGAAATTTATTTTCATGGACTCTTTCTATTTCAATTGAATTAACCATAATTTTGACCTGTGTGGTTTGTCTGTACCAAAAACTATAAACTCAGTTTTGTTTAAGTTTAATGATAATTTGTTTATGTCAAACCAGTTTTTTAATGTGTTCAATTCATTCTCCACAGTAGTCAGAAGCTGCTTCTGGTTCTCTCCTGAACAGTAGAGAGTTGAGTCATCGGCGAATAAGACACTTTTGAATATTTTTTATATATTTATATTTATATACAATATAAATAATTTGGGGCCTAGCTCAGACCCTTTGGGGACTCCGTGAGTAATCTTCAAGTGTTTTGATTGTATATTGTTAAACTGTAAGTACTGATGTCTATTAGCCAAATAACTTTTCATCCATTTATATGCCAAACCTCTTATGCCATATCTTTCTAATTTATTCATTAGTATAGAATGATCTATAGCATAGGTGTCAAACTCTGGTCCTGGAGGGCCGCAGTCCTGCAGGTTTTGGATGTTTCTGTTCTCCAACACAGCTGATATATGATCAGCTCATCAGCAAGCTCTGCATAAGCTGGATAACGATCCTGCTGACTGGAATCAGCTTGTGTTGGGAGAGGGAAACCTCCAAAACCTGCAGGACCGGCGTTTGAAACCTATGATCTATAGCAGGGGTGGGCAAACTTTTTGACTTGCGGGCCACAATGGGTTTGAAATTTTGACAGATGGGCCGGACCAGGAGTATTTGGACCTCATAGCACAGTAAAAACACACAGATAAATGTACAACCGAATTTACTTATAGTGTGCACTTAGGACTGCGTTTTTCAAATGTGCAAAATCCACATATTTAAAACAGCTTTTCCAATAGCTTCATTTTTATTGTTTTAGCTCAACTTTTGCTGTGTTTTTATGCTTTGTAAAGTGACCTTGGGTGTTCTGAAAGGTGCTGTTTTTAAATGAAATATATTATTATTATTATTATGATTATTATAAAATAGCCCTAATCCAGGTAGTACGTTTGCCTCAATGAATATGCAAGATGCGGCATTTACACACTATTTGGCAAATTTTTATAGTCTTTGGTATGACCCGGCCGGGAATTGAACCCACGACCTCCCAGTCTCAGGGCGGACACTCTAACCACTTGGCCCACTGAGCTGAAGAAAAAAAAAAAAACGATTTTGAATTTTTTCCTAGCCTTATTGGATAAGTTTGGCGGGCCGGATTGAAACGCATAACGGGCTGTATTTGGCCCGTGGGCCGGGGTTTGCCCATGTCTGATCTATAGTATCAAATGTTTTTTTTAAATCTATAAAAAATTCCAACAGTAATTGTGTTTTATTATCTATGTTAGTAGATATTGCGTCTACAAGTTCCATGACTGCCATTGAGGTGGTCCGTTTTTCTCTAAACCCATATTGATTTTCACTTAAAAGGTTATGTTTTTCAATAAAGTTTTCCAGTCTATATGAAAATATTTTTTCTAGAATTTTTTAGAACTGTGGCAGCAGTAGTGATATTGGTCTATAATTAGTGAATATATGTCTTTCTCCATTTTTATGAATAGAAATAACTTTTGCTATTTTCATTTTTGATGGAAATATACCGGCTTTAAACGACAAATTACAAAAGGTTTCATAACATATTCTATAATACTTTTTACTAATGTCATATCAATGTTGATGTTGTCAGTGGACTTTTGATTTTTTAAATATTTTAACATTTAATACTTCTGTATCATTAACAGCATTAAGCCACAAAGTGGATGGATTTTTTTTTATGTGCTTATCTATTTCATGTTTGTTTCTTGGCTCAGGGATTTATTTTGCCAAATTACTGCCAACATTAACAAAATCATTAGCTATATCTGAATTTGTTTCAATAACAATATTTGTATCTTTTATAAAATATTCTGGATAATCTATTTTTTTAAGCTTTTTTTAATTACATGATTTAGTATTTTCCATATTTCCTGTGTGTTGCTTTTATTCTGCTCTAGTAATGCATGGCAATAATCTTTCTTAGTTGTACGTATAATATGCAATAGTTTATTTTGTAGGTCTTGTACTTTATTTCAGCTTCCATAGTTCTCAATGTAATAAATCTTTTGTATAAAATGTTTTTCTTTTTACATGCATTCTCTATCAGCTTTGTCATCCATGCCTTATTTAGACATTTATATTTTCTTGTGACTTTTATTAATGGACAATGTTTATTGTCTAGAGAAAAAATGGTAGACTGAAATGCACTGTATGCGATATTGGGATCATCGTTTGAATAGACCTCAGACCAATTGTGTTTTTCTAAATCCAACTTAAAGGCAGCCATGGAGCGTTGTGTTCTTAGTCTTGTTTCTGATGTGTAAGTTATTGTTGGTTTTATTTTTTTATCAAAATAGTCTTGGAAGATTGCAAAGAACGGAAGATGATAACTTATATCATTAATAAGAAGTCCACTTTCTATTTTATGGTCAAATTTATTTATAAATATGTTATCTATTAGTGTAGCTGTATCAATTGTTATTCTGCTAGGTTTCGTAATAGCAGTGAATAGATTATTACTATACATTGTATTTATAAACTCAGTTGTTTTCTGATGCCCGTTCGGATTTAACAAATCAATGTTAAAATCACCACACATTATTATAAAAAATTTTGTTTTTTTGATTATTTGTGTATCTGAGAATGTCCGTTAGTTTTTCATTAAATATGTCAAGACATGATCCTGGTGTCCTATACATACAACTTATAATAACATTTGGTGCATTTTTAATATGTACTTCAATGGTTAAACATTCCATTATGTTGTCAATGGTGGTAGTCAAATGTTCAATTTTACTGCTTCTTAGAGCTTTTTCTACATATATTGCAACACCCCCTTCCCTTCTATGTTCCCTATTTGTTGCATTTCCTTGCATTAGCCAAGTGTAAATGTAATCCAATCAGCCATCACATTCTTTCTCTCTGCTTCTGTTGAAGGACCGCACTGTTGGATGAGAAGCGGAGGCTGGAGGCTCGTATCGCTCAGCTGGAGGAAGAGCTAGAAGAAGAGCAGGGCAACATGGAGCTGCTGAACGACCGCTTCAGAAAGACCACTATGCAGGTGCGCCATGAGCCTTAAATTTTGCCAGGGTTCCGAATCAGCGAATTGCATTAATATTGCCTTCATTCTCTCTCGGCAGGTGGACACGCTGACCACTGAGTTGAGTGCGGAGCGGAGCGCGTCACAGAAGAGCGAAAACGCCCGGCAGCAGCTGGAACGTCAAAACAAGGAGCTACGGGCCAAGCTGGGTGAGCTGGAAGGTTCTGTGAAGAGCCGCTTCAAGGCCTCCATCACGGCACTGGAGGCCAAGATAGCACAGCTGGAAGAACAGCTGGAGCAGGAGGCCAAGTAAGACGTACAAATTGGCCGTGACAGGAACGCGTCAAAGCCCTAAACCTGAACTCTACATCTTCCATCAACCTTCTCGGCAGGGAGCGAGCAGCAGCTAACAAGTTAGTGAGGAGGACTGAGAAGAAGCTGAAAGAGATTTGTATGCAGGTGGAGGACGAACGCCGCCATGCGGACCAGTTCAAAGAACAAGTATGTAGCCTGGAATTTGAACTTGAACCACTTGATAGTACAAAAATGTACTCACCTTTACAGGGTGACCTAATTTGCCCTTCTCTAAACAACTACTACCTTTTACCCAACTTGCTGTCTTTGTTTTTGTGTGTGTGAAGGTAGAAAAAGCCAACTCTCGTATGAAGCAGCTGAAACGTCAGCTGGAGGAGGCAGAAGAAGAGGCCACGAGGTCCAACGCGTCACGAAGGAAGCTGCAGCGAGAGCTGGATGACGCCACAGAGGCCAGCGAGGGTCTCAGCCGGGAGGTCCACACGCTGAAGAACCGCCTCCGGTACTCGATATACACTCGATTTTGCAATTCCAATGTACTTAAGCACTGTAAGCAATTAGGCATCTATTCCTAGTAGAAAGTGTGCAGTAAGTAAGCAGGTTGGTACTGTATGCACTTTTGGTATTTTGAGAAATATTGGTAGCCATAGGTAGGTACCGACTGTAGGCCTGTAGTAGGGTAGTGTTGTTGATAGATATGTAACTAGGTTGGTAAATAGGTATAAAGGTACTACAAGTACTGTATGTGGGTGGGTAGGTGCTGGTGGTAGGTAGGTAGGTAGGTAGGTAGGTAAGTAGGTGGTAGACTCTACCAGGTAGAGTCTGGACTTGCTCCTAAAATGCTGATTTGCTAATCGTGTTAACGTTGGTGAATGAGTTCCGGTTGAATTTGTTACTTAATATGGCATATTTCCAAGGAAAAATATGTATTTCCTGGAAAATAAATCAAATTTGACCTAACTAGTTTAATGGAGAAGACTTATATAGTGCTTTCTCTACACCATACAGTGTCCAAAGCCCGACATTCAGGCCCCGTCCACACGAAAGCCAGTTTCAATGTATCTGTTCGTCCACATGACGGCGCGGTTTCGGAGCTTAAAACCGATCACTTTTGAAACCGGGCTCCAGAGTGGAAAGATTTCAAAATGCGCCCCGTACGTGTCCGTCTAGACACCATATGCAAGATACTCCTCCAGTGATGACGTAATGGTCGCAGCTCGACGACGTATGCGCCAATTCTCGCGTGACTGCGCGCGAACCGTCAATCGGTCAACAACAATGGCAGATAGCCGTGTCATAGTCGTTTTGCGCAGCCTCCTTAGCTTGCTTATGCTTTTGCAGCATAATATTTTGCTTCTTTATTCCCACGTTCAACAAGCAGTCTTGTACTTGAATCACCCGCCATTGTCACTTCTCCTGTGTTCATATTTTTCATGTTGTTTTGATACATGCAAAGCCATGTTTGTTCTGTAGATTGCAGTAAAGTTAGGAGAAAAAAAGTGTTCGTCTTCTTCGCTGATTCTTCTTCTACGCTTTCCCTTAACTCCCTGTGGCTGCGCTACAGCGCCACTCCAGACTTGGCAGACTCCAGACATTACAGCCGTTAAACGTCCTCAGCGTCTTCTTTTGGACACACGCAAGTCTTGAAATGCTTCTGTGTGTACGAGATTTGTTTGAGGAACGAAGCCGGCTTTGCTTCCGTCTGGACGGGGCCTCAGTTATTTGGATTGCTGGATTGCAGAAAAGTTGTTCTTTTAAGTTTCAAATGACTTATCTTACGTGTTGCATTGTGTCCAACGGTAGAATCTGGGTCGGTTATTGCACACTTTGTGTTGTAAAACCAGAGAAAATTATCCTCAAGGGAGCATGCTGTATGCTTTATGGGTTATAGCCTATTCTTCTTGCTAAACTAGCTAGTGACCACGACCATAGCTATATTAGCAATAGAGCAAGCCTTCGCTTACTGATGACCCTGCATATAGCCGCCATTTTGTGTGTGTTTGGCTCCAATAAATTCATTAGAACACATTGAATTCTTTAGCAATATTGACGCGGATTGGTTTGTTACAAACATCAGACATGCAGCTATGATGCAAGCCACAAGACCAACTCACACTAAGACTTGCTCAGCATGGCAGCCACTCAGAGGGAAGTATAACTCTGTATTGATATCTCTGTGGCTAGCCGCTTGCTTGAAATTGTACGTGTTTTGCTTCCTTTTTTTTAAACATTCACGTAGCATTTCAAAATGCCTTGCCTATTGGCGTTTGAACTAGTAACATGGTTTAAGTCGGTAACTGTAAACTGTAAATGCCGGTTCCGGTGATGCTACACCATATGATCTGAGTCTGCAAATTAGGATTCAATTGCCACCTATTTGTGCACAGCTCTAGTTAGTAGGCGTGTACTGTATAGGAAGGTACTACGAAAGGGGGATAGTGTCGTAGGTAGGGCATTAGCTGCTTTTGGTAGGTAGGCAGGTTTTGCAGGTAAGTAGTGGGAAAGTTGGTAGATGCTCTGGGTAGACACTGTACAGGTATTGATAGTTTATTTCCATTTACTGATACAACATGTACCCACCATTCTTTGGTTTCTACATATCGAACCATAGCAATATGTGCTGAGAACGGAAAAATGTTAGTTGAATTTCTGAAACTATGCTGTTGTTGTTGTTGTTGTAGGCGTGGCGGCCCCATCAGTTTTTCCTCCAGTCGCTCAGGCAGACGTCAGTTGCCAGCCGAGGGATCGTCCTTGGACCTCCTGTCTGATGACGAGCTGGAAAACAAGGTCACAGACAACAACGCCAACGAGACACCCACCCCCCAGCAGGAATAAATGGCAACTTGCCTTCAATTTCAACCTTCAGTGAGGAACTGTCAGCTTCTTGAGTATGAACGCCTTTCCTATCACATGCACCTTAGCATGTCGTATAAAGACACCAGCGGTTGGAATGCCAATATTCTCTTTTCCCAACAAACATTGCCTTATTGGTCCTGTAGAGCTTCGTTAAGTAGAGACTGCATTCATCTTATCCCGAAATCCCATTAGAGAAACATAAGTTATTTGAGATGGGTAGTATTTTTCCAACCCTGTGTGAAGAATGCTTTGCTTGTGTATGAAGGTAGAGATTGGAGACAGTCTGTCTCCAACTTCTTGCAATTATCTTGCGTTCATCTTCTGTGCCTTGTTCCACTCCCTTAAACACATTTATGCCACGTGTACTGTTCATATATGCATCATTTTGTGAAGATGTATTTTAATAAAACATCCATGTAATGATATTTTTAGAAAAAAAGCTGGTGTTGTTTGTCCTCACGTGGTTGTCGCCACACACACTTGACACCATCTGAAATAAAATAAGTTTGAACACAAGGCCTCCCTATTTGGACCCGAGACCTTGCAACACTAATGAGTCACATGACACTGGGAGGAGAATGACAAACTGTGCTCAATTTGGACATTTTCACTTAATGGTCATTCCGTGTCATTTCATCCCAATGCCTCCCACCTGATCATCTCAGAATATCCTGTAAAAAATTCTAATAAAAATACTTAAATAATAAACAAATAATTAAAATATTAGGTCTGTCTTGCCAATATTTTTCTCAAGAAAAATCATTGAATATATGTAGTTTGAATGTTTTTTTTTTTTGTAATCACACTCAAGAAAAGTACATTTTTAAACAGCAATATCAGGAAAACTATCACCTGCAGCTTTCAAAATAGTCAATATCTGTTACTAATAGCCTCCAAATTTGGATTGTCAGGCGTGGAAATCAATTATATCCTAGGTAATCTTCTCCGAAAATTTGGCTTGTCAAAATGAAATCGCAAATTTGAAGAGTGGCTGAGCTCCCAGTTTTGCAGATAAGACATCTCTCACTTCTGCCTCTCCGGTGTCAGTTTAAACATTCTCCAAAATATGGTTTCTCTTGAATGATTAGTTTCACAGATATTGAGGCCGAAAATGGAAGTAAACTAATCTTTGCCCAGTTTCAGAGTCATGTTCCAAAAAACTGACAGCAGGTAGGTATTAGGTTTAGTTTTATTGGAAGATCAAATTCTTGTTAAAATGTTTAAAAAATTGGAAGGGTGTTTTCCCTAATTTTTTGAAATCTTGATATTGATGGTGTTTTTCTGGCCGTTTTTGGCATGGTTTTCAAAACGCACTGCTGGAAAGTGCTTTAGGATGCATTGACTGTTTAAGATTTTGTATCCCATGGCGGATATTTTGTTTCTTTTGACATGTCAGGATGGCCGAGTGGTCTGAGGCGCCAGACTCAAGATGTCATCTTGCATCTTTCCTCAGTGATTTGGGCCTTCTGGTCTCCAAATGGAGGCGTAGATTCAAATCCCAATCCTGACAAGTTCTTTTCAACGTATGATTTTTGATTCGACACCCGTCCTACAGACTAGACCAGTGTTTCTCAACTGCGGTCCTCGAGTACCCCTATTCAGCCTTTTTTTCCATGCCTCCCTCAGCCAACACGTGTTTCAAATGATCAGCTAATCAGCAAGCTCAGCATCAAGCCTGATAACGATCCTCAGCTGTGTTGGGTTGAGAACAGGGGTTAAAGTTCTCCTTCGTGGGGACGGATTTCCGTCATTTTGAAAAATGAGACAGGGGTGCACCCTATAAACAAGTCCCCATGGGGACTGCACGTTTGTTGTTTAAGATCCCATCACTAAACTGACATTGCTTTCACGCATTGAATTTATTAATACTGTACCACCTTGAAAATTCTTCTTGTCATAAGTATTGAATTTTTAATATCTGGTTGAGGTCTTAAATGTCATGCTGTGTGTACCTTCTCTATAGAGAAGCAGCAAGACATATTAGGAGAAGTTGGCGAAACGTTCTGTCCCTAGAGTGCAGGGTGGCATTGCGGAAGGGACATGTCGAGAGTCGAGTCCTCCACACACTACGGCCAATTTGAATGTGGGAGGGGAAAGAGGATGTGTTAATCTTTATTCACTGTTTGCAATTTACCCACTGAAGAAAAGGAAGAAGTATTAACTGTCAGCGTGCTGGGGCGTCCTGCTACGGAGGAGAAAGTTGCTAACCCGCTACATGCTAACGTGAGTTAGAGTTCCACTTTCTTTACATATTACGCACTGATATACTAATTAAAAACCATATTAACAATAAAAATGTCAAAATGGGATAAAAGTTCGTTTTGCGGTTGATGTAACGCATCTCCATCATCGTTAATTAGGTCATAATTACGGCGCGCGCGCGTGTCTTTGTGAGAGATGAAGGCAATGTTATCTGGGTGTGAATCTTCCAAACTTGGTGGATTTAGATTTCTGTTGTCATGTAATTATAAAATTGAAAGAATCCCCATTCGCTTATCGAACTTCCATAAACAGGCATTGCTTGCTTGGTCACTCATTTACAAGCATAACTTTTTTACCACACCGCTACTCTATTTGGAATAACCACGACATTGTTAGAAGAACAATTTTATTTTAATTTTTTTAAGACTTGGTTTGATCATAATATTATCTGGGTGAGTCAATTATTCAACAACAGCGGGGGGGGGACTTATTTAATTATGAGGAATTTCTTCTACACTTAATGATACCTGTGACGCCAAAACAATTTGCTGTAGTTTTTTATGCTATTTCTTCTGGTGTATTAATGCTGTATAGAGGTCACATTGGTGTTGTAGCTGACAGTCCTTTTTGCTGATATCACTGAATCACCAATTGGTAGATTATGTTTCAATCCTTCATGTCATAAAAACAATCGCCAAAATCCGTGTTTTTTTTCCAATCTGATATTGTGTCTGTGTCAACTGCAAAATCATACTGGAACTATCTGGAAAAACATTTGGACCCTGCTTCAGAAATGCTTTTTAGTGAACAAGGTAAAGGAAGTGTCTTTCAAAATTATTCATTGTTGCTATCCTGTGAAATCTTTTTTTTGTTAAATGTGGTTATGATATGGATCTGAACTGCTCCTTCTGTGGCTCCCAATCAGAGACTCTTGTGCATCTGTTTTGGAAATGTACTTATGCTCGCAAGCATTTGCAAGACATTTGCAAATTTATTTTTGACAATATCTTTTGTAATTTTGAGCTTTCCTTACCGAATGTTTTGTTCGGATTTTTGAACTATGACAATTTATTTAAAAAATAATATTATTTGATTAATCTTTTAATTTATCTTGCTAAGTTTTATATTCATAAATGTAAATGGGTAAAGTCGAAACCTATTTTTTTTCTGTTTTTGTAAGAGTTAGATGTATATTTACAGTCCATCTCTACTTCCAAAAATAAGAAGGCTATCAAGACCTTAATTTTGTGTTCTCGTTTGGGTGTTTTTAATATTTCTTAGTTTAAGACCCCTGGCGTTTTTATTTGTTTATTTTTTTCCTTTTTTCCCCTTTTCCTTTACTGTTATTGTGAGATTGTTGTGTACTGTGTGTATTGTTCGATTAATGTTTGCTGTTTGGCTTTTGATTTAAATTTGTTAAATAAATCAATAAAAAAAAATGGGGGTGATTCTGTAACTGTTGTCTTCATAAGCGTTATTTGTCCGCTTTTCCCCCAGTTTACACGTTATGATGGCAACAAATGTTATGGAGAAAGCAAATCTACTTCCCTCATGGGCTGAATAAATAATCTATGTATCTGAGGTGAACAGTTCACCACCCATCCACGCCTATCCATCTATCTATCTATCTTTCTATCTATCTATCTATCTATCTACAGTAGCTATCTATCTATCTATCTATCTATAACTACATTTTTTTACAACAAGTAACGAGAAACTGTATCAGAAGAATCCAATTTAAAAGTAAGCCTCCCAACCCTGCTTATATAGCATAACATGACCATGTATAGATAGATATTTTATTATACATTGATACTGTCTTTTAAGTCTGCATGATTTTTATCTCTCAAAATGCATCAAATTGATGTTTTGGGTATGTATTAAGTATTTTTTTTTTAAATTGCACCCTCCTAGAGCGGTCGTATACTTGTCACATTTTCCATCCCTGATTAATGCCTAAATATTATTATTTAAAAAGAATTTATCTGTGTGTGCCCTACTGCCCTGCAAAATGTGTGTTAATTGACTGCAGTCAATTTAAAATCAGTCAAATGATTTTTATATATTTTTTTTGCTTTAACCCTTGGTTGAGAACAAATGGACTAGAATGCAGTCTTTTGGAGGTGCCCTGCGGTGATGTTTACGCAAAGGCCTGGAATAGCATGCAGTACCAAAACTCGCCACAAAACCCCACTAATATCAGGATTTTGTTTTTGTTCTTAAATCGCTGTGTCAAAATGAGGCAAAACACCCTCTCACCCCTTTTGAATATGATTTTAAAAATACTTTTACTCCCCCCCCCCCAAAAAAACGAAGAAGAACGAAAGGTTGAACCTGTTGTCAGTTTTTGAGCGGCTATGACGTTGGGCAAAGATTTGCTTACTTCCATTTTGGTTTTAATATCTGTGAAACTAATCACCCAAAAGAAACCATCATTTGGAGAATATTTCATCTGACACCAGAGATAGAGCAGAAGTGAGATATGTCTTTTATCTGCAAAACTGGGATTTCAGCAAATCTTAAATTTTTCAATTTCATTTCAACAAGCCAAAATTGTGGGAGAAGTTTAATAAGCATACACCTCTGACATTCCATGTTTGGAGGCTATTCATAGTGTAAAAATGTTGAAGGCTACAGGTGAGAGAGGTTTTTTTTTTATGGCTTTTCAAAGTCTAACCCTTCATTCAACGATTTTTTATGAGAAAGTAGAGACCTAATATTTTGATTTTTTTTCCTATCAACACAGATATATTTGTACGAGATTTTTTTTCAAGAAATTCTGTGATGATTAGGTTGGAAGATTTTCAGAAATGTTGTTAAATGACACGAAATGACCCTTAGGGGTATACTCACTTTTGTTGCCATGGTTTTAGCTATTGGCTTTATTTTGAGGGAATTTACACTGTTATATTAGTTGTACATTGACTACTTTTCAATGTGTCATTTATTCAGTGCTGTCCCATGTAAAGATAATGAAATATCCACAGATGTGCAATACTGTATATGTACCTTGGCTCAATAATGGATTGGAATTGTTGTATAATATTTTAAAGTGTCAAAACATTGATTTTCAAGATACCATCATCAGTTTGAATCGCACAACTTCAAGACTTAATATTACAGTTTTTCTCCATAGGTTTGGCACATTTCTTGAAACAGAGATGACATTTTCAAAACTGCAAGCTCATTTGTGCAGTTCATTAGCAAAAGCACATATATATCCCAAAACTGCTCACACATGCTTTACTCCAAGTTCCTTTCCCAAACAAAGAGTCGGTACTGTCACAACTGCAAAGATCCTTTTCAATTGCTTTGGCTCATCTGCATTCACTTAGTGCTTCTTAACTCTTTGGCTGCCATGGACGTTAAAAGACGTCAAGTAAAAACCTACGGAGGGCCGCCAATGACGTTAACTCTTTGACTGCCAAAAACGTTAAATGACGTTTAGTAAAAACCTACGGAGGGCCGCCAAGGACGTTAAAAGACGTTTTTTTTTGGGAAACGGGTGGAGGAAAGCCTTGCCCAGCTGTGGTGAAAGTTTCAAGCAGATCTAGTTAGCCTAATGACTATTTTTGGCCCCTAGATGGCAGCAATGACTCTCTTTTGACAAGATTGGGTAGGCGTCAGTAGAAGACGTGAGGCGGAGCTAGAGGGGACAATGGCTGGGGAAGGGAAGAGAACATGGCGACCGGTTGCAAGCAGCTCACGCTCGAGCAGTTTTTTTCAAAGATGAAAAGCATTGACCAACGCTAAAGAGCACATTGATGATGACGATGATCATCATCGATGATGATGATGGTGACTCCGAGGTTGACGCCGAAGTTGGAAGCACTGACGCGGCGGCTATGACGACGTCATAAAGGTTCACGGGCTAGCGATGTTAACACCGGAAAACGCGGAGCACAACCGAGCACGCTCAGGCGGACGTTCAATCGGACGACGAAGAGTGCCCCGAGTCCAAAGCATATTCATCGGAGTAGTGGGTACAGTCTGCTACTTGCTATTCCCCGGAAAAAAAGGCCGTCAAGAAAGTGTAACGTCTGCACGCGAAACGGACAATCAAAGTGAAACGTATCTGTTGTGCAAATCCTGCTCCCTCTCCTTGCACACAGGGCAGTGTTACAAAAAGAAAAACTGTATTTGAAACATCCACATAATTGTAAATTGTACCACAGTTGCTCACATTTGTAAATAGTTTGCGAAATTGTTTTGTCAAATTGTTACACTGTTGAATGGAAATAAACGTATTTTGCAATCCAAAAACACTTTTTCATTGTTGGTGGTGGTGTATTACAGAAGTAAAGCACTATTTAGGTGTTTGTGGCATCATTCATGGACAAAACGAAGTGTAGAATTCACTAGAGTGCATGAAATAACATTGTTTCACAAAAAGCTTTTTCTCCGCTTTTTGTTTCAAAACAGAGCATTTCGGTGAAACTAACCATTTTCTATTGTTGATTACTCAAGAACGGAATAAGGTAGAAACAAACTTTCTTATTCCGATGAAAGATGAGAGTTCAATCTTTCATTTGGTAGTATGTGTGTTTCCATAGTCCAAACACAACATTTTCTGTGGACCTTGAAAGATCAGTCAAAATGCTTAAATCGGCTGGCACTGGGGACATCCATCCATCCATCCATTTTCTTGGCCGCTTTTCCTCACTAGGGTCGCGGGGGTGCTGGAGCCTATCCCAGCTGGCTTCGGGCAGTAGGCGGGGTACACCCTGAACTGGTTGCCAGCCAATCGCAGGGCACACAGAGACGAACAACCACACTCACATTCACACCTAGGGACAATTTGGAGTGTTCAATTAACCTGCCATGCATGTTTTTGGAATGTGGGAGGAAACCGGAGTACCCGGTGAAAACCCACGCAAGCACGGGGAGAACATGCAAACTCCACCCAGGAAGGCCGAAGCCCGGACTCGATCTCACGTCCTCTGCACTGGGAGGCGGACGTGCTAACCAGTCAGCCACCGTGCTGCCCCCTGGGGACATCCCGATTCTGAAAACGTCTGGCAGTCAAAGAGTTAAAAGACGTCATCCAATTTTTATTTATTTATTTTTTGAAACGGGTGGAGGAAAGCCTTGGCCAGCTGTGGTGAAAGTTTCAAGCAGATCTAGTTAGCCTAATGACTATTTTTGGCCCCTAGATGGCAGCGATGACTCTCTTTTGACAAGATTGGGTAGGCGTCAGTAGAAGACGTGAGGCGGAGCTAGAGGGGACAATGGCTGGGGAAGGGAAGAGAACATGGCGACCGGTTGCAAGCAGCTCACGCTGGAGCAGTTATTTTCAAAGACGAAAAGCATCGACCAACGCTGAAGAGCACATTGATGACGACGATGATCATCATCGATGATGATGATGGTGACTCCGAGGTTGGAAGCGTTGACACGGCAGTAGAAGACGTGAGGCGGAGCTAGATTGCTGAAGAAGCGAACAATGGCGACCGGTTTTTAGCAGCTCACCCTTGGGAATTTTTTTCAAAGACGAAAGGCATCGACCAACGCTAAAGCGCACATTGATGACGACGATGAACATCATCGATGATGATGATGGTGACTCAGGTTGACGCCGAAGTTGGAAGCGTTGACACGGCGGCTATGACGACGTCATAAAGGTTCACCGGCTAGCGATGCTAACACCGGAAAACGCGGAGCACAACCGAGCACTTCTGCACGGGCGGACGTTCAATCGGACGACGAAGAGTGCCCCGAGTCCAATGCATATTCATCGGAGGAGTGGGTACAGTCTGCTACTTGCTATTCCCCGAAAAAAAAGGCCGTCAAGAAAGTATAACGTCTGCACGCGAAAGGGACAATCGCAGTGAAACGTATCTGTTGTGCAAATCCTGCTCCCTCTCCTTGCACGCAGGGCAGTGTTACAAAAAGAAAAACTGTATTTGAAACATCCACATAATTGTAAATAGTACCACAGTTGCACACATTTGTAAATAGTTTGCGAAATTGTTTTGTCAAATTGTTACACTGTTGAATTGAAATAAACGTATTTTGCAATCTAAAAACACTTTTTCATTGTTGGTGATAGTGTTTTACAGAAGTAAAGCACTATTTAGGTGTTTGTGGCATCATTCATGGACAAAAAGAAGTGTACAATTCACTAGAGTGCATGAAATAACATTGTTTCACAAAAAGCTTGTTTTCTCCGCTTTTTGTTTCAAAACAGAGCATTTCAGTGAAACTAACCATTTTCTATTGTTGATTACTGAAGAACGGAATAAGGTAGAAACAAACTTTTTTTCTGATGAAAGATGAGAGTTCAATCTTTCATTTGGTAGTATGTGTGTTTCCATAGTCCAAACACAACATTTTCTGTGGACCTTGAAAGATCAGTCAAAATGCTTAAATCGGCTGGCACTGGCGACATCCCGTTTCTGAAAACGTCTGGCAGTCAAAGAGTTAACTTGGATGATTTTGCACAACACCATGGATCATCTGCAAAAGCTCATATATCTCACCTATGTGTCAAAATCAAATTTCTATGTCATACAAGCAGTCAGTGCACCCACAATGCATTGTCCCTTTGGCAATTCTGTGAGCACTGCAAGTCAAAATCATTAGATGTTTTGTCACAATAGCAGAGGTGCTGCTAACAAAACACAATTATATATAAAACTGAGGGGGGAAAGGATTTTACAAGAGCAGTTTTCAATATTTGCGGTTTGACATACTCCACTCACAGTCAAGGAAATTGCAACACTTTTAATTCACACAAAGTTACTTACACATTAGAGTGCAACAAAAGAAAGTCTTGGCCAAATTCTGTATATTTATGAAATACTAAAATGATATCCAGCGCACAGCGTAAATGTAGAACCAACTACTGTAACGCTTTCACTACACAGTAAATTCTGTCGAGTAAATTTCACTCTATTTAGAGCGGGACCAAATAGACTCTGGTTTAGAGTAATATTTACACTTGGAAGAGAGTAAAATAAAGAAGTGACAATAAAGTCAGTCAAGGGTTGAGGAAAGAACTCACAACCTTCAGCTTGGGAGACAGCCGATCGACGTCCTGAGCCACAGAGCTCCTGCTATGTGTTAGTTACTGTAGTATATTGCTCGTGTCAGCTTGAATCTTCATAACTGAGACCAAAAACAACTTTGAACTAAGCAAACAGTAGAAGAGGCATAGCTCAGGTGGTATTGCGGGCCATCTTCCAACATGAAGGTTCCTCAAACCTTGAGTGATTTATTTTATTTTTATTCTTTATTTTACTCTCTTCCAAGTATAAATATTACTCTTAAACTGAGTCAAATTTACTCTACAGAATTTACTGTGAAGTCACTATCATCACCTTCCCACTCTTGGCCATCCATACGCTGCTCTCTGTTTGGCCAAAGGTCTTCATCCACGTCGCAGTGGATATTTTCCCTTGCAATGCTGCGAGGGAAAAAAACGTGAATGTCTCAACCATCCTCTACACTGATCCGCTGTGATATGCTTGACTAATTTTGACAATTGAACAGATGATTTAGCATATTATGACTTACACACTGAAATCCTGATGACGTTTTGGAGACGACAGCCATTAGACTGAAAAACAACTAATCCAGCTCGATCAGCAAGGTCTATTCATTTGGAAAATGTGCTAAATGTGGGCACATTGTGCTAAATGTAGGCTAAATGTACACAACCATTTGTAATTTCAGTTTGAAGAAATGTGCCAAACCTGTGGAGAAAAACTGTAAAGCCATTCAACTTTTTGGGCTACTGCCACTCTTATCGTTCATCTTCCAAGCTTTTGTCCCCGCGTCCTGCCGCAGAGGAGATAACGTGTCAGTTAATGCATCGAGTTGTGGAAACAACTTCTGTAATCCTCCATCATGTGACCCATAATAATAATCACTCCATAATGACGAGGGACGTGCGTGTGCTGCTAGAGTGGGAGGCAGACACACAAGGACTGTTCCACCTGAAGATCCAAAACAAAGCTAACAGGTAAGTGACCACATCACCCGATATCACCTCCACTGAGGAGGTCATATTTTGATTGGCAACTGTTTATCATTGCGGTTTTAATGATAGTTGCCATTTATATTACCGTAGAAGTGATATATAAAGTGCATGGATGTTCTCAAATAAATTTTCACACGCGTATTTCTCGACTCATTCACTAAAACTGCATACATGTAAACAGCTGCTTTTAGCGACTCATGCTCGACCTCTATTGAGTGGATGTTAATGAATATGCCGGAGGAGGAGATTGATGATTATATGCCTTGTAGAAACAAAACTCAAATGGCATCCATGTGAGTGCAAACAAATTACGGGTTTCGGCAGGAGGCCGCAAGCAGCTGAGGCCTTCGACTCGCCGTCAGATATTCAAATGCAAATGAGACCTGCATGACTCACGGGCGTCCTTTAAAAAGTCCAAGCGTGTCCGCTCGGTCCACGCAGGGCCCGCCGCAGCCGCTCCTGCAGAAGGGCGCTTGGAGTGGGGCCAACGGGTGTTCAAGCGTGTCATGTCCTCCGTGCTCGCTCAGCCCTCCGTCGAACCCATGCAGCCGTTGCCCTCGGTGTCGCCCGGCATCCAGCGGAGACACACACTTCCTGCCAGCGAAGTCCGACCTCTCAACGCGCAGGATGCCATCAGCGTCTTTGAGATTGAGCGAGAGGGTAAGAGGTCGCCGTCTTGTCCTTACAACTCATCTTCAAATTGATTGGTTGGGGGGGGGGCATTACACAGTTTTGGTGTAGCTGCCACTTTTATTTATGATTTTTTTTTTCTTTTACCAGTCAATCAGCTCATAAAAATGGGTTATTAAATATTTAATTGAAGAAAAATATTTATTTTAATTTCAAGAGGTATAATCATAAATGAACTATCCAAATTTCTGCTCTTACAGGTCACTCAAATAATTACCTCATCAAAAAAAAGACCATCACATAAAATGACATTCACATGATGAATAATAAATTATGATAAATCAGCGTCAAGTTTTCTTGTGTACTCCAGTAAAAATGTTTGCTTGTGTGTTGTCACGCCAGCGTTCATCTCCGTGTCAGGCGAATGTCCGCTGCACCTGGACGAGGTGCGTCACTTCCTCACTCTGTGTCCCGAATTTTCCATGGGCTGGTTCGAGGAGGGCCGGCTGGTGGCCTTCATCATCGGATCACTGTGGGACCGCGACCGGCTCACCACTGTAAGCCATCTGCCGATGAATGTTAAACAGTGTGGAGTTGTGAGCAAAGCGTGGCAGGATTAATTCCTCGAATGAGCGTTTTGCTTTTTACACAAGTCAAGTTTATTTATATAGCCCTTAATCACACAAGAGTCTCAAAGGGCTTCACTTGCCCACAGTTGACAAATATCTACGACTTCAACTGATCGAACCACAAGACGGCAAGGGAAAACTCAAAAACCCCATTAGGGGAAAAATGAGAAACCTTGAGAAAGGACCACAAATGGGCTAATCCCCCTTCCAGGATGACCTATTGATACGTGTTACACTAACCTCATTCCAACATATTTTATTCCTCAAGATTCTACATACAATACTGTCTAGTGACCACATGAAAAAAGTTTGTGATTTCTTGAGAGAGATGCTGCAAAAAGGAATGGGCCAAAGTGTCCAAGCAGACATCATATTGTCAAAAGATTTGAGTCTGGAACTTCCGCCAAAGGTGCATCAAAAAGATAGATATATAGATAGATAGAGCAAAGGCTGTGAATGTTGTGTATGTGCTTGTGATTTCTTGTTTTGTTTTGCTTTTCATGCTTTTTCATGTTGGGATATGTGTATAATTTATGTGTATATATATATATATGGATGGGGGCAGCACGGTGGCTTAGTGGTTAACACGTCCGCCTCCCGCTGCAGAGGACGTGGGAGTTTACATGTTCTCCCTGTGCCTGTGTGGGTTTTCTCCAGGTCTCCTCCCACATTCGAAAGACATGCATGGCAGGTTAATTGAATGCTCCAAAATTGTCCATCGGTGTGATTGTGAGTGTGGATGGTTGTTCGTCTCTGTGTGTCCTGCGATTGGCTGGCCACCAGTTCAGGGTGTACCCCGCCTACTGCCCGTAGGCAGCTGGGATAGGCTCCATCACCCCACGACTCTTGTGAGGACAATCGGTTAAGAAAATGGATGGATGGACGGACGGACATAAATTACAGTTTGCTACTGGAAGGCCATCATTGTAGAGAGAAAAAAACTGATTAAAATGATGGCAACAAAAGTGAGTACACTCCTAAGTGAAAATGTCCAAACTAGGCCTAATAAGCCATTTTCCTTGTCTTAAAAAAAGTTACAAAGGGGTGTGCACACTTATGCAACCACATTATCACTGCTCTTTATATTAACTTACCCTCTCCATCAATCGAGTTGGAAAGGTTTTAGTACCTATTAATGGTGGGGAAAGTTTTGAAATGGTCTTATTTTTTTTGTAAACACAAAAACCTGGCATTTGAACAGGGGTGTGTAATAATAATAATAATAATAACAATGCATTATTTTTAGATGCACCTGTCTTGGCACTCAAGGACACCGTACAATATGTTGCAAAAGACTATAAGACTACAAAGAAGAGGGGGAAAAAATATTTGCAGGAAGTTTAGCGTAAACCAGGTATTTATTTCAGAGATACAGTCCATAAGGGAGGTGGGTGGTAGAATGGAAGAGGATTTGGTAGAGAGGTGTAGTTGGGTGTCATCAGCATAGCATTGAAATTGGATGTTAAATTTGCGGAAAATATTGCTGAGGGGTAGGAGGTAGATGATGAAGAGGAGGGGCCCCAGGACAGATCCCTGTGGCACACCTGACGTAACAGAAGAGCAGACAGATTTAAAGGATTTGAGTTGGATGAACTGTGTAGACTTTTTATAGCCACGGTAAATAGAAGTGAAGTCTGTATTCCATAGGGGGCCCTAACTCTCCACAAGCCGCGCGGCTCCACCGCGCACATCCACGTGCTGGCGGTTCATCGCACGTTCCGGCAGCAGGGCAAAGGCCCCATCCTGATGTGGCGCTACCTGCAGTACCTGCGCTGCCTGCCCAAGGTGCGGCGGGCCGTGCTCATGTGCGAGGACTTCCTGGTCCCCTTCTACGTCAAGATGGGCTTCAAGGTGCTGGGCCGCTGCGCCATCACCGTGGGCACCTTGACCTTCATGGAGATGTGGTACCCCATCAGTGGCCACGCCTACATGAGGCGCAACAGCGAGGCCATCCGCTTCCCCAACGCGCCCCTGACTGTGCCACTTGCCCAGAGCGACCAGCATATGGACGTATGATGTCATCATTTCACATCAGACCATTAGTATTGTAACCCTTGTAGATGTCAGACTACATGTGATGTGTGATTCAATTATATTTTTCTTAGCAAATACATTAACATGAACAAAAAGTAGTTTAAATAGACATTTTCAACATAAGTGTTGTAGCATGTGTAAAGACATGAGCATGTGAGTAAAGTTGTTTCCTGTGTGTGAGCCATGATAAGCCGTGTCGTGCGTCAGTAAACAGGTTTGTGCTGCACAATCGCACGCGTCAACACTGGAGGATTTAGAGGAGCCACCGATTAGTTACACTTGAGCCACTAAATGAACCAAACATATGCTCCATGTTATAGTGCTGTGTGTCCGCATGTTACTGTCAAACTGCAAATAAAATGATTTATACTGTATAGAGGCTAACGCTAATCTAACTTCAGTGTTTTGTTCCCATCAGTTTGTAACCATCACTTCTTTTAAGATAAGAAACTAGAGGGTGGAGTGATCGTGTTCAAAGTTTAAAATCAAGCATGAGTCACATGTGCGCCCGCACAAAGACATTGTTCCACACCAAGATGCTTCATTGTTTTCAGGCTGATAAAAGCTTTTCGTATTTACGCATACCAGCAGAGTCTCTCTGTCTGAGAAATGTGACATCTACTCCATTTGCTTTCTTGTGCAAAACTCCAATGCAAACAAGTTGAGGTACTTTTGAAGTGCACGCATTCACTTTGGTAATAAAATGTTACGATCCTGCTTTATGTGTATTAAAATAAAATTTAAAAAAGGGATATATGTATATATAGTGGAAAGGAGCTGCTTCATTTGTTTTTGTCTGTTTGTTTGTTTTTTCACATAAAGCAATCGTAACAACATACCTCAACTTGTTTGCATTGGAGTTTTGCACAAGGAAGCAAATGGAGTCATCATCATTCATTGACAATATGTTGCATATTGCTAAGTGCAGTGGGAAATGGGTTTCCCTTCAAGGATTATTGTCTTGCCTTATAAATACTGACTAAATGAAATATGACTGACATGATGTGTGTCACTTGGACAATATTCTAAACAGAGCATATGCACCACCATTTCCTGTGTTAAGCAGCACGCAATGAAAAGACAAAGGTGGTAACACGTTACAGTGAGAGCAAGGTGATGTTATTCTTTTGGTATGATGACACAACCTTTGTGTAGCAGACAGGGGGGTTCACATCTACCTCCAGACAGGCTCATGTGGAATAATCCCAAATAATCTGCCAGGCAGACGTCCCAGCACGCCTTTAACACCATTTACTGTAACCACTGCCATATTATTTCACACAAGTTTTACATTAGCATTACATGTTATGAGCATTTGTGGGCACAACAGACATAATTCATCTAAAGTGCTTTCGATCGCTTTTTTTTTTCTTGCTTTCATAAACAAACTGCAGAAAGGCATATTTCAGAAGATGATATGAATACATTTCAGTATCACTGTGATGTCTCATCTTAAATCATCTTTCCTCTATTGGAAATGAATAGAAATATTCATATCATTCCAGCGCCCAAAGAACAATTAAAAAATATATAACACTATAATAATATAGGCACTGTATAGAATTGCATTTTAATAAATAAATAGAGTGGAAAGAATGAAACCGTGTTCATGATGCTTCAAAGGGCATTGTGCGTTAAATACAGAATTGCATAGTGGGGCCACATGAAATGCTCAAACGAGCCCATCTCTGTTTTATCTGGTGGTTTGAAAATCTGCTACTCATAAAGCTGTCATTATCACATTTCCTGCTCATTTCAATTGAAATGTGTATACTTATATAACAATTGCCTCCAACTACAGGAACTCAACATAAAATGTATTTATGATGGTTTTATACGATTGTATTTATTTTAATGAGGCCCACCATGCTATTCTAATAACAAATATAACTCAGAGGAAATGGTATTTTATAAAAGCCCCAAACAATTGTCCCACAAATGCAGACATTATATCATAACTCACATTTGTTAGGGTGTGTACTGTGTCATGTTTTGTCATAATGGCCTCTGATAGGGAAAAGGGTTCCCCACCCTTGCTGTAGAATTTGACCTTGTAAACCTTAACACATGAGTCATATCTAATCTGTATCCTTAATCCATTCCTCAAAGCGTATGACTCACCCGTCCGTGTTAACGAGCATTTGCTATTAAGAGTCGTTTTGCTGTGAGATGTACTTTCTAAAAGTGTCAAATGGAGTGCATCAGCCCGGACTGATCGGCGAACTAAAGAGCGCTGCAAAAATCTTATCAAACTGGTTACTTCAGAATCGCTTCACAGACTGACTGGCACCAACCACCATGCACATTCAAATAAGATCTTTTTGATGCAGCTGATAAGAGGTGGCAAATGTGCTCACACTCTGTACTTAAGGTTTAATTTAATCTCTCCTGACATCTGTGGTCTCTGTATTTCGGGGGAAGAGCTAAGGTAAATTTGTTGGTAAAAAGTGACAGAATATCATGGCTGCATGTGTAAAGATTGCAAGTGATGATTTTCTCTACTTTTTGTAGTTCAAATAAATTGCCATTACAACACAGTAAGTAAAGCTAGTATCCTTAAAAAACGTGTCCATGGTAAGGTGTAAGGCTTCTGAAAGTTGACTAGTAAAAAATTGTAATTAATCAGTTTTACAGTTAATTGATAGGATTGGTGTATTTATAGCTGAATGAAATTCAGGTAACAACCATGTGTCGACCAAATATTAACTTGCTGTGATGGACAAAAAAGATGCAGACGTAATGAAGATTGTCATTTATGCCGTATAAAGTATGATTCACATTTATGCAATATACATGCATGTGTTTTGAAAATGCAAATACTATTGTTTAAAAAAAACAAGTGAGTAAAAAGCAACTCAAGTTGTGTGGATTCTTGGATTTGACTTTGATGCTGAATGGAACATTAAACATGACCCTGATTTTTTACAGCAAATCCCCAAATCATATTCAAACCAGATCCACAGTAGGGTTATCAATATCAGTAAGTGTTAATGTAATCTTCTAGTTAGTAAGACCATGAACCCTCTAGCACCGGTGTCAAACATTTCACCTATTTTAAACTCACTATCTAGATTCTGTTGTGAGAAGAAATAAACCGAAAGTTGGAGTATGACGGCGAATCGGTTTCATCACCCGAGGCCGCAGGAAGGAGCAACAGTCCCGTGCTCTTGTCAGTCTTACACTTATCCATGGCCTGCTTGTATGAGATCTTCTCTTTGCTGATGGGGTCGACCAGAACTTTCGGGTAGGACGACTCGTTCTTCAGTTCTTCGGCCGTCTTGGTGTCGATCACGTTGGATGCTTCGGCTTCTTGGAGACTGAGGCGGCCGGCTTTGGTGGGATCGACCAAGCCTCCGGTCAGGTACTGCGCCTCAATATACCACCTGGCGTTTTCCTGAGGGATGTACCCTTTTTGCGCCGCCTTCCCCACGGAGAGACGCTCTTTGGTCAGAGGATCCTCAATCCCGGTGAAGGCCTTCTGAGCGTTAAGGAGCTTGTACATGTGAGCGTTATCAATGAGGCCGTGTTCGGCTGCTTTGTGGACGGACAGTTTGTCCTTCTTGTTGAGGTCGACAATTCCACCGGAGGCCGCCTGCGCTTCCAGCAGCTTCAGAGCCGTGTCGGCATCGATGAGCTTCCGGGTCAAGGCGCTTCTCACGGACATGCGGCTCTCCGTGGACGTGTCGAAAATACCAGAGATTGGGAATTGCTCATCACCTAAAGCAAAGAGGTTGTTAACACTGTCACTGTGGCTGTTGAGCCTGGTGAGGGAGGACATCATGGAAGTGGGCGTAGAGTTTAAGGGAGAGCTTGGGATCGATTTGATGGGGGATTTTGGGCTTGTAATTGGTGGCGGCGGAACAAAAGGTCTTCGAGATTCCCCTACCACAAGAAGAGCAAATTCCGAAATGGGCATGTGGCCGTCCTTGTAGCGCATCACATCATATTGGGTCAAGCGGCCGTCTCTCAGGGCGTCTTTGACAGCGTACTGCATCCCGCTCTTACGATCCTGCAGAATTGTTGAATCGCCATCTGGGCCGGTGGATGTGATTTCTTCCCAATCGCACTCCAGTTCGGACAGGTGGATGTACTGATTGCGGTCTATTAGTCCTTTCAGATAGGCGTCATAAGGGGACATGTCTTTACCCGTGTCGGGATCCATGATGGTGACCCTTGTAGAAAGGTTTGTCTCTCTTGTGTGAGTTTCGGCCTGGTCCTCCTTCCTGAGGGCTTCTTTCAACTCCATGATGAGTGCCTCCTTTCGGTGGTTTTTGTCTTTTTCATTCAGGATCTCCTTCTCCATCCGTTGTATTTCAGAGGACGCCTTGAGACTCCTCTGCTTGACGATCTGGGTTCTCTCGCTCATAAGCTTGGACTGTTGCTGGAAGGTAAAGCTGATGGTCTGTCTTTGAACCTCAAGCATTTTGAGCTGTTTGAGAAGGTCTTCCTTCTCCCTCTGGAGCTTACTTCTGCTGACACCCAGAGTTGTCTCCTCTTGAGAAATAACAGATATGGATGTCTCCAGATGGGAGATTTTTATTCTATAGCTTTGGAGGTTGTCTTCTTTGTCACGTCGCATATTCCTCTCCTGTGCAACAAGATCTCTCAAATGGTCTCTCTCGGCTTCCACTCCCGGGTCTTTCTCCACGTGGACCACTTCTCTGTAAACAATCTTTTCTGTTGTCTTTTCTTTTTCCAGAATTTCCAACTTCATCTTCAGGCTGGTGATTTCTCTCTGAAGGTGAATGAGTTGGTTTGCCTCGCCTTCCATCCCAACACGTATGTCAGCCATGAGTTTCTCCAGCTTCAGGTCCCTCTCCACTTTCAAGACTTCCTCAATGACGATCTTCTCCTCAACAGCCTTTGGAGACGTCTCCAGCTCATGAATCTGAGCCTTGACCTGCCGCAGCTCTGATTCGATCAGAATCTTCTTCTGGCGTTCATCCAACTGAGCTACGGTGTTCTCCTTTTCTTGAGTCAGGGCTCTCAGCTGTCTCACTTCGATTTCAAGTTTCCGACGGGTTTTGACTTCATCATCGAGAGACTTGTTTAACCTCTCGTGCTCTAAAATCTGCTTGGGGTCCTTCTGAAGACGCACCATTTCCTGTACCACCGTTTTCTCCTCTGGCTTCTGGCGCTCAAGGACAATGTACTGGTTCTGAAGGTCAAAGAGACATTCTTCCAAACTGCGACGTTGTTGAGTCTCGTCTCGTACAGTCCTCCGGAGTCGGTTAACCTCTTTTTCCAGCAGGGGGTCATTCTCATATTTGACCACCTCTTTGTTGACAATTGTGGTCTCCACTTTGGATTTTTTAGCTTTCAGGTCATCTCTTTCTTTGCGCAGGTGCATCAGCAGCTCAAGAGTGGTGTCATAGTTGACTTTAAGGCGTGAAACTTGATTGCCCAGCCGCTGTAACTCCCTAATGACCTCCGGACTTTTCTCTTCTTTGATAACCTCCTGGGTCACTTCCTTGTAATCAACTTTAGGTTTCTGAGTACGCAGCGTGGTCAACGTGGTCATCAGCACGTTGGTTTCTTGCTCGATTGCTGTGCGTTTTCGTCCACAGTCTTGCAGCTCATTCTTTAGACGCTGCAGCTGGACTTCGGTCTCAGGGTCAACTCGGAAAATCTCATTGACCACCTCTTTGACTTCAAACTTAGGCCGCAGTTTCTCCACTTCGCCGTATTTCAGCTTAAGAGTGGTCAAGTCCTTTAGCAAGATAACGTTCTCGTCCTTCTCCTCTTCCAAAGCCATGTGTAGTTTCTTTGACTCGCTGACTATTTCTGGATCTTGTTGTACTTGCTTCACCACCTTGGTGACGATTTTTGGTTCAATGGTGGGAATGATCCTCTCCAGTGTGTTTATCCGACTACGAATGCTGAAAATGCTGTCATTGATGGACAGGCATTGGGCTTCTTCTGCTGCAATGTCATTCTTGAACGTGAAAACAGCTTTTTGCATCTCGGGATCCTTTTCGAGCTTCACCACGTCCTTCTTCACAAGCCTCTCTCTGATTTTGGGTTTCTGTTGAGCCAGGAGAGTGAGCTGTTTTTTCACATGGATGGTCTCTGACTCTTTGGTTTGGATCTCCAGTCGTATCTTCTGCATCTCACTTCGGATCCTGACCACTTCTTTATCCAGCTGCGGGTCTCTTTCGTATTCCGTTACTACTTTGGTTAACAGTTTAGGTTCAGCACCAGACATCTGCTTTTCCATATGGATTATTTTCTCATTGATAATCTCTATATCTGAATGGCTTCTTGTTCTCTTAAATCCTTCCTCTTGGATCCTGCTTTTCAGATTCTGTAGTTCCGCTTCCACTTTGTGATCACGGTAATACTGCACCACCTCCTTCTCCTCCAACCGCTCCACTCCTCTCCTGCTCTTCAAAGACAAGTATCTCTGTCTGTATGTTTCCAAGTCATTTTCAGCATGTAAGCGACGGGCCGTCTCCTCGCTCAGTTCTTTTTTCATTGTCTCGGACTCCTCCATGTCCTTCCTCTGGCTCTGTAGTTGCAGCTGCTGACTGACGACCACACTGCTGACTTTGTCGTCGTTCTGTCCACATATCAGAGAGCAGAGAGAGAAAAGGTGATTTATTTATTTATTTTACAGAACTCTGGGATTCATTACAGTTCGGACAGAAAAGCATATTTCTGAATTGGTACAGTTCAGTGAATGTCTAAATGAAGACAGCTCAATCAGCAGCTATTTGACAAGTGTGACACACCTGTCATGGGGGACATTGAATTGTTCTAGTCTTGTAATATGTTGGCCCTTTGTCAGTTTTATTTTGTCTAGTCATTTTTATTTTGTAGTTGCTATACAGTTGCTATGTCTCTTATGATGATAATTAATGATCATGTGTTAGCCACTGGGCGTTATTATAGTTTGATTAAATTCTTTTAATTTTTGCCAAAATCTGGCATTTCCTTTGAAGTGTGATAACTTAGTCATTTATGAATATTTTTTTCACTTTCAACAGCTCAAAATGTTCACTGGCATCAGACCTATCTATTCATATATAGTTTTAAAAAAAAGTTTTTTTTAATGCCCTCTATGGACAATAATAGCAGTATTATGCTAACAGCAAAATTAACTATGCTGTATAAAGGAAAAAATAAAGGTCTAATTTGAATATTTCATATGACATATTTAAAGGCTTGAATAAGTCCATAAATCATAACAATATAATTTTTTTATGCATGCCCAGTTTTTCACAATGGCATTTTTCTGAATAGCACAAAACTCTTGTAATTTTGCCAAAATCTGGCATTTCCTTTGAAGTGACATCATTTTTTCACTTTCAACCGCTCAAAATGTTCAGTGGCATCAGACCTATCTATACATATATAGTTTTTATTTTATTTTATTTTATTTTTTTAATGCCCCCTATGGACAATAATAGCGGTATTATGCTAATAGCAAGACAAACTATGCTGTATATATATATATATAAAATAAAAGACTAATTTGAATATTTCATATGACATATTTAGAGGCTTGAATAAGTCCATAAGTCATAACAATAGAATTTTTTATGCATGCCCAGTTTTCACACAATGGCAGTTTTCTGAATAAAACAAAGTTCTTGTAATTTTGCCAAAATCTGGCATTTCCTTTGAAGTGACATAACTTAGTCATTTATGAATATTTTTTCACTTTCAACCGCTCAAAATGTTCAGTGGCATCAGACCTATCTATACATATATAGTTTTTATTTTATTATATTTTTTAAATGCCCCCTATGGACAATAATAGCGGTATTATGCTAATAGCAAGATAAACTATGCTGTATATATATATAAAATAAAAGACTAATTTGAATATTTCATATGACATATTTAGAGGCTTGAATAAGTCCATAAGTCATAACAATAGAATTTTTTCTGCATATCCCAGTTTTCACACAATGGCAGTTTTCCGATTAGCACAAAACTCTTGTAATTTTGCCAAAATCCGTCATTTCCTTTGAAGTGAGATAATTTAGTCATTTATGAATATTTTTTTCACTTTCAACCACTCAAATGTTCAGTGGCATCAGACCTATCTACACATATATAGTTTTTATTTTTATTTATTTTTTTAATGCCCCCTATGGACAACAATAGCAGTATTATGCTAATAGCAAGACTAACTATGCTGTATATATATATATAAAATAAAATAATAATTTATATATTTCATATGACATAATTAGAGGCTCAAACAAGTCCATAAGTCATAACAATATAATTTTTTTATGCATGCATTTTGTATTCATTTATTAGCCTTTGCCGCCACCTAGTGGATTTTTGTGTTAACACTCTAAACACACAAATTCCTCTATTTTCATGTTTATGACTCGTCAAAGAAGCGATTGCATCAGTAATCACGGAAAATGCATTATAACACATCAGGTTTACAGCATATCAAAAACTGTGATTTATAATGGGAGTCAATGAGCCAAAATCGGGCATTATTACAACAACTTCGTGTGAATCTCTCCCTCCTGTTTGGTAATAATTATAAATTACAGCATGGCGCCATTTTGAACTTCTATCTTTTTAAACAATCCTGGCAAAATGTCAGGTGTATTTTTTTTCAAATGCTTTTTCTTTGATGAAAAACAGAAAAAAGCCAGAAAAGTTTGTCTAGTCTTATGCTAATGATCCTTATGATGCGAATGTTGTCAGTTGCATTGCTTTTGTCACTCTTAGTTTGTCTAGGCACTCTTATTTTGTCATATAGGCTTTTTTTCTGTCCTATATAATTGTGCCTCCCCCTAGCTGGAGTTTCTGAATGACTCTTTTGTCAGTACGTCCAGGTTTCTTATTCCTACTCTTCAATGTAAGTTTTCTTCCATGCAAGTTGTTCTTCCACGTGTTCAGGGTTGCTCTCATGCATCCTGCCCTCCTCTCCATTCAAAAGATTTCTCTGCATCTAGCACACTCAAGATTCTTAGTCAAGGTTTTCTTTGAAGCTATCTGAATCCAGACCTGCTATCTGTTGTTACTTTATATTTTTGTAGATAAAGACTGTTTTTTACTTTTGCACCTTGTCTGCATTTGGGTCCTAACTCCGTGACAATGACAATGTCAATGAAGTCATCAAAAGTATCAAACAGGAACCGGTCATTATCCACAAACAAGAAAAAACAGCGGCAGATCACCCACTCTTAGTTGTAGTACATTCAAATGTGTTCTTCCAAACGCAATCCTGAAGTGAAAATTGCTTCTACCAATCAATGGACAGCAAGCAACATGCCTAGCTTCCCCTTTCAGAACTGAACCCATCCATCTGTCCGTCCATCCATCCATTTTCCATAGTGCTGGTCCTCATTTGGGTCATAGCTAAGCAGTAACCTATCACAGTTGGCTTTTTCAACAGTGATGCATACATGCTAACCTCTAGCCCACTGTGCCTCTCCAGTACTGAACAATAAGACATACTTCATACTACCTTATTTACCTCCCACAATAGTGACAAAATTCGGTGCAGTTTAGCACGTTATCCCTAAACCTTTCGCACGTTATACATTGAAATGCCCCAAATCCGTATTGTACCAAAGTGAATTGTTTCATAATGTTATTGCAAGACCAAATGAGTTTCCAAATGAGCAAGTCATTTTGGCATATGCTCTCGCCATCTTATCAAAAAGCCAGATAAGACCTTAATGTTGACATGATTGGTGCTGTTTTACCCTGAGAATGATGTTCTTGGCGGTCCCCATCTGGCTGAAAACCTGCTCGTTCTTCACAGACACTTCAGTGAAACGGTTCAATAAATCTTTTTCCTGTAGGACAAACAAATCTCAAGTTTAGACAACATGAAGCATAGAAAAAGTCACATTTATGATTAAAATAATACTTGAAGTGGTCGTACCTTCCTCTGCACTGCCTGAGCCATCGTAGAAGATTGCCCCTTTTTCAGAACGGGTTTGTCATCGTCATCATCGTCATCATCTTCATCCTCGTCTTCATATAAAATGGCGCGGTATGTGTTTGATTTTGTCTCGTAATCCTGAAAGTACATTTGGAGGACCATGTGTCTTGTGCGAATAAATTGTGAATGACAACAATCCTGACTTACATTTAAGGTGTTTTGGAGTTCTCGGGAGAGATCCTTGATCCGGTGCACGTCACCTGACTTTCTGTTTATGTCCTCCATCACTTTCTAAACATTAGACAGTATTCCCGAGCAAATGATGAGATCAGGTGTGTTCACATATTCACAATCATGTCGACAAAGTACGTTTTCACTCACGTTCTGAGAGTTGTGCTTGGCTGTTATCTCGGCCACGTTATCAGTGGGACTGATTGTGTTATTTGGTAAATTGACCAAAAAGAAATCCAGCGACTGAGCAGCATTCTGGAAGTCTTGGTTTTTATTGCTGGCTTCCTGTATGAGGGTGGACCTACAGCAACAGAGCAGGAAAGACGCTCATGATTGCTAACAGCATTTTTAAGATGTCATCAAACCACACATGCACATACCAATGACATTAACGACACACTGTTTCATCATAGGTGATAAGGCACGACTCCTTTTTAGACCTAACTTGAACTTTGAATCATTCAGAAGCTCAAAATTGCATTGCTGGATAGACACACATAAATGAGTGTACTTTCTTGCGGCCTATAACAACATGTTCTTGTTCATAACCTCGAAATGTTGTAAGTTTTGGTTGAATTCCGACTTGAGAGAAGTCTACTGAATTTGGAACTCTCACCTGTCCTGCAACTGATTACTGACGTTAGTGAAGCGGTTCTTGAGATGTTTGACTGCACTTTCCTGCCGGCGAACTTCATGGCAGTATTCATTGAAATTCTGCTGCAGGGAGCTGCACGCTTGCTTAGTCAGGTCCAAGTCTTTGCCTAATGTGTTCAACTCATCCTTCTTCGAGGAAACCTCCTGGCGAAGGTCCTGTTTGGTGACATGAACATAAAGTGATGTAGTTTAAATGAAAAAGCACTACTGGTTACGGGGGCGACATTGGTGTCCACCACTGAATAAATTCCTCTGCAGTATCTTGCTTTGTGCTGTTAGCCTGAAATTATAATGTCCGTCCAAGTTTTCCTCACCTGCAGTTGACGGCTGCGACTCATTAGGGCATTTTTTTTATTAGGAATGACGCCATCTTTCGCCATCTGCTGTTCGAACCCGGAGACCACACCTTCTACCTTCCGCATCTGCCTCTCCAAGAACATAGAGGCCGAAGCTCTGAGTGAAAAAGAGCAGAATAACAATCTGTAACTGAGACGTTTTCCATGCAAAATGTGACTTGGAGCTTCACACTGCTCCTCTTACTTTTTATCATGAAGATCAATAAGACTGTAGATGTCATCCAATTTGCTATTGGCAGCAGTGAGTTTGAGCGGCAAGATTGAGGCATTGGGTCCGAGTGGTTTCTTGGCCAGAACGGGTTCCATGTCTCTCTGGATGGCAGCCTTCTCGGACTCTAGCCTCCTCGCTGTCTGGGACCAATTCTACAGTGGAAGCATATGATGTGTACAGTATAAACATAAAGCAGGGGTGGGTAATATAATATAATATAATATAATATAATATAATATGTAAAATTGTCTGTTTAATCACAATTAATTTTATTTTAATTTTATTTAATAAAGTACATTATAAAAAGGAATGTATTGTCTATATACTTTTTTTTTTTTTACCAACATGTTTAATAATATATGATACTGTCGACCATGCTATTTTAGAACACAGACTTTTCAGCTCTCAAAAGAAGCTGTTTCTTGGTTCTCTAATTATCTTCGGACGCAGCGCATTCGATATGATGATTTATGCTGTGACATTATATCTGTTCTTAAAGGTATACCACAGGGCTCTGCGCTGGGTCCGCTTTTATTTACCATTTATGTGAACAATCTTGGTCAAAACTTCACCTTTATGCGGATGACTCTATTGTATACTGCTGTGCTGCTCCTCTTGCACAAGCAGTTAAAGATTTGCACACAAAAAAACTTTGTGGTCATTAAAAATACACTGCATGAGCGGAAATTTGCTTTAAACACAGATAAGACCAAACTTATGCTTTTTACTAGATCTAGGACCCGACCATATGTTCCTGTTTTTTCGATTCTTGATGGAAAGGAGATTGAGGTTGTACATTGTTACAAATACCTGGGCATATTAATTGATGAATCCCTTAACTTTGAATTAGATGTACTTTGCCTTGTAAAAAATGTGCACTGTCAGATCTTCATTCAAACAAAAGAAGACTCATCTTCTGAAAAGAAATTATGGATTGTGAAAAGAGTGAAAAAAATTGGCGGTGTTTAAGAGACAATAACTGCTATCAGTAACTCACATCATTAAATTGTGAATTATGTTTTACCCAAATGAAATTATTGTAACATATTATTAATTAACCCAAAACTGAAGCTGTCATGATTTGAATATTGTAAATATAGCATATGATTACTATGATTACATGGTTAACCTTTGTTTATATACCTGCATTGATAACATGTATTGCTGTTCCTGTAAGAATGTAAACATTGTCTGGCTCTATTTCTGCTTGGACATTTGTTGTAACATGCAAGGCTGTCGTGATAAGGTTGTATTGTGGCTGCAATGTATCTGCTGTAAATATTTACAATGGGGTTGGTGAATATGGTTCCGGGATGCGGCAAGCGGGGGCTACTCAGCCGGGTGGGCTAGCTTTGGTGGGCGCTCAGGAGCGTCAAGATCGAAACCTAATCGGATGTTGGCAACAGTGGTGGCTGAAATGACCAGAATGGAGTGAACATTGCTGTGGACGCAATGGGCAGAATATAAGCCGACATACTCTTTTGGAAGCCACAACATGTGTGAAAGCTGCTCCAAGGTCAGCGAAGACGCTACTGGCAAACGAGCATGCGTCCGACTTGGCTGCTCACCTGGTTGGGTGGTCCTGTTGGTGGCGTCCGGGAACCGATTTACCAATTCCAAATGTTTGGTACTAGCTGCAACTTATACACGGACATTACTCAAGATGAACTGAGCGAGGAGTGTGCAGACTTAAGTCCGGGATTTATAACGATATGAATCAATGACCTACATAATCAGTGTATATGACTGATGCTTATAGTAAGAATAGATGGGGACGAGTTACTAATAAGCCATGGCGTCACCCGTCAGCCCTTCTTTCGGATGTCAATGTTGTAAATGACATGATGTGATCGATGTAACCTGTAATAATGTGTCCGAAAGGGAAATGAATAAAACAAACAAACAGCTTCCATACAGTGTTGATTTTTTAGTTTGGCCGTTTTAGCTATTTTATTGATCATTTAATCCAAAATTTTGTACCTTGTACATTTTTTTAAAAAAATTGTCCCACTCTCTACTGTATGTCTGCAACTTTGTGTTTTTTTGTTGCTGCCTGTCTTGGCCAGGTCACCCTTGAAAAATAGGTTTTTAATCTCTGGTTAAATAAAGGTTCAATGAAAATGAAATAAATAATATATAACTATTTAAATAAATAAATAAATTATGACATGAATGCCAATGTCATGCATGCACGGACACCAGAGAATCAAATTCTGCTTCTGCATTGTAAAGGACTGTGTACACTTTGACCGCCCTGATGTTAATAGGTTTAATATGAGTTAAGTAGTAAAATCCAGCTTCTTTTTTTTTTATCCATCTCAGGGGGCGGCCATTTTGCCACTTGCTGTCAACTGAAGATGACATCACAGTTGCTCAGGTCTCAGGCAACGACCAATCACAGCTCACCTGTTTTCTGAAGCTGAGCTGTGATTGGCTGGATTTTGCTTTATAATTCATATTCCAAAAAATTCATATTAATCAGAATGCCATGTTTAGACTAGTGAGGGCACATACCACATATTATTGTCAAGAAATGTTGAAGGTTGACTTCCACTTTAACACAAGCTCACAAACAGCTTAAATCCTTGTCAGTCATCATTGAAAAGGCGAAATATTATAGTGTCTTCATGGATGACAAAAACGAAGACAAGCAGAGGTCGATCAACTAGCATTTTTGCTCCAAGTGGTGAGTCACCCATCCAATTATAAATCACACTAATATGCCTTCATGTTCTCACAGTCAAAGCTTATTAAATTCCTGCAACAATCCACGTAACTGGTTTGCAACAAATTCCTATTTTATACAACAGCGAGTAGTGACCCTGCAGTTGTGCTACGTGAATTTAGAGTGTCCATTACAAGTTCCGATTGTCTGCGACGCCATGAAAGCATTTGAATGTGATTGGATGAATAAAATAGGGGGAGGGGCCTGTGCAACCAAAGAAAGCGAGGAAATTGAGTAAGCTTGTGTTTGGAGGCCAAAACACCAAAACCGAGCAAATGACGTCATCAATTAGTCAGTCTCGAATGTACAAAAAAACGGAAGTTATTCAAACAGTAGTAGACACACTACTGTGCTTGCTTCAGTTTGCATAAAATGATGTGGCAGCCGTGAATTTGACACTTACGCTGTATATACTCAGTGGGCTGGATTAATGTACTGAGCCTTCCGCCAGCCTTACTTTGCTGAACACGAACCTTGAGATCCTGCAGCCTGTTTTCCAGGTCGAGTGCTGGGTCGCGGTTGTCCAGAGGAGCCCTCAGTCGTTTCTGGATGTCCATTTTGCAAAGATCCAGATTGTTGTTGAGCTCATCTATTTGTCTGGCTAGCAGTGTAGCTCTGGAGTCTTCTGGAGCTCTTTGTACAGAAGCTAGGGCGCAACATTGATAGAAAATTGTTTAGCCAAAAATAAAAGGATGTAAGAAGAACATTCTTTCCCACCTGCACGCTGAGGGCGATCGACCTCCACGGTGGAGGTCTTCATTGCGGCCATTTTGGCTGATCTCTGGCTCTTCAGGTTTATCAGCGTTTTCTCAAATCTGAACGTTAAAAGACATTTTCCATTTGAACCCGTCAATAACTGGGCTTGGCCTTTAGCAACACAATGGCAATATTCAATGTCAACATGTACCTGTTTACTTTCTCCAGAGATTCAGCGTCAGGTGGTGGCACCATGAAACACGCCCCGGGGAGCCTTTTGGTTCTCTTGCTGCTATCCTGCAGCTCCCAGTTCTCATGATCATGAATGGACTTTAATGTTAGCTCATCGCCACGCCTCACAGCTCCCTAACGTAGACACACGCATTATGGGAATTAACAGGAAATGCAATTCCTCCATCTTAACTGAAATGGAAGCTGTCTAGAAAATGGTCAACCCCTCTACAACCCAAAGTAAAAGACACACAGTGGAGTTTGTTCATTTTAACATCATTGTAAAATCCGAAATCTTCTCACGTTTTCATTGTCCCAGTCACACAGAGCTACGACTTTGGTGGCTTTTGTGGGTTTGCTCCGACGGAGCTTCAGAGGCGCGATGTTGCGACTGAGCTCTCTGAGAGCCGCCAGGCGCTGCTCGTTCCTCTTGACCGCTGGCTCGTCCCCCTGGGGGAAGAATGCACATATCACAAGGACCTTGAAATGCAAAATCCAACATCCGCACGCTTGTTCAGTCAGCCTCGCATACTGTAGCTCAAGCTTGTTGTGTGGTGACACTGGAAAATCTGGCACACGGACAAAAAAGAAAGCGTCTGCTAAGGGTTGGACGGAAGAGATAATCCAGAGCAAAGCTTCTTCTGAAAACAGACCTCTGCAAACACATGCGACTCAACAAATACTGTATGTCAACACGGGCCAAGACTTGGAAGAACCTGAATATTAGGACTCACAATTTGCTTTCACTCAAGCAGACTGGCACACTAGCCAACAGGTCTACTTTATGATAAGTGTTCTTCAGATTGGTGTTATTGTTTATCATAACCATTATTATTATTATGCAAATAACTTGTGACCAGTCAGGGTGTATACTTGCTTTCACAGTCAGTTGGGATGGACTAAAAAATAAATAAATATTGTTTTTGCTATGTGAAAAACACTTTTGTCAATTTTTTCCCCCATTTTTTATATTTTTACGTTTTGAGGATGTCTGCATTGAGTTTCATCCTAAAACCATAAAAAAAATTGTTTTTAAATAACAAAAATGTTATGTTTTTCACATAGCAGCGATGTACTAAAACAAAATTGTTACCATCATAATCACCATCATTATTATTATTAGTAGTAGTAGTAGTAGTAATGATAGTAGTAAAAATCTAAACTAATAATTAAATGATTATTATTGTTGATATAGTTATTATAATAAGTAGTTGTATAAACCTTGTTGTAATAACTTTTATCTATGCAGTGTCATTATTACTAGTGTAAATGTCACTTTGATTTTATTTATTTCTTCTAAAATAATAATTTCATTATTATTATTATTATTATTAATATTATTATTATTATTATTATTGCTAGTGCTACCATCACTCTAATTAGCAGTACTGTTGTTGTATTATTATTATTATTATTATTACTGTTAATGTCACTCCAGTCTTCTACTTTGATTTTTTTATGTATAAGAATAATTTGATGATTGTTATTATTATCACTACTATTGTTGTGCATTATTGTATCACAAATATTTTTTGTTATTATCATAATATAATTGTTATTATAGTTATAACTAAAAAAGTGTTATTGTTACTACTGTTAACATCAGTATAGTTTATTGAGTAATTAAAAAAAAATAAAAAATCTTGATTTACTTGTTTGTTTTTGTGTATTTGCTTGTTTGATGGGGTAAGTGAGTATCCATTGGGTAACATGCGAAATTCAACAAGAATGCATAATGAATGTTGTCCCTGGGGAAACCCTTGTTGTGACGTCATCCGTTTTGTTTAGTTTAGTTTTGTTCATTTTTTCCTTTCGGACACATTATTACAGGTTACATCAATCACATCATATCATTTGCAACATTGACATCCGAAAGAAGGGCTGACGGGTGACGCCATGGCTTATTAGTAACCCGTCCCCATCGATTCTTACTATACGCATCAGTCATATACATTGATTATGAAGGTCATTGATTCTTATTGTTATCAATCCCAGACTTAAGTCTGCACACTCCTCGCTCAGTTCATCTTGAGTAACGTCCGTGTATAAGTTGCAGCTAATCATTTGGAATTGGTAAATCGGTTCCCGGACGCCACCAACAGGCACACCCAACCAGGCGAGCAGCCAAGGCGAGCGCATGCTCGTTAGAAGCCAGAGTACCTGAAGTTCCAAGAGGGCCTCCGAGTTGCTCTTGCCAGCCAACAACTTTGGGTCCAGATTGGAAATGAGTCTGTCCAGGGACTCAGACAAGGTCTCCGCATCCAACTGGAACTGTACCAAACAGTCGTTGGTTGACAAGGCGTCATGCTAATGGAAGAAGTCACATGACGCTGGCTTACCTTCTTGTAGTCTTCAACGTTGTCCAGGTGGATTTCTTGCGCCAGACACAAGTTGAGGAACGATTGCCATCCACTCTGCATTGAGTCTTTGTGCGCCTGTCAACAACATTTACAGCCATTGTGTGAAAAATCACAAGAAGAGAATCATTCATGTTGACTCAGTGTCAGCGAGCGAATGCATACCATTATTGCGGCGGCGCCAGGATGTTTCATGTCGGCCAGACGATCTCCTTCCTCCAGGAGTTGATTGACCTCACCCTCGTGTGACAGCAGCCCATTGCTTTTGAATTTCTGCATGCAAACAAATTAGCAAGAAGATATGTAAAGAAGAAGTCATGTCGTGTTTATAGCCAGCGGCAGCTGCTGATTTAGTCACTGGTTGTACGTGTTTGCAGCAGGGCCCCGAGGCAAACTGACAAACAAAAGAGGCAAATGTCTTCCTAAAATCAGCCTACAAGAATTATATTTGACAAATATACTGTGCAGCACAACAGTGTGTGCATTTGCAAAATATAAAGTTCTGTGGAATAAAAGCAGCTGGCCACACACTGTTGGATTCCTCGGCTGTAATTCATATTACAAGACTGATACGTTTGCAACCGACCTTTTTTAGGTCGGACCAATTAGGTGTTGTTGACGAAACCAAGAAGCGCGGATGGCGGGGGGGGGGGGGGGAAACAAACAAACCTAACAGACGAATGGATGCTGCAATTAATTCTGTTCTTGCAGAATTACTCACCGTTTCCTTGTTGAATGTTGAACAGCGAGAGGCGCTTAGTGAATTTTTACAGGTAAAGATATTTGTGCTTTTTTTGTTGTTTTTCCTAAGACAAGACCGAGGACGACATTTTCATCCGTTGCCGTGATTGGTCAGAACAAAATCAAGATGCCGCATCGTCCAATCGGCTCAAAGTATTGTACAGAATGTCCCTCCTTTTCCGAACGGATCTGCCGAGTGAAGTTCCAGATTGATAATGTGAAGAATTCCCTTGAGTGAATCACAATTTTCAATCTGGCTTTTTGAGGTTAATATAATTATAGAATTCATCTTAAAATACATTTAAGACTATTTATTGTGGCCAAATTTGCTGTAGTTTATGCACTAGTTTAAACACAGTATTCTGATTAATTGCCATTGTGGAATATGAATTAAGCAGCAAAATCTACCCATTGTTTTTATCCATCTCAGGAGGCGGCCATTTTGTCACCTGTTGTCGACAAAGTGACATCACGGGGCTTAGGTAGTGACCAATCACGGTTCACCTACTTGCTGAGTTTGATCATGTGACTTTTGCAAGCTGAACCGTGATTGGTTGTTACCTGACCCCTGAGAAACTGATGTCACTATCAGTCGACAACAGGTGACAAAATGGGATCGATAGATGAAACCGGGTGGATTTTGCTGCTTAATTCATATTCCAAAAACACAATATTAACCAGAATGCCATGTTTAGACTAGTGGGTGCGCATAGAAGATACTATTGTAGAGAAAATTTGTGGGTTGACGTCATCTTTAAAGGGAGGCCCTATTCAGTGTGCCAGTCAAAGTAAGGTCCATAGATTGTAAGACAAGTGTTAGACTAACTCCATAGTATCTTACAATTTCCCTTCCTGATGATGTAATGACAATATTTTTTTTCCTATTTACTGTATCATCCTGAGCAAAAGAGGACTGACCTCATACTCCATGCGGACGCTGGGCGGGTCAACCATGCGATCACTCCAGTCTCTCTGCAAGATCCTTTCCTTCTGCTGAGACAGGTAGTCCAGCTCCTTTCTGCAGCTTTGCATGTACTCGTACAGAGAGGCCAGGTGGGTGCGCCTCTTCCTGGAGCTCTCCTGCAAAGATGCCAAACAAAACGTCCGACGACGAGCCCCTCGTATTTAAACGTCGAGTGGTCAAATGGAATTCGGGGGGGTGAACGACGGAACTCACCAACAGTTTATCGTACTTCTCTTTATGTGCGGCATATTGGCCCTGTTGGAAAAGGATTGCAAAGAATTCAAATGAGCACACGCATTTGGTTATGTTACACCATTATTCCAAAATGGATTCAAATCATGAATATGATATAAAGCTACCTGAGAAGAGGTCGAGCTGGGTGTTAGCTGCTCACTGTAAGCCTCGATCTCTTTATGCAGGATATTGTGAGCTGCGATCTGCTTCTCGACGTCAGAGAGACTGCGACCGTATCCTTCGGTGTCTAAACGCCTCTGGAACATGTCAATACACAGAGGGGAAATAGGACTTCTTCACAAGGTTGTGAGCAGTAGTTGGCGTGAAGTTGAAGGTTCATCAGCAAACCTGTTTATCATCGAGCGCGGAACCCCAGTCTATCCTCGACACGGGCACCAAGTCTTGCACCTGGTCATACAGTTCCCTGTAGGTGGCACAGTCCTTCACCCAACGGTCGTGCAGGTTCTTAACACTGAGAACATATATATGGGAAAAGATAATTAAACATAAAAAAAACAAAAGTTACATGAAATTGTTTCCTTGGTAGTAACGAGGTGGGCGGAGAGCAATGGAAGGTAATGTGGAAGTGTTTTTTTATCTTGATGAGATGGAATGCGAGGCGTGTCTGCCGGGCATGCAAGCGTGTCATCACGTTCCAAAGAACTGTTAGCCGACGCCAGTCAACTCACTCTCGCTCGATCTCGTTGGCCTGCGGGTGGTGCAGACGTTTGGCCTTGCCTACGTCCATGAAGAGATCCTTCAGCAAGTATTCGGCCTCTGCCAGGTTGTCCGAGTTCTCCTTCTGGTGGACCAGGGTCTGGTTATTTCCTTCACGCTTGGTGTCCTGTAACAGCAGCCAGTTTTAATCTCACATGTCTGTTTTCACAAAATTGAGTGATTGAGCCGTTCATACCACAGCCAGCAACCCTTCTGCGCTCAGGATGTCCTTCTCCACTAGGTCCGCATTCTTCTGCATGCGAGCAATGAGCAAAGTCAGGTCGTTGGCCTGAATCCTGTGGAGAACACAACAAACCAAAATGACGGCCCAAATCATGTTGACAAGCTAGCAAGCAAGAGTTAGCAAAGTACTGAAGACATTTAACATTTTCTAATGTTTATGAATTTACTTATAGTATATAGATGCCATATAACTGTGATAATGTTTGTGTGAAATATATTGGACATATAACTATATTGTAATGAATAACACTTTTCACTCCCTTCCAGCTGGTGAGATAGGAATGCACATGGGAGGCAAGTTCTCAAGTTCTCATGGAAGATAACACTGTGGGTCTGAGGGAGTCTAGGCCGCATGGTAGTACCTGTCTAATCATATATTTCCGGCTTTGGACGGAACTGGAGTAAACATGTCAGTAAATCACTTGTCTGTCTATTATAATTACTAACCCTTTGTCCAGCCTCAGAGGAGGAGTATGCTTTTTTCATCTATAAAGCGACTGTGTGTTTTCATATTGACACACTCGAGGCTTAACATCACCTTTGAATGTAAGCATGTCTTGTGTCTTTTAGGAGCTCCTAAAATAAATCTTTTGCAAAAGAAGCTTCTTCATCAGATCTCATTTTTCAATTATTTCGAACACGCAAAGATTACATTTAATATAGTAATCAAATAATACCTTCAGTACAAATACTTCTTTACTGTGTACTTGGTTTCTACGGTACTGGACAGGTTCTTGTACTTAAGATATCTGTTCTCTTACTTCTCACTTTTTGATTGGCTCACTTCCATTTTCAACCTTTGTGGATGACGCAATGTAAAAAACAACAACTAAGAACGAAGAAATGGAGTCAACCACAGTTGAGATCTTGAAAAAATAGGGGCAGCAGCAAGATGGAGGCATGTGAACCATTAATGATGACGATGTAACACATTTCCCATCCATGACCTAATTTAAGAGAATTGTTTGTTGTCTGCTCCAAGAAAGATTTGCAGCAGATATGTTGTATGTACCTTGTGCCAGCTGACAAACCACACACTTCTGGCATTCAAAAAGTCTCAGTCTAATTTGAAGAAAATAAACACATTTAGGTAAAGTGTTAGCAATAGCTAATTGAGCTATTTTTTGTTAGCCTATTCACTACATTAGCAAAGTTAAGGGAACTCATTTTGACAGCATAAAAGCCTGAGCCAACGCTAGCTTGCTCTAGCTCCAAACATGTTTTTCATTGGGCATATTTGACAGTAAAATTTCTACTTCCTGCTTCTGTGCTTAAGTAGCATACATTTCAGTTAGTTGAGATCAGGGGATGTTGCTAATCTTGTGAGCATGTGAAGCCCTTTGACACTCTTTTGGGAATGAAGGGCTATAAAAAAATTGACTTTAGACTGTACTTCTTTTGACTTTCTCAATGAGACAAATCAATCCTTATAATTTTATCCATGTTTTTACAGAGTGAGAGTACTTTTGCCACCTTTGTTGACAGAGGACAGAAAGAAACCAATTTACTGGTAGCCACATTAGCATGCAGCTAAGACAAGGAGCCATATTTGGGTCTTTAGCATGCTGTTCAAAACGGACACCTCGCTGTTAGGCAGTAGGTCCAACTAACTTTCCACAGTAAAGAGAAAATGAACAAAAATGGAGAATAAAAACTAATGTTCTCCAACGTATTTCAATGAACACCCTTCAAAAGCGTTAAGGACTGTTGTGTGCAACTGACATGTTAGCAATTAGCTTGAAATAAATGTGCTGGAAGGTACGAATTACAGTATATGACAGAATCAGGATAAACCAGTCCGTTCGGTTAGATATTTTGAACCCCTTTAGAAAGAAAGAGCACCGTTTTTAAACAATTAACAAATAATAGAAATAAAAATGCCCGCTGGTGTTGACCTACTGGCCACACACCTGCACAACTTAACGACATGCCATAAATGCCACCTGCTTTATAATGAAAATAATTATTGACTGTCACAAAGGTATGAATTGAACAGTATATGTAGTAGTTATTGTGGTTGTAGTCTGCGTTAATATAGAAATGCACTGCTGTTTGTTTTGTAGGTTTACCATGCGTTCATGTATCTACATGAGATGTCATTAGACTGTGTGGCTAATGTTCACCACACACAAAGATTTTTTATCAGCATGTCATTCACAAAGCGGTGACCTGTTGTTGCTCTCGGCGTGTTTGCTCTGTCGTTCCCTCACCTCTGCGATATGAAAAGCAACTATGTGTCCTAACACACCCGAAGCAGGACACGGGGGAGGGGAGAGGATGCCATCGCCTCCCCCGTCACTTAAGTCACCTGCCGGAATGCTGTCAGACCGAAATGTACATGAAAGGCAGCATTCATGTGCAACAATGCGATGCAGAGAGACGCAGAGCCGATCCAAGGCAGATGTGAACTGAACACCTGCTATTCCTCCATTTGTGTAATTGATCATTCTGTCAATATATGATCAATTCAACATCTCGTGCAATACATTTTTAACATTATATCAGATTATATAGTTTTTTTTCTACTTTGCACAAACTTTGAAATACCTGCAAGAAAAAAAGAAGAGTGTTTGTCACCTTTTGAACTTTCAGCCAATTATTGACTGGGACATACATTCAAACACACAAATACGAAATGAAACTACTCACAAGGAGCATGTAGAAGACGCTAACACTGAACTAAATGCCTGGTGAATGGCCTGTACAATCTCATTAGTTCCTCTTCTTGACCACACCCACTTAAATGCACATATACTACAGTGTGCTAATTATGCTTCCCTTCCAGTGGTGCCTTCCCTTTTTATTGCTCTTCACTCTCTTATCCTTGTTGCAAAAGTCCAACGTGTGCACAAGTTTTCATGCAGCCTTTTAAACATTAGAAATGGACTGTTAATCATCTTCCATTGGAGACCCCTGACACTCCCTGGGCCTCTCCTTTCACAATTTTACGGGTCACACCCATTTACACAAGCAGGACCTCCGGTGTGAACCCACCCTCGAGCTGATCAAGTGACAGGTCACACTGAGATAAACAGAGCGTTGCACCGACTTACATACGACTTACTCCATTTGAAGTAGTTACATTAACATGAGTCCTATTAATCAATAAAAACTGCAACAAAAACAAGCTGGCGCCTGGACTCGACCACTCAGAACAGTGCCTGATTAATTTTTTCATAAAAGAGGTTAGCAAAACTGTAATTTGTCATCTTTTTGTTTAATGTAAAGTAAAACAAAATACAAAAACACTTTGCATGTATGGGTTGAAACCTAGTTGTTTTTTTTTTAAACTCATGTACCATTCAATAATTGGTTAATTGATTTGTGAAAAATAATTTAATAATAAGTTAAATTTTTGTTATCAAATAATTTCTTTTAATTAATTAAACACATTATTTATAATTAAAATATTAAAAAAATATCATTTTTGGTGAAGTATATTTTACAGTCACATTTCTTTTTTATTTTACTTAATGTAACGCCTATTTCTAAAATCGAATGTGGCCCTTGCACACAAAAATGTGCCAACCCCTAGTAATACAATTGTTGTTAAGGCAGTGGTGTCCAAACTATGGCCCAGGGGGCATTTGTGGCCTGCCATACAATATTAAGCGGTCCACAGCGTAGACTAAAAATGACATCAAATTTGTTTTATGTACTGCAGAGCTTCTCTAAATATGCAAATGAACTATTTACAATTAAACAACGAACAACATTTCTCTTCATAATACTGTGGAGAATAAAGATGATTACTTTTCACAAGCCAAAATGGTTTTCTCCACTTTGTGCTCTGTGTCAAGGTCAAAATTGTGAAAATATCAGATGAATGATTCCCATGGAAGTGCTTTTTAAAAAATATATATATATGTAGAGATGTGAGTTGGCTGCTGTTCAGTGCAGAGGTTGATATTTTCTGGTGCCTTTTCAGCGTCTCGACCAACCCAAAAATCTTGTAAAATCGTAAACTATGTGCCTTATATAGAAAGTGCTTCAGGTAGCAGATACAAAAAAACACACACAAATATATAAACAATAATGCAATTGCTTGACTTATTTTGGTGTGCTTGTTAAATAAAATAATAATAATTCTATACGTCCGTTACAGCCATTGATTTAAAAAAAAAAAAATTTTTTTAATATGACCCTCTCAGGAAAAAGTTTGGGCACAAGTGTGTTACGGCATGCTACCGGACCACTCAATAACTGGTTTGTTGGCATGACGACGCACAATGACACTAAAATCATGTAAGATTGTTCATTCATTGCACACAACTGTTGATTCATGACCACTGTATACTAGTTTGCATGCACGCATTGTATTAACATGGAAGAGTGGATGCATGCACTAGAAAATGTGACAGGTTAGACCAGTGAGAGCAGTGTGAGACACTTGACACACACGCACAAACATTTAGCAACACTACACGACTTAGAGGCCCAACTCACTTGCTGATCTTCACAGGGCCGCTTTCTTGATTCTTCGACATGACAGGAAGCTGTTCGGGCCGGCTTGTGTAACCGTAGTATGAGTGTGTGTCGACGCGCTCCTCCTTCCTTCCTCTCGCTCCGTCTGTCCGTCTCTGACGACGTCTTCCCTCAGTTAAGGTGTGTCTATCGGCTCCGCCCAGGCCAGCAGGTGTGTCGTCAATAAAAAGCCGTCAGCAGCGAGGGGCAGACCGGGCAGACCTGTTCCACACTCTGTAAGCTGTCACATACAGTAATTCCCACTTTGGAATTTTTTTCTTTCTTTCTTAACCACACATCATATTTCTGATCAGTACTGTGGAGAAACAAAAGTAAAGTAGGTTTGGTTTAAATGTTAAGAGTTGTAGGAGGACTTGGCATAGGCTAACACAGGCAATTGCCTAGAGCAATGGAGTTTCCTGGAGCACCTGAAAATCTGAAGTCGTATTGTATTCATGTTTTAGTCTCACTCTATCATCATCATTTCTAATGCTCCGCTCTTCACTTCTCACGCAATGGATTAGTCCAGGGGTCTGCAACATGCTGCTCTGGAGCCGCATGTGGCTCTTCAGTCACTCACCTGTGGCTCCCCGTCTAGTTCTAAGAAAACTTTTTAAATTTTTATTTTTTTAGATAAAATATTCTTCTAATTAAGTAATGATTTAGATTATATATATATATATTTTTTATTTTATTTATTATTTTTATTTTTATTTTTTTTTTAATTTTGTATTAATTTTTTTAATTAAGTTGTCAGAAAAAAAGGGACAAAAGCTTGATTAAAGTTTTTTTAAAGTTACCATAAAATGGCCAAAAAGGAAGAGGAAAAGTTGAATTTTGCCATAAAATGTCCATGAAATTGCCAAAAATGTCAGAGAACTGAATGAAAAAGTCAGAAAAGAAGAAAAGGAAAACGTTCAAAAACTACAAAATATGTCCAAACAAAAGAAGAAATCCTGAAAATGACCATAAAATATCCACAAAATTGCCAAAAATGTCAAAAGATTAATAGCAAAAAAAAGGCAAGAAAAAATATGTAAAAAAATGTTGGAGCCTAAAATGGCTCTATTGACATTAACTCATTCACTGCCATTGACAACTATAGATATCAAAAATTCATTTTAACCATTTCTATTAGTTTAACATTTTTTCCACTTTTTTTTAATAAGAGTATGAAAACCTAGATTTTTTTTTTTATTGTACATTTAGAACAGATATAAAATGTGTGATTAACCGTGCCATCGTTAACTATTGAAGTCATGCAATTAATTACAATTAAAAAATTTAAACGCCTGATGCGATTAGAAAAAAAGAAAAGATTATTAAAAATTAGGGGCGTCAGACGATTACATTTTTTTATTGTAATTAATCACATTACTTCACTAGTTAACTCACGATAAATCACAAATCTCACCCCAAAAAAATCTAGGTTTTCATTCTCTTGTTAACAAAAGTGGGGAAAAATGTTAAACTAATAAAAATTGATAAAATGATTTTTTTTACGTCTATAGCCGCCAATGGCAGTGAATGAGATAAAGATTGCTGACTCTTGGATTTGTCCATTTCACTGCACATGTGCAGACTTGATTATTGATGAGCCGAGCAAAATTCTGGCAATTTCCCTTTTGTTTCTAAGGGTGTCGCAATAATTTCATAAAAGTAGCAATAATTTAGTACATGACTAGAAACAGTCCACTGTATTACGCACTGTCTGTACAAAATAACACATTAAATTGATACTAGTAACGACAACAAAGTATTATGAGAAAGTTTCTGTGCAGTTTAAGTAAATTTAACGCTAGTCTGTTCGATAGTACACTGGAAGTGGTGTGAATAGATTTTGATTGGTCCTTTTTTAGCTATTGATGTTCATCATCATGATCATGATCTTGTACGCACATTCGATTGATATTATTGACCTAATAGTAAATTGTGTGTAAAATGATTTTCACTCATACGTTGTAAACTCAAGTGGGTCAGTCTGAACTGTGAGACTCTAGGCCTGAAGATGAGTCCTGCTCCAGCCCTGCAAAACTACCAAAGGTTTCAACTTTTGTCACTGTGACAGATGTTCTCGTCGTTAGCAGTCAGTGTCAACTGCTGAGTGAAGAGAATGCAGCAGAGATGAAGTGGAGAGTGACATAAGTGACACGTTTCAAAAGACGACTACTAAAGTGGTTGAAATAGTCAATCATATCAAATGTTGATGTTTTTACAAATACAATAAAATAATTGAGATCATTCACTTGTCGATAGGATTTTTAGGATCAAGGATGTAATCTATCTGAGCCAATTGGAGAATGTTCTCAAATGTACATTTTAGTTGCTACATTTCAATATCCAAAATCTTTGCAGTACAAATCTTCCGATGAATAGATTTGCCCTGGTTCGCCTAAACATGCCCCTAATGAGTTCAAGTCAAAATGTGACACATTTACAAAGACGTGGGCTTGCATGCATGCATCACAAACGCGGTGGAATGTAGAAGAACGAGTTAACTTGGCAGCTGAATATACAGATTATTATCTGCAATTATGACATGACAACTCACTGGTATTCTATTATTTTACAGTCATTGGCATAAGCATTTGTGAAGGAACTTGTTTGATGGAAAGCTCATTTGTGGATTTGGATTTATGTATGTCAAAAATAACTTGCACAGTCATGAAGATTGTTTTTTCCCCTCCCAAGTCAGAAATTAAGATTCACAATCTGTTTTCGAACACCTGCTTATTTTCTTCCACAACAAACTCATCCAACGTTGGACATATTTTGCACAATAATGTCCACGTGGAAGCAAAGTTAGAGTAAAACAAAAGGTGTCTCAAGACTTTTATCAAGCCTGGTATGTCTAATTAACTGGCATTTTGCAATAAATAAGTGTCAAGTTGGCACGACAACAATCACTAAGTATTTCTCAATCAGTACGAGTCAAGCTCAAGCTTAGCCTTCCTGATATGCAAAGAGTTAATTTATTTACATTCAAATGGCCTTAAAAAAAAAAGCAAATGAAATGAATAGCAAATGTAAAGACACAAATACGCACAAGTGGGCAGGGGGCAAGCGGAAGCGCCGTCACCGTAATGTGACTTGATGGCTCATCGGAATTGGAAGTGGGCCGACTGGAGCATGCTGCTGCGGCTCATGCTTGCTGTAGGTGTGTCTCATTGCGAAGTGCACGCCCACGCAATGAGATCTCCTAAAACCAACACCCTCATACCTTCCAGGGGGAGGAGAAAAATAATAGGAAGAGCAGCAAGTTAACAGGAATGAGTGGCAGCATTAAAAGGGGCGGGGCTTAACCCCAATGTTGCAAAAAAGTTAAACAGTAGAGTATTTGCTTAGGAAGTGTAGCAGAGATCATTGAGGGATTTTTTTTCTTTCGCTGTATTGCAGGGGTGCTCAAGCTCGGTCCTCGAGTGTACCTATCCAGCCTGTTTTCCAATGTTTTCCTCCTGCAGCACAACTGAATCTAATCAGTTAATCAGCAAGCTTTGCAGAAGCCTGATAACGATCCTGATCATGAATCAGGTGTCTTAGTGGAGTGAAACATGGTAACCCTAAAATTTAGAAAATAAATGTCCTTGGTTTTGTGCGCTGAGAACAGTGAGACTACAATAAATAAAAACAGTGAGCAACTTACTGATAGCTCGTCATCGCCAACTTGAGTTAACAGTGAGTGCTGATGTTACACGCGCGCGCACACACGTTAAAGGGGGTGCGCTGCTTGTAAATGAGCAGTCGCGAAATTGAACGGCTAACGACATCCAGTGGCCAGCGATAGCAACACAACTATTTCTAAGGCCCACCCGCACAAAAGAGCACAAAGTCAAATGTGTTTTTGTTTTTATTGGAAAGATCATGCAGTGCACTTCCATGGCGGGAGGTAACATCACTTTCAAGGATACACATGAAAAGACAGTACTCCTGAAATTACATAGTAGAAAACATAACTAAACATTACCGAGGAATGTAACAAATTAAATAGCAATAGAGTGGCGAGGGGAAATGTGCAACACTGCAGATCTTAAAATGCTCACTAGGTTAAAGGTGTTTGTAACCCCGTTGTGTAAATACAAAAAAAAAAAAAAGGAAAAAATGATTCGGAAGGTAACTTAAGTCAAAAAAAAGCAATAAATTACTTTGCATGTTTACTGAGGAAACTGCGGTGGCATGGGGTACGGCGTCAGCGGGGGCGGATGCTGCTGGGGGGGCTGTGCTTGGGGGAAGGGGAATGGGGGGTGACTTGCGCCATTCTGCTGGGGTTGGAAGCTGTTCTGAGGGGGGAAGGATGCTGCCTGGTTATTAAATGACTGTCCATTGCCATTGTAGCCGCCGCTAAAGCCATTAGTACCAGCACTGCCACCACCACCGTTTCCCGCAAAGCCTCCGTTTTGAGTAGTTGTGCTAAAGCTTTTGTTTGGTCCGGGTCCATTGTCATAGCCTCTACTGCTATCCCTGTCCCTAAAATTGCCAAAATCTCGCCTTCCAGAAGAATACCGATCCCTGCGGTCAAAATCACCACCTCTGCCTCCCCTTGAACGACCTGCAAAGAGAGCAGAATAGTGTTAACACGACCCTTGGGATATGGCAAACTCATGCAAATGTAAAAAAACAAAAACTTTAGCAGAGAAGTGGCTGTGTTTTACAGCACAGTTTCCGTATCTCACCAATTTGATTTACCTCCTCTGATTTCACCCATTTGGAGGAGCTTGGGGTTGATGGCCTGGTTGGCCTCGCGTAGAACAGAGATGAGGTCGCTGGCTTGCCTCACGTTGTTGGGAGTGAAGAAGGTGTAGGCCGTGCCAGTCTTTTGGCTACGGGCCGTTCTGCCAATGCGGTGGATATAGTCCTCAGAGTTGTTGGGGTAGTCAAAGTTGATGACAAATTTCACGTCCTCAACATCTGTAAGATTGTGGTGCGGTGTGGCAAAAGGGAAGAGGAGGACAGCACACAAAGACGTGCGCCAGCGCCACCACAACAACCAGATCAAACAAAGCACCGTTAGTAGCGTCACGGGGTCGGCAAAGCCACAAAAACTGTCATTAGACAACCGCATTTCAACATATGGGGAGACTACAGTGGGAAGAGAGAAACAATGCACACTCCAGTCACTTCTAATTGAGGGGAGTTAGGAGGGGAGAAAAAAAAAAAATTATGTCCTCCAAGTTGTGACCAAGGCATCAAAAAAACAGATCCCAAGCCTTACCCTTCATTGGAGCGTGCATTCACTAGTCCGTTCCCATCGCAGCGCACCCCCCCCACTTGGTCTACATAGTAGGGCCACTAGGCACACTACTGCCTCCTAGTGTCACTGATCGACTCAAAGTCCACTTGTCAGCGCACACTGGTGAGAAGGTGCTACTAAGTTCACACGGCAGTCTTTAGCCAACAAAGTGGAGATGTGAACCAGTTTGCAGGATGCCTACAAACGGCGCACCCCAGTCGCCAGGGCAAGATTATCCCAGTGATCAAAGTCTCTCGTTGGCAGGTCTCGACATGACTTTTGTAACGCAGGCGAGGGAGGAGTGTGAGCTTGGAATGTGTCCAACTAGCATGTCCCACTGTCACCAAAAGCGCCAGTAGCCATGTTATTGCAGAGGTGAGATTCCAATCGATCTTACAAGCTGCTCATCCGACAAGTTGAACTGCAACGGCGACGCCACCCATGCTTTACAACCCATCCACGCAACCGAAAGCACCTTAGGAATGACTCGGGACTTGCTTGTGTCCAAACAATGCTGCGGGGCTTTCAGCTGGGGCAGTTACAGAGCCTGGGTGCGTGACGCAGTCCAAACCGTTGCCAGACAACAGTCAAGCGTGTAGGGGAGCAACTGTGGACTTCCCCCACTTTTAGATAGGCCAGCGCGTTGTATGCTGCACTCTGACCTCGACACCTCTGCTTATGTGCACGACTGGGAGACCCGTGCCTCGCCAGTCAGGACATCTCCAAGAATCCTCCTTCCCCCTCTAGGCACCTGGGCTTGTCATGCCAAGGCCCTGCCATAACCTCTGCTCCTTTGGCCCATGGGAGAGACTCAGAGAGAAGCAGAAGAGTTAAAGAAAGCAAATATACTTTCTTCTAAAAAAATTCAAACGTTTTAAGTGCTTTACGGGGGATACTGACCTAAACCACGAGATGCAACATCTGTAGCGATCAGAATTGGAGCCTTTCCATATTTAAATTCTGAAAAACACAAAAAGATTTTACGAAATTACGACCTTCCGTTTGTAAACCGCGAAATGGAAGGAGAAAAAAAACACACTGTAAGCTCACCATTAAGAACCCAGTCTCTTTCTTGTTGGCTCTTATCTCCATGGATTCCCATAGCTGGCCATCTAAACATTTCAAAAGCATCTCATTAAATATGCTGTCTGACAGAAGGTGTGCTTTTTGGTTGCATCACAACTTACCCGTCCCGCCTCATTCTCCTCGTCAGGTCATCACATCGCCTCTTTGTCTCGACAAAGATTATAGTCTTGTTCTCCTTCTCACTCATGATTTCCTCCAGCAGGCGAATGAGTCTTTTGAAAATACAAAACAGAAAATTTATGTTATGCCCGATTGCCACCAACAGTTGAGTATGTGATTAAATGTCACGCAGTGATGTACTAACTTGTTCTCCTTCTCTCCATCACTGCACACATCAACAATCTGAAGGATGTTGTGGTTTGCACTGAGCTGCAAGGCACCAACATTGATCTGCACGTAGTCTTTAAAGAAGTCTTCAGCCAGCTGACGCACCTCTTTTGGCCAGGTGGCGCTCCACATCAGCGTCTGGCGATCAGGCTGCAATAGACATAATTATGACCAAACTGAAACTGGCAAAATTGGATTCTGGTATCTGAAGGACCAGTAGAGAAAAAAGAAGAACTTACTCTGATCTGATCAACAATCTTCCTGATCTGTGGTTCAAATCCCATGTCCAGCATTCTGTCTGCCTCATCCAATACGAGGTAAGTACAACGGCGCAGGTTGGTTTTTCCTGCTTCAAGGAAGTCAATGAGTCTTCCTGGTGTTGCGATGCAGATCTCCACACCTGAGAAACATTAAACAGGTGAATGAATGAAAAATACAAAACATGACTTTCAATTTAAATAAACAGCTTACCTCTTTCAAGGTCACGAATTTGCGGTCCCTTGGGGGCTCCTCCATAGATGCAGGTGGACTTGAGGCGAGAAGCTCTACCATACTCCGCAGCCACCTGTTGCACTTGCTGTGCTAGCTCACGAGTTGGGGCCAGCACCAAGCACTGACGATCGAAATATTTAAATTACACACAAGCTTGGCTAGCGACAACATATGTGCCCATTTTTAATATTTCTATTACATTTTTGTCAATACTCACAATAGGTCCATCACCACGTTCCAGGAAAGGCTGGTGGTTAATGTGAACGATTGCAGGCAACAGATACTGTACAGAACATGCATAACAATTACAACACTTTCAAATACGCCATCCGTTTCATCAAATCATGTCAACTTACAGAGAGAGTTTTGCCAGAACCAGTCTGTGCGATGCCAACCATGTCATTGCCACTTAGTGCTAAAGGCCAGCCCTGAGCCTGAATAGGGGTTGGCTCTGTCCAGTTTTGTTTGTTGATCACATCCATAACGTAAGCTGTTTTGAAGAAAACACATTTTAAAGGCATGTTTTTCAATGCAACAAGTTCAACAGTCATCAACTCTAGCAGTACTTACATGGGAAGCTTGCCTCGTGGAAATTTATAATTGGGTTTGGACAGTTCCTCCCCTTCACTGTGATCGTTTTGGCTCTTCTATAATTTTCAACTTCTTGCTATAGTCGGGAATAATGAAAAAAAAAAAAGATTTAGTCCAGCGTCCATGCTGATTGCATAACGCCAACACGTGCAGCACACGTGTTGCGTAACACATGTACCATGCGGGACCCACCAGAGGCCTCCTCGACACGTCTGGGTGCTCCTGGTAAAAGTTTTTCTCGAATTTGGGAAGCTCGTCAAGATTCCAGTGTTTCTTCCGCAGGCGTTCGCCGGGGTTGCCGAACTTTCCTCCACCTCCTCCGCCACCACCGCCGCCGCGACCGCCACCAAAACGATGAGGGCCGCCACCGTAACTGAAATACAACAAGGTCGCTCAAAAAAGGCACACAAAAATCAATTCGGTCGAGTGCATAGATGGCCAAACAGGAGAAACGCGTCTTAACTGAGTCATTGGTGGAAAATGTCCTGCTGCTATATACTTTCCAGCCAGTAGAGGAACAATGGAAACAGCCGGCATTTTGTATGGGCTTCACCATTGCCACATGGCGAAAAAGCCGATAGCAAAACTTAACAATAACGGGCGAGATCTGTTCAATATGATACAAGATTTGTCATTTGTGTGAAATTACTTTTCAATACGCGCACACGTCTTTAACCAAACTACGCCAGACTACGTTTAACGTCGAACAAGCTAACAAAGTAATAGCTTGAAGCTAAGGAGTAGCCGCCATATCAGGCACGAGGCCAGACGAGGCCTTCAGTCAAAGACATCAGAGGCTGAGGCTGCCTTTTGTCGAATAATATAGAAACGGTTCTTTATTCTGTTTTTTTCCAGCATCAACACAAATTGATAATTTTTGTCAAAATAGAAAAAGACGTACATTATCCTCATTTATTCTCTTGGTTAAACCCGGTCGGCCATTTGCAACGAGGGGAAAACCGCCTTGAACAAACGGAAAAATGTACTTACCCTCGATCTCTGTCCCTGTCTCGGCCACGATCTCTGTCGGAATATCCTGGCATGTTTCTTAGTATTTGTGTAACGTTAAATCTAAAAGAAAAGTGAAATAGAATTCTTCGGACACCGATTTTCGTCGAATTCGGCAGCGGTGCTGAAATGCCGAACTGCCGGTTCAAGAAAAAGGAGGTCCGGCTTATGTAGCAAGCGGAAGTTCGGCTTCCTCCGTATTCATCCGCTATATGTTTTTTTCCTTTAACTTCAGCGGCACGAAGAAAACGTAGCAAACAGTAATTTAACTTCTTGACGTTTAAACATTGCTTTTGAATGTGTGTTTAAATGAAACTTAACCAAGGGTAAAGAGATAGAATATCCTTTTTGGCCCTGTTTCACCTTTTGCTCATTCCGGAGAACTATTGAAATAGCGGATGAATATGTTCCAAACAAAGTCCGGTAATTCGGTTACTCGTGTAATACCACAAATGACGTCACTACGACCAACCCAAACGTGAACGTCACGGCATTTTTTACTTCCTTTTATCGTTAGTTTCAGTTTATAACTAATATGTTCATTGCAATTAATTTCTGTGATTTAATTTTCCACTCTTACTAAAAGTCTTCACAGGGGAATTAAAAACAAGATGTGAGTGCATAAGTGCACACCCTCATAACTGGAGATGTGATTGTGCTCAGCATGGTTAATGCATTAATCCATAACATTAAAACTCGTGTTAAATGGGAGTTAGCAAAAACCTGACACATTTTCTCATTCACCCTACTAAGCCTTAAAAACTTGCATACTGGTGGAAATAGTGAAGACAGTCATTATCAACGGGAAAACATGACAAAACAGTGGCATGTATCACCACCAAAATTCACATGCACATCTCTACTCGTGTCCACTTCAATTTCTAAAAATATAAAAACAATTGCCACAGTACTTTGGATTTTAGGGCATTAAGCTTTTTTAACGCCATACATTACGTAAACTTATTAGCACAAATGTATGGCGATGTATGCCTAGACAACTATCGTATTTTGTATAGTAAATACGCACAGTTAAGTGTAAACTGCACGAGCAACTTAAGCCAAGTAAAAAAGAAACTTTGAAATAGCGGTAAGTTAACTTTTCATCTAAATATGTTTTCACTTACCCCATGCTAGAATATCAACCATAATTGCAATGTAAACTAGAAAAATTCCCGCGGAAATTTTGAATGGGACTGCTGACTCTTGTAAATGAGCTGAACAGTTTAAAATTTAAACGACTGGAATCGGTCAAGAAATGTGGAAGTTAACCATAATCAACATTAACTAAAAGTATCTTACTGTCCATAAAAAAAATGTAAATGAGCTGAGCAGTTTAAAATTTAAGCGACTGGAATCGGTCAAGAAATATGGAAGTTAACCATAATCAACATCAACTAAAAGTATCTCACTGTCCCTGAAAATGTATTTTAAAAAATGTAAATGAGCTGAACAGTTTAAAATTCAAACGACTGGAATCGGTCAAGAAATGTGGAAGTTAACCATAATCAACATAAACTAAAAGTATCTTACTGTCCCTTTAAGAAAAATGCAAATTCACGCACACACATTTGACTTGGAGACGTCACGCACCCACATTCCATTTATATTGTATGAGAGACGCACACCTCGAACAAAAGCCTCTCACGACTTAACGGTTAAAGATGCAGATTCAAGAAATGGCTCGTTAGAACGGCAAGGGTTTGGGGAACACGAGCATGTTCTCACTTTTTTAATCGGATGAAAAATGACCAAATGAGAGCAGGTTGAAAACTTATGATTTATCCAAAATGAAGAGGTAAAAGGAGGCGAATTTAACATGGAAAAGATAGGTGATTTAGTCCGACTTCTCCTCGCTTAAAGTGAAAATAAAGGTACTAAATGACACCTTAGCCAAATAAAAGTTAGTTTGTCTGAAAGAAGAGACTTGTCACTACAAAATGTGAGAATTTGATGTCTAGTAAGCAAAGACTGAGGCCATGGTGACGAGTTGAAGTGAAACTTTTGGAAATAGATTTTTTTGGTTCCCGCCACTCAAAGCCTAATTGCTCCACAGAGTGTGTTAGAAGGCTAGTTCACTCACTGTCTTTGAACCCGCACAGGGGGGAGAGCTTTCATTCCTTAAAATAAATTTCGACACTGAGCTAAAGATGGGAAAAATTGCTACAAAATGAGCTAAAATTCATATCGGTCGGTTAACGTATGCACGCGCAGCGTGTCTTGGAAAAAGGTGCTTGATCTGTAATTTGTTCCCCCTTTCTCCATTCGTTTCCTATGGGACTTTTTTGGGAATTGCGTCGCCATGGTAACTCGGAATTCCTAGAAAAGTAATGCCGCACCGAGTCAGATCGAGCCGCATCGTTTGATACCTCATTTGTCTCGGTGCAATCTACGGTACGGGCCGCATTTTTGCGAAAAAATCTGGGGATTTTCTAGGGTGGAGAGTAATATGTGTTGCTTTCAGCAGTCCCATAATAAATATTTTCCACATCATGTCTGTCTACTGTTGTTACATCTACATAACAAAAACTGTACTTGACACTTTGGACTTTCCCATTGAGCCCTCAGTGTCCCCTAATCTTCCATGCAATGCCATTCAAATGTAAATAATGTAGACACACTGCTGTTGTAAATTTTCAGATTTAAATTGAAAACGAAAAACAAAATGAAGATGAAGAAAGACAATGCTGTTTTTTTTGTACAAGGCCTTACTTACATTGTTAGACAAAGGCAAGTTTAATTAGAACTAATTACACACAAAAATAAAATACTCTTACAAAATGGTAGTGTTAACATACATCAAATTGCATCAGTCAGCTAGGGGAGATACGGTAATAGGCCTAGTGGATCATGCTAAAAAAACAAATCTGAAAAGGCAAGAGCTGCATCTCTTGAACATTTTCTTCAATTCTTCAGTGAAAGGCAGCAATGAGGCGACATTGAGTAAAGTACTGTAGGAAGTGTAATTATCTGCGTGTGCACTGGACTTCTAAGTGGATGAATATGCCCTTTAGGTCACCATTCAATACCAAACACAACCTGAACCTCCGTCTGGTTTTGTGCAATTCAATCCCCCCCTTAGACAAAATCGCTTTCTAATTAAGTTAAACATAAATTACACGTTGTTTGATCCACATACAGTATATGAACGATATATTTTTACTGTACAAAGCACCATGTGAGGACACTTGTCACTTTGCATACACTTGTTTACATTAAAGAACAACATAACAGTGTATGCAAATGTTAAGAACAGTCCACGGTCAGAGAGATTGCTTAACAGGCAGCATCTTTTAGAAAACATTCAAAAATTTTATGTTCAATGGTAGAAAACAATCTCACAAATGGAACATTATCAAAAGAATAGTATAGCAGGAGGCCATCTTATTCAACTCCTGTACAACCAAGTGCTCAGACATGCAACAATTAGTCGATGCCAAAGCAATGAAAGTGGATGTTCATCTTTTAGATCAGACAATAAGGTACAGTGGCCAATTTGCTTGTTTTGTTGTCATAAATAACAAGGTTCCTACTATAACCCCTGAGAAAGTGGCCATTGAGTATTATTCTTGCAAAATTTGATTTCGTTTTGGCCACAAAAGGCATCAATAGTGTATGTGGACTTTGAAAAGAAATCAATCAATATACGTTCAGGTGGGCGCCAACTTCAGACAAATGCCGATAAACTGATATTTAACACCGCATGGTATTCAAAGACTTTGGGGTCTAGGAATTAATGAAAACATTTGAATTCATGTATGAAGCCCTGTTAATGAGCGACTGTTGACTAAAGGATTAAAAAAAACACACACACACACACAAAACATGTTGCTTAAGTGGCTTCAGAATTCTATTAATAGATTTTAAAGGGTCTACTCAGTTGGACAAAGATTCAACAATGGCTATCTCTGTGTGTGTGTTCATGATTTGCCAGCCTTTGAGAAACGCTTCCCATTGAATATTAGAAGTTTGTTAAATAAACCAAAATACTGTAGTTCTGTTCTTACAAATTCCTTTTATAATTTAAACAGTAACCCTATTTTCTGAAACAATGGAAACAGGGAGATGTCATCTATACTGTATATATTGTGTAAATATATACTGTGTGAATATAGAATATCAGCAATAAATTAGATATATTAGAACTGTACTCATTTTCTTCCATTTTCCCCGTTACTATATAAAAATAACACATTGCAAGCACTTCATTCGTGTATACATGTTCATACAAACTGGTTGACAATAAGTGACAATGGGAATGCAGCTTGTGCAGCGACACATTGGGGTCCTTGCTGCTTTCTTTGGAGAGCGATGGAAATCTCGTCTGCCAAATTCAAAGTCGTTGCATCCGCACATGCCCGCTTGCTCCCATGTGATCAGTCCAAGGCACGCTCCATATCGAGAATTCATGTTTCCAAGCGGTTACGGTAACCAATGAAATTATTACCCTGTACTTCAGCTAACAATCCATTCTTGTATATGCAGTTGTTGGGGTTCAGAATGATCCTTGCTACATGGAATAGTCATTATTTGAAAATGCTTGCATGAACATAGAAAAAGAGGAAGAGCCAGCGAATCCTGCATGTTCCTCAAGTTAGTAAATAGAGTTATTAGCAGCTGCAGATTTTTTTTTTTAATAACAGAAAAGACCATAGAGTGTTCGATGCATGTGTGTAAAAAAAAAAAAAGGGGGGGGGGGGTCATGGCCAAACCATGTAACGTTTGCTGGTTATTCTGCCATGCCCCATCACAGAGTCACTCCACAGCAAAGCCACATGTCTCCTCAATGGCAGTCAGCAACTTGTCATATAGTTTGTCATAGCTTTCATAGGGAGGAATGTCGATCCGGTTGAAACTGTAAAAATAGAAGATGAGGATTTCAAGTTAGGGCAGTATGAAAAGCATTAGGAAGTTCATATAAATGGACAGGAGTGCTTGGAGAAACCAGCAGAAAATTCATGAAGTCATATGAGCATTTATTCCATATTCTTGATCTGTACCATTACACACTTTGCCCTAAGACAATTAAGCACACTTGTAGAACGACTATGTCTAAGTTACTAGTAACATTTCTTCTCAACCAAAGTTGAGTTTGGGTGATTTTGTTATGGTCATCTGATGAGACCAAGTTGGAACTTTTCAAGTGATAATTCCAAAAGGTATCTCTGGCCACATTGTTGATCATTAGATCATCAAAATGACACCCTATCTGTGTGTGGTCGTGGCAGTATCATGCTTTGTGGTTGTTTTACTTCAATTGGAGGTAGGGCCTTTAGTCAAGGTGGAAGGAGGGAATTATGAACGGTTTCAAAAACAATTTTCTCTCAGCCAGTTATACGGTAAGAGTAAATACTGAAAAACTACAGAATGAAACATTCTCATTCAAAAACAAAATATTTATATTATTTAGGGGTGTCAAAATTTGAGTGTCTTTAATGACCGCACCTTACTTGGAAAACTTGTACTGGGGGAATTCCAGTAGAAAGGCAGCAGGCATGTCCATGTCAAGATTTAGCAGTAATAAATTTAGTAATAATCCATACATTTGTGGCGACTGGGGTCAAGTTCTTTATTACAATTTTAAAAATGTGCAGAATTTCACAAGTTACTTCATGTTAAAGATTAGATAGCTTTTGATATGAAAAGAAAAATGTACTGAGCTGTCACCAATGTCTTACAGATGCAATTATGCCATCTAGTGACAAAAAAATGACCTCAACACAAATCAATATCGCACTCCTTATTTTACTAATTAATTTAATACAGTACAGGGAGTCCTCAAGTTAAGGCGGAGCTCCGTGCCTATGCTGGCGATGTAACCCGGATTTCGATTTAAGTCAGATTTTCCTGTTAAAGTTGATATTTACATCAAAATACTTCGTACAGTAATTTTTAAAACGCTTTTTGCGTGACCTGGAAGAGCCAGAACCAATATTTCGTGTTTCGGCAGAGTGGAGCTAAATGAAGCTTAAACATGGAAATTTGACGCGCCTAATGGCGAGCCGACCTGCTCGATGGACGTCCGTTGCTGGAGGTAACAACAACACAACTTTAACTAAATTTAAAATGGCGTCATTACTGTGAATTACTATGAATTATTACGACTAAAAGATGCAGACATATTTCTATTAGTTTAACATTTTTCCCACTTTTATGTTAACAAGAGTATGAAAACTTAGAAAAACATTTTATTGTACATTTAGAACAGATATAAAATTTTTGATTAATTGTGAGTTAACTATTTAAGTCATGTGGCAAAAAAATGACCTCAACACATCATGCGATTAATTATGATTTAAAAATGTAATCACCTGATTCCTCTAATATTATTATATCATTCTTTTTATCAATGATATTAACCCGTGGGTAGTATTTTATTTTGAAATGGCTTGACCAGAACCATCAAAAAGCCCAAAACGGGTCACAATATTGCCTAGGGGTTGTTAGAGGTGTAACTCAATACATTTCTCCATTAAAAAAAGAAAAAAGACAACCAATTAACAACATTCCCAGTTGAAAAAGATTGATTGAATAAGCACAACGGAAGTTTGTCTTTTTTTCTTTAGCTGCAGAAGCCCCTAGTGTCACACCTCCTCGAAAATAATACAGTATCCCCCCAAACATTTTTCTCACCACGTGTGGGCTTTGGGGAGGTTGTTGGTGTTGGCATCAATCTGATGGATGGTGAATAGCCGTGGGCCAGCAGCACCTGCAGTCAAAGAAAATAAAACTTCAGTAAAAATCGACTTCCGGACACTTGCTTTTACAGTGTACATTTGCACCATTACCAAGCATTGGTAAACAAATGTTGCATTTTTGATTGTAAATTGTCAATTTATCAGTTTTGATGTAGGCCATTCGTGAAGCTGGCATACTGACTCTTAATGGCAGAAATATGTCCATTTATCACAATCAATGCAAGGTCACAGAGACAAAACTGCAGCAACTAAATGTTTCTAGTTTTGCTTTTTCATTTTCTTATCATTCTTGTTAGCCCTGGAAAAAAGATGGCAATGTTAAGCATTCTTGTCCGCCCATGAGATAACAAGAGGTCAGAGTGTACTCCTCATGCCCGAGTGCTTCATCTCACTGTAACACGATCTGCCAGCAGCAGAACGGGCTTGAAATTGGTCCGAAAAAACCCAGAGACATCTTCTGTAGTTAGAACTCATGGTTTTGGTGCGTTGTGATTGAAACATGACAATGACTTAAAAACAACTTCTCTTCTCATCATTGGTCTTTCTTTACCTTGGAGGGCCTTGAAGCCCTGCAGCGGAACCCTGGAAGAACCTGTGACAAACTGTAGTAGACGGGCTCTTCGCTCCTCATCGAAAGACTCCACAGCTTTCCAGAACCACTTGACGATGTTGCTGTCTGGAGTGCAATGTTTGAGCCGTGTGTTGGACTTCCAGTCATTGATGTCGATTTTACCCAGGCCACATACGATCAGCTGAGGAAGGAAGACACCAACATGTTTATTTGAATAGTGTGTAAATTTACTACCCCCCTGAATCAAGTTTGATTTGCCGACATGACAAAGGGAAAGTACCTCAAGCTCTTTCTCGTCAAAAGCCTTTAAAAGGTGTTGGGGGATGACTTCATTGAAGCCCTTCTGCAGAGCCAGGAACTGAGCCTCAATGCCCCGCAGGAAGCGCCAGTTGACGTACAAGCGCACATACTCTTTCTTCGTGTCCTGCGTGACGGGGATACTTTTGCCATTTGGCTTCAGCTCATGCTGGATGATCTCTCCGTAGGCATTGTGTTCGACGCAGAAGGTGTGGTCCAACACGCCTGTGATGTCGTTGTCTCTGAGGAGTCATTTCAAGTCAATCACAGGATTTTACACATTGAGGAAAACATCAACAAAAAGAAAAATCCATCATCTGAATCCTCTTCAGCTTTGCTCAATAATAAACCCTAGAGGGTGCTGTCATCAAGCAACCAGGTCTGGGCAAGGGCTTTTGTGCTCAAAATGTCAATGTAGTGAGTTGGATTGCACATTTATTTGTTATAATATCACAATGAAATGTGTCTTGTACGTACAGGATCCAGACCAGACTGTTGTGCAGGTCCGGGTCTACAGACTCCATGTCGTCCAGGGTGATGGGTTTGCCGAGCAGTTGTTTGTAGAAGGGTAAGGTAAAGCCTCCATCAATGTAGTGGCCGTGGAACACTGCCATCCCCATGATACGGCCCACAAAGTGGAAGTATGACAAGTGCTCCTACACATAGAGGACACGTGCATATTAAAGAAATGATTATTTGCATGTGGAACTTGCTCATGTGTTGCATTTAAATATTTGTAGAGGTTAAACTGTGACCAATATATATCTCTTTTTAAATAACTCAATACTATAAATATTACAAGCTGTCATTTTTTGGGGAAAGTGGAAATCTATTACAAATTTTGCAAATATATTTAATTTCAAATAAAACAAGTGAAAAACAAATGGAATCTCAAAACCACGATTTGTTTTCCAAATGATTCCTTCTCTAGAAAGCTGAAATGAAGGAAACGTGATTAGGAAAATAGGAGTATTTGAGCTCATAAAAAGAAGCCAGCAAGAATGTTTGAGCGATGAAAAATTTCAATGATGGTTTGATAGGAATTATCAAATACCAGGAGATTCTTTCTGGCAACACAAGGTGTTTGGTTAGAGTTGGTTGCACTGCCATCACATATGACTGCTGTATTGTGCATGACTCACAGGGTTGACTGCAGAGTCCGGGTTAATCTGCAGTGTGTAGATGTCATCACGCGAGTACTGGAACAGGCCATAGTACGGGTTCAACATCTCATGTGATAGCAGATAGAGCCACTCCCTGTACAGAGAGACCAAACAACGAAAAAATAAGTTGACCAAAATCTATACTGTATTCTACAGTGAACTCATCCATATTTGCAGTACAGCATTCTCAAATGAACCTTTTCGCAGATTTTTTTTCTACCTATTTGCTGTTGACTGAAACAATATCAGTATTGCTTTGCTATCTTGTGGCATCTTGGTAACAAGCAACTATGTTGAAGTGAGTTGAGGAGCTTCATTTAGACAAAAGCAGTGCTTTTGTAAGCAACAGCAAATCATTAACAGTTTTGGAGGGGGTGTCAATTACTTTCGAATGCTTTCCTACCTGGCCACTCCTCCATAATCAAGTCCTTCTTCTCCCCGAAACTTCACCATTAGCCTTTTCCATAAGTCCTTTGGCCTCATCTTCATCACTTGTCGATAGGATTCCTGCAGTGCAGTAAAGACAGACTCATTAAGGAAAGTTAGCAAAACTTGCTAGTGGTTCCCGTGGACAAAGCAAAATGGAGCAAGTACAAACACACAGTTGCATAAGCAACTGTAAATAGGACTGAATGATTTTGAAAAATAAACAATGCGATTTTTTTTCCCCTTCCCTCAATATGCGATTGTTTGTCAAGGTCCGCTTCCTATGTACTGTATTTTTATACAAACACAACCAATAAATTAATCTGTATTACAACAACCAGATGTATACCAAAATGTTTTGGTCTTATAAATTAGGTTTACACAAAATAAAAGGCAAATGAACCGTAAATTAACATGAAAAAAATACAGTTACTTACTAAACAACTTGACTTGCAGTATTTGAAGCATTCACTTTGATAAATTCACAAAATCCTACCAAATATGTGCATCAGAAAATAAATGACTAAGTCACAAATCACATTACAACAATAATGCAAACAAAGCTGTGTCTTAATGGCTTCAACTTTTCATGTTTCATGAAACAATGATATGTAAACATGTGGATTGCACCAAACCTATGTAGACACACTGAAATGAAGCCGTGTACCCCCCAAAAATTCCATCTTTTGTAATTTGAAAATTGCATTCCACAACACTGCAATGTTGATTTTAATTTGATTAATTGTTCAACCTTATTTGCAATGTAAATTATTGCCATTAAACTAGCGACGCACCACAGATGCACGCAACCATTTAACAACAGCTAGATATGAAAATGTTGCAGCACACAACATGAAAGTGAAATTTTACAGCTAACGAGAAGGTCATCAAGTCCTGTATGTGCTGTTGCAGTGTGCCTCTTGCGGCTCATTGCTGTCATTCTCCAGCTCAATAAGTGTTCATCCCATGTGCAGACTGCTGGCGTATTAAGGGCAGGGTTCATTAAAAGTGGATTAGGGGCAGTTATAATAAACACAGCCATAAGGCTATAATAACACAGCCTCTTTCACCACCACGTTCCACCCTTCCCTTCAGATGAGGCAGACAACTTCGAGGTGCTGTGAGGGGAAAAGCGAAGGTCTTATCTACAGCAAAAGCACATTTAGAAGGCTCTGACAGACCACAGGCTAACGCTTGCCCATTCAGTCATGAGTTAATGCTTCAGATGGTCTGGAGAAGCTACGCGTTATGTCTCACACAACCTTAAGACGCCCTTTGCCCTATAACGCCCGTCTCTCTCATATGCTGTGAGATCAGCCAACAAAAATGTCTTCGTTCAGATTAACAGACATGGCTGTTCCAGCACATTCCGCTGCATATTTTATGAGGGTCGTCTAGTCCGTTGCAGGTGTTGCTGCGCTGATAAAGGCCCTCCCTGCGTCTCGCAGAAGCAGAAAACATTCCCCTACTGAGTAAACGTACTTGAGACAGAGTTCTGCTTTGGATTGGAAACTGAAAAGCTTCCACATGTGTGTGTCACCGTCAAACTGCCAGGGGGCAATGTTTATGGTAGTACACAAGAAATCGAGATAAAAGGTTCACATGCACGTAGCTTGAGTGAATCTAAAAATAACTTGGAACAGTTAACTAAGAGCAGATCTTGTGTTGTCTGCCTCACAGACAGTGGAATAGCAAGTGGCACCCTTATTTAAAAAGTCAGATTAAATACATTTTCCACAGTTAGAGGAATTGAATTCATGTTACAATAAAAAAAATAAAAGCAAACATTAATAAACTCATATATATATATATATATATATATATATATATATATATATATATATATATATACATACTGTTAGTACTCTATGTACTCTAGTATTTGTGTTCTCCTTTCCCACATAGGCCTACAAGGACTTTACTACTACCTTAATGGCTTCAGTTTTTTGACACATTACTTTAGCGGCAGTCTAATTGAAGCATGCTCAAATTACTCACATTCTGGCTCACAACACAAAAACATCAACCTAGCAACAGCTCATAACTTGTAAGACTTGTAAGACTGTTTTGGGGCACTATGGAAGTTTGGCAGTCGGTTCAAAGAAATTTCTTTCTAACAATTAATTCATTCACTGCCGTTGACGGCTATAGACGTCAAAAATTCATTTGAACTATTTCTATTAGTTTCACTTTTTTTTCCACATTTGTTAACAAGAGTATGAAAACCTAGAAAAAAATGTATTGTACATTTAGAACAGATATCAAATTCGTGATTAATCTTGAGTTAACTAGTGAAGTCATGTGATTAATTACAATTAAAAAAAATAATCACCTGATGCCCCTAATTTAAAAAAAGAAAGAAAATATAAAAAATTAGGGGCATCAGATGATTACAATTTTTAATTGTAATTAATCGCATGACTTCAGTAGTTAACTCACGATTAATCCCAAATTTGATATCTGTTCTAAATGTACAATAAAAAAAATTCTAGGTTTTCATACTCTAGTTAACAAAAGTTAAATTAATAGAAATAGTTCAAATGAATTTTTAACGTCTATAGCCGTCAATGGCAGTGAATGAGTTAATTGGGGTGCCTCGGTGAGACACTGATGTTGTGATACTTGATACATTGATTTCGCGCTCTCCTCACCTCAAATATTTCCTCACGGGACACCTCAATGCGACAATGCCCAGCCTGCGGTTGCTGCTGAGACAGTTCCTGTCGGAGGATCTTGAGCTTCTGGACCAGGTCTCGCTTGTACTTGGGCACCGTGAGACACTCGGCCTCCTCTGGGAGCTGACCTGTGGACACCAGAGCCTGCTGGACCTGATCCTTCAACTGGTTCTGACGACTGATGGGCAAAAAAATAAATAAAAGGAAGATGGGAAAGATCAGAACATAAAATACAGAGATTAACTAGGCCTGAGGTTAGCAATATTCTACTCAGAATAGCTAAAGAATAAATATAAGCTTTTACACTTGTGTATTCTAGGTCACCCAATCCACATTTTAGATATAATAATTAAGGCTATTCCCACACATAAAGAAGTATTTCAAATCCATTTTGGGTCAACTTGGCCATATGGCAACATTAATTACATGCCGAAACAAGAGGTGGTGCTATAATCCCGAAATAGGACACATTTTAGTCAGTACAAAGATGAAGAACAAGCGATCTCTCTCCCAGTAAGTACAACAACAACAAAGTGAAAAGGAGGGAAACAGTTGGCTATTTTTGCAATGCTATAATGGACATATGTTGTTTTTTTTAACCCCGTTTATTGTTTTTTCGTGTCAAAATGGCTGACTTTGGATAGATGGACACAAAGTGGTGTAATAAAAGAATTACTTTTGAATATAACATTAACAAATATAAACAATCCAGTAGATTAGACATATGTAAGGATATAAAAGCATGCACTATACAATGGAGACATAGTTCTTTTTCTTTCTAACACATCCCCCCCCCAGCCTAAATTTAGCTGTGGACGAACGGTCATAATCCATTTGATCAAATAATTTTTCAGCATAAAAAATTCTCACCTTTTTTGCCACAAGATATTAATACTACAATAACTTGTCAGATGCAGTGTCAAAAAAAGCAGTATCCAATATAATATGATATAATATAATATAATATAATATAATATACAATAATATAATATAATATTTCACTTTATGGGGTAGGACTACTTCCACAACGGCATTTTGCACTTCAGTTGGGGAAGCAGGCAAAATGAGGCTCAGGGTCGTAAACAGAAGTGAAGCGACGAGAACGGCAGAAGCACGTGTCAGTCGACTGCGAAAGTAGTAAAGAACATACATAATCAATGTATATGACTGATGCGTATAGTAAGAATCGATGGGGACGGGTTACTAATAAGCCATGGCTTTTACCCGTCAGCCCTTTTTTCGGATGTCAATGTTGCAAATGATATGATGTGAACGATGTTACCTGTAATAATGTGTCCGAAAGGGAAAAAAATGAATAAAACAAATCAATAAGTATTTTTAATAGAAGTTCAAGTCAGTTAATCTGACAAAAGATAACTTCTACGAAAGGAGATATAAAGGCAGAGGGCAAAACAGACAGCTGCAGTTAACAGAGGTTAAATTCGACCACAATTGCTCTCAAGTATCCTTCTAATGGCCTGCATTGTCTATAATCACATTGACAACTTTGCTTAGTTTGTAGTGTCTGCCAAGTGGAATCGAGTTAGGCTTTTCAATCACTTCCTGTTAGCCCAGAAAGCCACAGGGCCCCAAAAGACTCTCAAGAACTCCTCTTGAATCCTTTTATTTCCTGCAGACTAGACTCTGAGGGAGGGATGGGAAGTAGGAAGGGCACTCGCCTGACAGCATCCAAATCCAGCAGACAAGTCGGAGGGTGGGAGGGGACGGATGAGAGCAAGGCGCCAAAGCATCTCTTTCTGCACTTTCACCTATAAAGCCTCCCTCCCCTAGACATCACAAACAAAATGCAACGGACTTCTCCTTTCTTTCATGAACAGAACTCTGTAACCTACAGACACCAAAATGAGCGCACGTTTACAGGATATTGTAGACCGTAAATGTAAATCCTGTGTGAGATGACATAACTCCTCATGCCGCGATATTCAAAACCGGTCTGGAATCAAGGATTCAGTTACTGAAAGGTGACCAGTCGGGTTTGTAACATCATGGGCTAAATCTGTATTATAGCAAAAAGTGAGCTGGATGTTCAGACAAAGTCGCAATGAAATAAAAAGCAGCATTAAAAACAACAAATTTGTCAGACTCAGACAGTATATCAAACATTTTTTGTGGTATGATGGAACAGAGGGGGTGAAATCCCTGAATTGATAAAAAGCAGATGTCTTGATGGAACTCCATGATGCTTGATATCTTTTCCAGATAGCACATATTTCCTAACATCACAAACGTACTAAAAAGTATTTGAGCAATCAAACACAGGTTTGACAATGATAGTACAATTTTTTTTACTTAAAATTTTTTGGGGGACCACACCATGCCTAAACACTAGAATAATCACAATGGAGAGAAAGGTTGTGCCCTCACCCACTTGAACGCGTTCTATTCCACCAGAATAAACAAAACAACTTCCCTGCATAATCTTGTTCATAAAAAAGCATCTGACATTGGGAAAAAAAAGTGGCATTTTTAAGACTTTGCAGGGGACCACAGATGAGAAAAAGAAAAAAAACGAGTCAAGAATGCCAGCATGTTCTTTGATCCATAAGAACGGGAAAGGAAGAAACCGGATCTCTCTGCAATGCATTCCGTCCCTGCACAGAGGAATGAGGTCAGGCCCATCCACAGCTCCATCTTCGTGAAGCAAAGGCCTATGGGTAACTCTATGGCCGTTAACAGCACAGTAGGTGTTTGAACAGCTGCATAGGCAAAGACATTCTGAACATGTGTTTGGGCCATGCTCAAAGGCTTGGGCCATGCACAGATACATAAACCGATGCATAAACCTCCTCAGATTGACTCAAAACACACAATTCATTAACGGGCATTACATCCATGTGATATTTCCTGGATGTAAGCTATACTAGTCCTCGGCTCCCATTCTCCTGTCAGATGTCTAGCCAATAGCAGCTACGTGACGAATAGTGTGCTAAAATGCTCAAATGATCCGAAACTCTACAAGGCTTGAAGCATGTGTGGAAAAAGTGGAGCGAACGTGTAGCCGTGTGCAACAACAGGGGCTTCCTGGAATGAAAAACAAATCTTACCTCGCATTCTGACTTTCAATGCCTCCCCGTGAGCCATTTGGGCTTGGACTGTAAATGCAAAACAATTGAGTACATGAACTAAAACAAAACCACATTAAAAAAATATATTTTTAATGATTTCACGATAATATACTGTAAGAGTACAAAAGGTCAGAACTCACTTAAGGACTCGATGCAGGTTGGCAGAGAGGCGCGGGTCAGTGAACTGTGTGGTTCGGTTGTTGTGGTCCACAAAGTATACTCTCCCTGTGGCAGTGTTCCGTATCTCCCATCCAGGAGGTAGAGGACCCAGTTCCTCACAGTTCACATTACTAAGATCTCTGGAATGCGACAGAAAAAAACACAATAATAAATAATGTAGGCACATTATTACCGGAATAAACAGACTATGGAACAATATATTATACTGTATAATAGACCTGCAAGCAAGAATAGATTAAGTATACATAGCATGCTCATTATGATATATTTTTTTCAAATTTGACAAATTCCATTTTATATATAGAATATATATTTCTACTTCAGTACATATGTATATACAGTACATAAGCATACAGTAAACATATACATTAAAGATAGTTCAATATGTTTTTTTCAGGGATGATACCGATGCCGATTATTAGTAGTCAAGGAGGCCGATAACCGATAATTGGAGCCGACATTAATTTTCAATAATAATAAAAAAAGAGGGGGGATATTGTTGTAAATTTATTTTTTAATGCAAATGCCAATCCTGGCTTTGTTGTATTTTCTCAAAGCATGTTCAATGAACAATTTTTCAGACTTTTCAAAATGTAAGTTTCTTTCATCAGTATGTCTTAAAAAGTTAGCCATTGCTCTCTATAGTTTTCAACAGTAAATATTTTTTTCCCCCAAATTTAAAAATAACTGAAATCTAACACTTTCATATTTCTTAGTTTTAATGTCGAACATTAACGAATGGTTCAGAAGGTTCCCAGAGTCAGCAGCATCTCTTATAAAGTTAACTTAAAGTTCCCGGAGATTAAAATAGTTTTATCGGCCGTCAGATTTTGAAAAAAGGCAGACACCAATATTCGTCAAAATGTCCAATATCGAAGTCAAATATACATACCGTACAATACATATACACATATGGTATATACAGTATATATACACATACACACATATACAGTTATATTATATACACACTGTACATCAGTGTCAGATGGTAAAATCATCGGGTTTGTGATGAGGCGGAAAAGCAGTGCATATTTCCACAACACTTTCATCATACCATGTGTTGTCGTGATGATGTCACATCCTGGAGGTCACATACCTTGGTACTCTGGGGTCGTGCCATGTGCTGACACCTGTCTGAGTGTGAAGGAAGTACACTTGACCTTGTTGCGTGGTCCTCTGTTCTGTAAAATTATTTATAAAAGGAGTCAGGTCAACAATAACATGAGATGCAATGCAATCATTAGATTGCTAAACGAGTCAAATTGAAGAGTCATTGGAGATTTACAATGTACGAAATATCAGAGAGGAAGGAGAGGGCTTTGTTTTTTGTTTTTTTTAGTCCAGCCTGCTACAATATGGTTTTCAAGGTACTGGCGTTCCTGCTAACGCTTTGGATTATCACCCTGATTTACACATATAAGTTTGAGGTGACAATTCTTGGTGCGTGCTCAAATGAGAAGAATCGGATCTGCTGACGGATTTAAAAAATATGACCTTAAAAAAAAAGGAATGAAGGCCAGAGGGAGGAAGGAGAACCTAGAGCGGATAGGAGCCTCCTAAATCTGAGACACACTGAGCACAAGGCTCAGATATTCTTCGACAGCTCTGGCTCCAAAACACCGGTGAAGAAAAATCCCATGAGGATAAACAAAACTCCCAAACATGTGTGGAGGACTGCAGCTGGTGTGTGTGTTTACTTTTTACATGAATGTGTCTGATTGTTTGAGTGCGTGCAGAAAAAAGAAAGAGGCGGGGAGGGGGTAAATGGCAGCAGCCAGACTTTAACAGCTAGATCAATTCAATTAGATTGTCTAAAACGGAGCCAGTATTACAGGCTCCTTGTGTGGGGCCACAGCATCACAGCGAGCTTGTGGACTGAATGAGGCCTCAGACGAGCTGCTTTACTGAGCCCAGTGTTCAGCAGGGAGGAGCGGAGCAATTAGCACAATCCAATTACAGTGATGTCGGGATTCATCATGAAGTGTCGAAGCGCAAAAGAAATACCGGCGCATGAAAATCTAATGTCATTATAAAGCACTTCATCATCACCACCAATCAGGTTGCAAATGTTCAAAATTCTGGACATTTTATGCTCTTTACAAGAGATAACAGGACAAATTAAAGATGTCTGCATAATGTTTCATATAATAATGCTGTTGCTAAACGGTGCAGCATTTTTCTTTCAAACTTACAGTGGAGTTTTACTGGTTTGGTCTTTGTTTCCCAAAGTAAAAGCAGATGTTTGCAAATTGAAAATAGTCTTATTTTGACTAAACACAGACATTGTTGGCATTTCACGGAGAACTACAGAAATCTGAGAATATTATTATTTACTGTGGAGATGATGAAAGTCAACTTTAAACATTTCTTGACAATAATATATTATATGGGACCTTACTAATCTAAACATGACATTCTGATTAATATTACATTTATGTGGAATATGAGTTATGAGTTATTTATTTCAGGGGGCAGACATTTTGCCAGTTGCTGTCAACTGAAGATGACATCACAGTTGCTCAGGGCCCAGGCAACGACCAATCACAGCTCACCTGTTTTCTGAAGATGAGCTATGATTGGTTGTTACCTTAGACCTGAGCAACTTTGATGCCATTTTCATTTGGCGGCAAGTGGCAAAATGGCCGCCTTCTGATATTGATAAAACTGCTGGATTTTGCTGCTTAACTCATATTCCACTAACCCAATATTAACCAAAACACCATATTTAGACTAGTGGGGCTGCATGGAACATATTGTTGTTGTTGTGTTTTTTTTCTTTTCGGGGGGTTACTTCTCCTTTAAACAAGGTCTCTAAATGATTCTCATGAGATTAATTGTTGCACGTCTAATTGTGACATCACTAACCATAGCCCTCTGGGAGGTCTGGAGGTGTGTGCAGGTGTGTTCTGCTCATGTAGTTGCGGTGCCTCTGGGAGCGAACGCGCCTCTCCCGCTGGTCACCGTCATTTGGTGGCATTGCTGTGGTAGGCGTGGCGCCGTTTGTGCTAATGGGCGTGTTCTCATCCACGATGCAGCTAAGTGGCCGCCCAGGACTTGAGTACTCTGATGCAGGTCTGACAGACACAATGGCAGGACATGGTGGTTTTTGTTCTCGATTGAATATTCGAGGGTTAGAAGTGAGTTATTTTGTTGAGTTTCTGCGGGCTACACAGTGGACTCACCTGGTCGGCCTCTCCCACTGTGTAGTGCGTGTGATGTGGTTCAAGTATTGGATTCGTCCAGATGCAGTTCTCCTCTCCTCCCAGCTGGCAACAGAAACATACACATGCACAGCAGTGAGGGGACATACTTATGTGGCCACAGGACTGATCAGCAGCGATCTGCCTTGCGGCGCTGTCTGAATTTCCATATTTCATATAGCAGAATGTGTTGTTTAAGGCGGGCAACACCGGCTACAAAGCTCCCCCTCAGATGATATTTAAGATTGAAATTTGCCCCAACAGACTCACCCGTCGGGAAGATCGTTGTCAAACAGTCGACTGCAGTCTACCACTGGGCCTCCTGTGCCGATCCGGTCTCTGGATTGCAAGCTCACTGAAGCAACACATGGCAGACAGATGCACACACTGGATTACTAAACAACACATTACATCACATTTTAGTACAGGGGTGGCCAAACTTTTTTCCTCCGAGGGCCAAATAGAGAAAAATAGAAGGATACAAGGGGAAAATCAGTCAAACCAAAAAAAAGAAGCAAATTGTTTATATATTACAGTGGTTTTTTTTTTGTGTGAAAAACTGCTACCTGGACAGGTTTCTATAAGACAAATAGTTTAGGATTTTACAAGATTTTGGGATTGTCGAGACTCAAGACCCTTGGCTGTAATTTACCAGAAAATATCAGCCCCTGCGCTGAACAGCTGTCGAATCCCATCTCGACATTTGGAAGCAAAAGACAAGCAATCTGTTGTAAGATGTCCATTTTTAGAGTAGTTACTTGGGAGTCTTTTATGTGATATTTTGACTGTTTGGACCTTTGCATACTGCAGAAAGTGGAGGGAAAGCATTTTTGCTTTTAAAAATTCATTATCTTTATTAACCAAAGTGTTCTGAAGAGGTCATTTGCATATTCACAAAAGCTCTACAGTATATCAAACAAATGTATTAGTAGCAGATGTGACTTTTAGCATATCCCGCGGGCCACTTAAAAATGGATGGAGGGCCACAAATGGCCCCCGGGCCGTAGTTTGGACACCACTGTTACAGCAGATGACTGTAATATACAGCGCAGAGAAACAACCTGGAATATGCATCAAAAAGAATAAATTACAACAAAATTTAACTGCTCCATCATTTCCTATTTAAGCGATTATTGCTTGAAGTAAGATGTGATCCTTGTGTGTGCTTGTGAGCTTACCCACAATCTGGCCTCTGACTGTGTCACTGTCATTTGGACTCAGCTTGTTCAAGTCTAGTCGCTGGTCTGTGGGGGAATACGGATGCAAAAAAAAAAGAAAGAAAGTGGAGAGACAAACAGGAAATGAGAACTGAGTTGGAAAGATCAGATGGGAAAACAGACGCTTCATCAGTTTCATACAGCTACGTCTGTGTAAACAACAATAAATGGACAAGTGGGGCACATTCTTGTCATTGGGGAAGTCATATTCTTCTGCATCATCTCCCTCTACCTCAGTTACAGCCGCATATGCTTATGATAACCGTCTCTCCAGCTGTCTGCAGGCCACATATTGAGGGAGGGTGTCCCGAAACAGATCCATGCAATAACCGCAGGCTGTAAAATCTGGCCGAGTATCGCCAGCCAGAGAGCAGGCTTCAGTGCAAATGCAAAGGTCAAACATTTGACAAATGTCAGTACAAAGCCAGCACTATTCCGCTCCGTCTTAGAATGGACATGAACTATTGCCAAGTCTGGAATCTGTCTGAAGTTCTTAAAGACTGGAATTTGAAAGAGAGAGAAAGAGAGAGAGACAGAGACAGAGAGAACGAGCAAGAGAAAGAGAGAACGAGCGAGAGAAAAAGAGAACGATAGAGAGAGAGACAAACATCAGGGAGCAAGAAAAAAAAAAGTCCATGTCGCCTGCAGACATGAAAATGGCCACTATCTCTTCCCTGTTGTCTGGGTGTCATGCAGACCAGCCCAGGATGTCTGTCTAGACTAAACAGGGACCAAAAACAGGCTATGGTCAAACCATTACAAGGCTGGCGGGAGGTCAGCAACCACAGAGAGACAAACACAAAACACACATAGATGTCTGCAAGAATGTGCTCACTCACATTGGTGCATTTCATTTAAGTACATGGGCACCCTTATAAACAATGGCGAGTTTGACACAAATAATGAATGGAAGCCAAATCTCTGTAAAGGGCTGGCAGATAGGACAAACCCTATCATTCATTTAAATGCATGTAGAGCAAAAGTTTGACAAATACACGACAACGGAGCTAGTCTAAAGTTGCTCTATGATACATGTCTGCATGAAATGAGCGGCTGTCTGGATGAGCAGACAGATATAGAGGGAGGCAAGTCCCCAAAGGCACGCTCTTGTTGTCTCTTTCGATGTTGCTCGTCTGTGGAGCAAACTGATGGGGGACACTGAGGGGAGAGGGTGAGGCCAGGAGAGGTAAAACCACTCACAGCTGCGGCACAAGGTTCAGGTTTCATCTGTCACTCCAGGAAAACAACCCTTCATTTGAAGCTTGAGACTACAGTCAAACACCGCCATAATGCGGTTCGCCATTCAGTTTTCTTTTCTAAATTCAGAGTTACACGTGTTTAGTGAAGAACCAATGTCGTGCTTCAACATGATGGGCAACACTGAGCTCTACTGGGAGAGATGCAGCATTAACAGAAAGAAGAAGAGGCAGAGAAGGTCTAAATCGTAGTCCCAACAGTATTATTTGTTGTTCCCACAGTGTTGCTGCTTAATGTGTATTAAAGAAGTGGAATTGTAATCTATATTGTCATTTTACACGGTACAATAAAATGTAGGTAAGTAGCGATTGTTTGAATATTTATTAAGCACCATATGCAATTTCTGTCTATGGGATTATAAATTAGCATAGCTAGCAGACGACTCCACTTCCGTTAGGCGAAGCAAGACAAGTGTATTTGTAGAGTGCAATTTTTGCACAAAACAATTCAAAAGCAAATAAAATATTTCCAAAAAACATGAATATAGTTTTTCATTAATTGAATTAAAAGCAAAAACACAAATAGAACTGTTCTCATCTTAGATTTGAAAATTGTCTTAGTTGAGGCCTCGCTCACATCTTCTGGAAGACTTCCAGATTTTAGCTGCATAAAATTGAAATGTTAAATTATACAGTAGAGCATTTGGGTGTTCAAAAATATATAACGTTTAATTCTCCTTTATGAGTCACTTTGACATCAGACTTCAACTGGGAAAATGACAAACAGCTTGCAGCAAGCACACTTTTGCCTCTTATTTGGAGGACTCTGTGAGCGACAGTCGCTTTTCATTTTTCCAAAGTATTTTATATGACAGGCTCCCATTTCTTGACAGTTAGAGAGTGATAACAGACGGCAAGCAATATTTTTAAAAGGGTGTTTTAATGGGTTTAAATGTGTTTAAAGCATGTGGGAGGGTTACAACTATATGAAAAATGTTACTGGTCCGGGCGGTCCCTTTAAATCGAAGACCTAAAAAACAAACAAACATATCCACAGCCCCATTTTTCAGTTTCCTTTGGTCTGACTATCAGTATGCGTATTATTTATTATTCTTCCACGGCAGCATCAATCTTCATTGTGTGAGTGGATGACGAGTACATTCAGGGTGAGTTCTAAATAAACGTAGGCCTGTTATATTGAAACTATAATGGACTTCCATTACCGTGCCATTGCTTAAAGATTCATTTATCCAGTTACCTTCTGACCAGCCATTTTGAAATAATAACAGGGTGATGTGGTTTGAAGGTTGACCCCACTTACACCCTCGTCTGGCTTGCGTCTGACCTAATAAGCAAGACATGACACCACCCACTATAGTTATATATTTTACTTTAGTTACGTCCTTAACCGCTACAGACTTGTTTTAGCGCCGCACTCCCGCAGCACTGATGAGCTAATAATGGAGTGGATTCATTGGTTAGGGTGCAAGAAGGAATTTGCTGCGTAGCACAAATGAATGACATGAACAAAAATACTTTGTGTATTTAACATACAGCACATTTAGCCATTGCTGGTCCTTTCATAAGTTTATGGCCTTGAGAATTCAAACAATAAGACATCATTCCAATAACGCTGGCCTATTTGATGGCTCTTCCAATGATAACTTACATGATAACAATGTATTTTTAAAATGTGACAAATGAAGGTTGAGTCTGACTTACAGCCTGTGTCTTTAAGGCGGTTGATAGCATTGGACAAAAGGCGAATGCATCCCAGGAAGCCAGCCCCTTGTTTCTTGTGGATCTTCTTGTGGTTCCACACACTGATAGTGATAGAATCGGATTTCCCAATGTATCTAAGAAAATACAGATGTATACATATTCATGATACTCTCACAGCCACGACATGAGTCAGTTTGTTCTGTTTTTTAATAAAAGGTTAAAAAAAAGTCAAAGCAGCACATCACAATTGTTATCTTTCCATATACTGTCATGTCCAATCTGTCCATGTATGAGCTTCGCTAAAGCCACTTTGTTAATAAATCAGGTGAAGCTCTGAATGTGATTAAAACATGGGCCACATGTTTTGACACACGGGTGGGCCTGCTCCTTCTCTGGAGAACTGACGAAAGGGGATGCCACTGTAATTATCATAGCAGTTACCAAAAGGGATATGAAACAATGGTCTGTGAGTAAGACGTCTGGACATTTTGAGTCAATGCCAAATGCCTGTCTGGGGTGCGATGTGAGAGTGCGGCTAGGTCAGACAGACGTGGCGGGAGGGAGAAGTACCGTAAAGTCCTGGTCATCAACAACACCCGCCGTGTCATCGAAATGAATTAGTCTGGCTATGATCTTTTAATACGACTCATGTCCAATAACATACACAGTAATCCATGCAAAAACACATTCATATTATGTTAAAAAGAGATGAACAACCGAGGAGGAAAAAAGTATGTCCTGTTGTACGTGGTTGTAATGCCTGCCAATTGTGGTTTTCAAAATAAAATAAATAAATAAATTGTAAAATAATGTTATACTGTAGGATTGTGCCAAACCTTTCCACACATGTTAAGATGCTTTTGAGGTATGTGGGTAAAACAAAACTTTTTAATCGAGGTAATTAGCCAGAGCTGATCATTAGATACTTACTTGACTTTTTATTTAATTTTCTGGTGCTTCACACTAGCCACCCTTCGTATTTATCGTATTTACTGTATATGGTTATGTTTTTATTATTATTATTATTAATGCTAGAGCATACAGAAGGCTTTGATGCAGCCTCTGAACTGAACAGAATGCTTAAAGCAATGATAGTTATTACAAAAACGGCCAGCAGCTGGCAGCAGATTAGAAGAGATCAACCAGGGCCATGATGCACAAAGCTCTTTCCCCACTGTTTTAAACAGATTTGTGAATAATGATGAAACTTAGCTATATTCTAATGCTAATTACTGCAAAACGGAAACAGAGAGAAATTTAAACAAAAAAAATCCAGATGAAAGAAGAGACTCTAATCTTTCTTTTGGTAGGTTGCATATTTTTATAGCAATAGAACACAATATTCTGTGGGCCTTGCAAAATCAGTCAAAATACAGTAAAACAGCAGGAGCGAAGGGGGTTGCTTCAGTGAAAATGGCCGGGAACAGTTTGTTATGACATCTTTTGAATTGCATTTTACATAGGTAATTAACAGCAACAAAATGTCAAAAAAAAAACTAACAAAAACAAATACCTGCACAACATAGCAGTGGACATCAGATTCATTCTAATTCTATTATCTCTTATACGGGAACTTCATATCAATGCCACAAAAGCCTGAGTGTTGACTGAGCCTAAATAATTGGAATGTGAAAATCTCTTTACATGTTCTAACCTCCCATGTCCATGCCAGAGACATATTACACAATAATGTTGTCTGCATGGATGCAGCTCAACTTCCCATTGCTGAGGTCATCTTGTGTTTAGGACACTAACTAGTTAATACTGAATCTTCGTCACCTCTCCTGGTCGCCGCCACGTAATGCACTACATTGTGCCTCAATCGCTTGTACGGGAGTCCTCTCTATAACGAACCGCATGTAGTCTAGTTTATACTTGTTTTTCATTCTCTTCGTTTTATATTTATGGCCTTGAACTGTTTGAACACAAATATTTATGGCAACTATGACTTAATACTACATTAGCGTAGGTTGGTGATAGATTACAAGGTGTTGTGAATGATTTGAGTTACATCGCAGCTGTCGGGACTGACATTTATACAAGACTACAAGGTGTACTTATGCCAGATTGAACTGTGCCACTAGGTTTATGACAACAGGTGGAGTATAATTTAAGGCCAGAGATCTTGATCAGTCGAATAAAACCTCTTCTCCATTCAATTGGGATTAAATCTGAGAGTTAAGAGGCTGTATATTCAACCTAACGTTGGAGGAAACATTCTCAGCAAATCCCAAAGGATTTACGCTAAGCCGGAGTCTGTCTCCATCAAACGCTGAAAATGCAAAGTCAAATGTGACATGAACAGTTAATATATCGGCAATGTAAAAAGAGACGGTCCGGTATCCCGAGCAACCAAACAAACTTAGTTGCGCTTCTTCTGCAGTTGGCTATGCTAGTCGGTTGGATAAACATTGGAAACTTTCCCTCTCACATTCGCTCAGGCGCTCTGTCTGTATTTTTTTCCAGGTTACTTCCACAGGACAAGCCATCTTTGGAAACGGAGATCAGGGTAAATGTACTGGACATGCACGTGTTCCAGTCATTGGAAGAAAATACTACTACAGTCTATTTCTGTGTATGAAATACTGTTCCAGGGGACATTTCTAGACCGTTTGCTCGCATTGACAGGTTATGTCATAAGTGTGTCTAGAAAAGTGTCAGCTTCTACAGCTGGTACTGTTCGAAATCGCAATTACTAAGGTCAAACAGGGAAAAATAAACATTGTGAGTCTTCAAACACCGTCTTCAACTTTCATTCGTCGTCAAATTACAGCTTCATTTGGGTGGGGAACATTCAAACACACAGTAAGTAACTCACAGGTCATAGTGTTGATTCCACTTGGGGTCAAGTGTGTTCCTCACAGTATCCGTCGAGTGGCATTGCCCCGAACCATCCACGACCACCTTAGCAAAAGGATCAGGGAGGCCTACAAGAAGAGAAAAATACCACCACACTAAGCTAACGGACTACTACGGTATATTTGGTAAACATGCACAATCTAAGGAGTCCCAATACAAAATTCTTGCTTTGCAAAGAAAGGCAGTGTCAGCTTGTCAGAGTTGTCAAGGGAAAGGCAATAATTATAACAATTGGCTTTGGTGAGCCCACAAATTGAAATGCAGGCAACTGAATAAGACACGGCATGTGCAATAAAAAATGAGGCTGCTAATAGCTATTATCTGTTACTTCAGTTATTACTTACATAAAAATGTATATGGATAATCTGTATGGAGATGATCTTTTCGGCCAAGAAGTGGATGCTCGTGGCATTGTGAGCAGGCCCATTGTCGTGGTGAAGCAGCCACAAATTGTCCTGCCACAACTCTCGCCTCTTCTCGTGCACCGAATGAAACAGGATCTCTATGCAGACGTGCTGTTTGACCGTCTGGCCTACATTCAAGTGGAAACTTGTACTTTTGTGTTTTGGGTTCCAAATATCTTTTGTGACACCAGTCCTGGAACTTTTACGACACACCTCGTCTATTGTTAACCGCAAAAGTTATTTTACAGCAGCTAAGAATGAACAATGTTCTAGCATAAAACATTGTCAATATATGTATTAATATTTTATGGTGACAAGGCCATTCCCTTTTACATCACGTGTTGGAATTACTTTTTTTTATTAGAGGAAATTGGAAGTGAATCAGAGAAAGAAATGTGCTCAGCTTAGTATTTAATAGGGGTGGGAATCTTTGAATGTCTCACGATTCGATTCTATTCCTATTTTTGGGCCTGCGATTCGATTCAGAATTGATTGAGAACGATTTTTGGTTCAAAATAATTTGATTGACAATGATTTTTGCTTCATTCTACAGATGTGCAAGGAATTGTAATGATCTACTCCAGTCTGACCCGCTAATGCTAATTAGCGCACTACTCGCGGCACTTTTATCACTCAAAAGAACGGCTCCAAGCTGAAAAAAACAACTTTTATTGGAATAACTTGATCGTGACTTTTTCCTTCTACTCTGTAATGTGGCTGCAACTTAAGTGTATTAGACCGCGTGGAACTACACTGCCCCTCAATGGCCAAATGTACAACATGAACAGCGCTCCAAATAAAGGCAAGACAGTAAAAAATAATTTAAATAAAATCGATTTTGGGACATTTAAAATCGATTCTGTATCGTACTAAATGAGGATCGCGATTCTTATGAGAATCGATTTTTTGGCACACCCTTAGTATTTAATATTAACAATAATATCTTAGATTTATTATAGAATGTTGTACAAGGGACCCAAGGACATTTAATTTGATTTCATATTCTTATTCGTGCATTGATTACCCCACCGATGTACCAATTTTTTATTTTTTTTTATTTTTGGGGGTTGACATCACTGAAGGAGGATCATCATCTCAAGTTATTTTTTCCTCATTTAATGTCCCTCAATGACTTGTTTCATATAGAAGTGGTCTTCAGTACATTTTGGATAATAACAATAAACACATTTTTTCAGTACATTTTGGATAATAACAATAAACACATTTTGAGATTAAAGTGTGCACAGTACGACACACACAGTCAGTCACAGTGCAAGTGTCGACAAATGTGTCCGTCTTATCAATAGGCTCAGTGCTGCTCTCTACCGATCCACCATGTTTGCTCAGCTTTGGGAATGGCAGGAATGGGCACCACAGAAACCACCTGAGTGAGCACTAGACCTTTACATGCGCATTCACCATGACAGCCTGACCCAAACACACCAAAAATAAAACACATGCAAAATTTCCCAGGATGAGGGAATACTTTTCCCTTCACTTGTTTACAAGACACCATACACATATTCATTCTATTTTGGTTTTATTTAACCATTTGCATTTATGTAAAATTGACTGTGTTGAGACAAAGTCAAAAATAAGACAAGTGTATCACTTCCTTTTGTGATATGCGTGATGGAGCAGACGACCCTCTCGATTCAAAAGAATCATTTGTAGTAAATCATTCACATCTGTGCCAATGGCATGCTGACGTCGAGTACAATCTGACAACGGGAATTGTATCCGATCAGCATGACCCACATGTGCTAATCTCAAAGTATCTTGACAGAACAGTTATAAACAAACACTGTGGGGAGAAAAAAAAGAAGACGATGTGTTCGGCTCATACTTACGGAAGAAGTCCTTCTTGACGAGGTTTTTGGCACAGAGGACTGAAAAGAAAAAAGGGAGGGTTGCGTGTTAATGACTTAAGTCCAATGTATCAAATGACATAGCCAATAGTAGGGTTTTATAGTATTATTCTAACACTGTCAACAGTGTTTAAAGAACAACAACTTAATTGGTACAATCCCAGTGAGTAAAACAGCCTATCCCAGCTGACTTGTAAGAGGCAGGGTACATACTAAAAGGGTCGTCAGCCAATCGCAGTTAAAGACAATAAATTGAGTCAAAAACACTTTCAGTTACATTTATAGAATTCAGGAAAACAGAAACACACAGGCAAGATTGGCATAATCCCCCCAAATAAAAAGACTTCAATGGCTAGCATGTCACCATCAAATTGTGCTACTGGCGCAAATCAATGACTCCTCAGAACATGAAGGCAGAACAAATGATGACGGAAGTGTGTGTGCGCGAGTGTGCGTGCGCGTGTGTACGGACGAGGAAGCTCCGTCACCACCTGGGCATCTGGATTAACAGCTACGGGCAGTGAGTCAACCTTAGTTTCTGTTGGAATGATGAATGGGTTTGGTCCGGAAAACTAATGGGACTTTGTGCTGTAAAGAGCAAAGAGCTGATAACATTTGAGGGCATTGATTGAGATTTATTTCCTTGCACTAAATATTATTCACGATGGCAACAAGACGGACATTCCAAAGTAATGTAACACACAATAGTGTATGATGTCACAGACCCTAAAATACCTTGAATAGTCTTTTCAAATTCATTGAACCCAAAACCGTAAAGTAAAAAAAATATAATGAGTCCCAACATATAACATAAGTTCAATAACCGTAGGTACATTGAAAGACAGGCGGAGAATATATTAACAAAAAAGAAAAGTTAAACTAGACGCATAACCTCTTGGTCGCTGAAAGGTGCTGTGGGGGGGTGGGGGGGATTGCAGAACATGCTCGACAGATGAGGAAGAATTTCTTTCCGCAAACATCCCTGGGAATGCTTTACGTTCCATAGAAAGCCACTCATTTCTGCAACATCTGGTATACATTGCTTCCAGTTGGCCTGAACACACAGCCATGCACGTGCTTCAAGCACACGGGCTTGTTCAATCCAACTCCATCTATCTAACTAATTATTACCAGGCACATAGAAGATTGTCTGCAGATGTAAACATGCACCACTTGGTCTCTGTGAGAGAGGAGCAAAGGGGGTGGACGTAAGGTAACAGGTGGCAGATTTTAGTTTCGCTATCTTACTACTGTAAATTGACACCACGCAGTACATTTTATTTTGGATCATAATGTCAAAATCTGATCTGGCTTATGTTTCCGCGTGTCGGCCCGATGGCAATAGCTGAGTCTGCTATGTACATTGTGACATGTCATACATACATCACAACAAAGGCATACCAGTCAACTCAAAACAGATTCATTTAGGCACATTGACAGCAAAGTGAACCAAACATCATCACCTTTCGCTATATTGCAGATTTTTAAGAAAACTTTTTTAAACTAATTTGCTCCCAAAAACGTATAAATACGTTTTATTTAAAATGTTTTAAGTGTCACACAGCCATTTGTATACGTTTTTTTTATGCTAGAGCATACAAAAGGCTTTGATGCAGCCTCTCAACTGCACAAAATGGTTGACGCAATTGTAGTTATTACAAAAACGGTGACAGCAGAGTAGAAGCGTTCAACCAGGGCCATTTTGAAAACAAGCTGATTTCCCCACAATTCAAAGCAGATTTGTGAATAATGATGAAACTTAGCTATATTCTAATGCTAATTGCTGCTAAACAGAAACATAATTTTTCTTTGGTAGGTTCCATGATTTCATAGCAATAGAACACAATATTCTGTGGGCCTTGCAAAAATCAGTCAAAATCCAGTAAAACAGCAGGGAGCGAAGGAGATTGCTTCAGTGAAAATGGCTGCGAGTGAATGAGCTAATGATGGCCTTACAGTAGGGGTAGGCGATATAAATTGAAATCATGAATTGAAAGTTTCTTAAAACGACCAAAGGTGTGCATAAACGGCAAAGGAGGAGGAAGTACATTTTCAGTCCTCATTTGCTCAATCAGCGGACAAGATAGTGAGTGCGGTTAGGGCATTTATCAGGTGCTTCTGCCCCAAACCCTTCCGCCAGCCACAGCATTATAAAAGTACTATATATACACTGTATGTATATACTTGTTGATATTTTATTCCGCTGTTTATTTGTTTGTTTGCTTGTATTTGTGGCCATCATGGCCAAATACGTTCAAATTCAATTCAATTCCAAATGGCGAAAATATGCAGGAGTCTCTTGTTTTAGCGGATAACTTAATATAGGGTGACCATATTTTCATTTTCAAAAAAAAGAGGACACTCAGCCCGGCCTCAAGATACTTAATGACAATAAGTTTACTCAAAGATGCCATACATAACTATACATATGATTCATATGATGAAGTTGTACTTGACAAATGAATAAAGAATGAATGACATGTTGTAAGCCCAACCATTTTTGATCCCGCGATTGACTTCGTATCCACACCGTCTGTTTTGTCAGCACAAATATTTACCAGTGAGCTTAAGTTCTGGGCTGCTGCCACTGCTCAAAACTTTATTTGAACGCTTAGGAAGTGAGGTATGTAAACTGGTAAGTGGTAACCTACTTTTTTCTTTGAAAAAACAACAAACATTTTTTAATATGTAACAATAATAACACTCACAGGCAAAACCTGCCTTTCTTTTTTCACTACACCCTTCATGTTGGGAGCAGCCAGGAGTCTACTAGTCTCGGGAACATGGTGCACTCCACCTCCTACTCGCCACACAATGAAAAACAGACATTTTTAATTTGTATTCAGTCATTTTGTGCTGTAGCGACAAACATGTCTATTTGGTTTAAAATATTTGATTAGTTACATTTTGATTCATCTTATTTTAATATTTGTTTTCATTTACTTATTTTAACAAAAGCTTAACTAAGACATTATTTAGCAAACCTGATTTGTCATATTCTCCTGTGATTTATAGACTGCTTGTACATAACTTGAAGTTGTTCATTTAAAAAATATATATATAATTTTATTAAATTTTTTAAATATTGGCATAGGCTATTTTGTTTCAATGTCAATGGGAATGTTTTCTTCAGTTTGCATGTGACTTTTTCGCCTGTTTTTGTACGAGAACTGGATTACTGAATTAATTGTTGGCAAAAAAAATTATATTAACAAGCATTTATTGAGCGTATGCTCCCCCTAGGAAATGACCTAATGTTCCCCGTATAAAAGTGCTCTGACGCCAACTCAAAAGGGGATGTAAAGCCGGCCGAGCAAAGAAGCTTCAAGTCTGCCGTGGCCATAAACGTGCTCAAATACACCCTAGCATCCGCACTTCAACCAAGAAAGCCTTGGGGAGGCGTGGCTCACTGGTGGTCGTCTCCCAGTCTAGAGGTTGTGGGTTCGATAGCAAGACACTGAACCCCCAGTTGCTCCTGATGCTGCGTCATCAGTAGGTGAATGAGTAGTCGAATGTAAAGTGCTTTGAGAGCCTTGTAAGGGGAAAAGTGTTATATAAATGAAGTACCATTTACCTTGACAGAATGTGAAAAACCTGAGGGACCTCATCCGAATGTGACAGGCCAGGAGGGAACACGTTGACATTATGACATTCGTGGTAGACCATTGGCTGAATCAAGGATACCGTGCTAACCCGTGTTGAAAACTTAAGACCTGACAAAACTTGAATATGAAGCCAAAAATGGGTCAAGTTACACAGCACACTATATTTCGGGCAAAAGGGGCTGCCGTTGCCACTACAAATATAATGTAAACTCGGCATAACCGAAGGACCGTGAAATTATTATTCTGGGGCGTGAATAGTTCCAGTGAAAATAAATTATAAGTCGATCCAAAGATTTCCTTTACAATAACAGTATGTTGTATGCGTCCCCACTATTCTAGCCACAGTCATTTGATTAAATAGTGTTTGGGGAACATGAATTAAGCAGCAAAAGCTACCCGTTTTTGTCCATCTCAGAGAGGTGGCCATTTTGCCACTTGCTGTTGGCTAAAAATGACATCACAGTTGCTCATGGCTCAGATAACAACCAATCATGGCTCAGTACCTGATTGGTCAGTTACATGAACACTGAGTAACTGTGATGTAATTTTCAGTCAACAGCAAGTGGCAAAATGGCATGAGGTGGATAAAATGGATTTTGCTGCTTAATATATATTCCACAAACCCAATATTAATCACAATACCGTGGCTAGACTAGTGGGGCTACGTAGAAAATAGAAAAAAAATTGGGTCTCCATTAGACTCTTTAAACAATGACCAAAATGTCATTGGTTCTTCCTTGTTTTATGGCAGATAATGCAAGCCGCATTCTTATTTTGAAATTGAAAGGATCCAGTCTACAGCGTCAGGACTAATTGTCTAAAGTCACTGGTCAAAGGAGTAGGCCCAATGGCCATGCGCACACAATGAGCCACCAACCATGCCACACTCTACAATAAAAGCATATGCAGTCTTCTGCGAGCCACGTTGCAGGAAGTGAACACTAAAAAGATACCTATTTAGGATCCTTAGGAAAACATATATGGCTGAATTACAGCTGAAAACAGAAGCTGGAGAGCAAACCACCGGACTGGGTGATGCAGGAAGACAGTGGCAGCAGGGAAGTCAATTGGGAGTCTGAAACTTCAGAGCCGCTCAAGAAAAGTGCAAGGACAGCAATCAGGAATTCCGTCCATTAGAAAAAAGCCCTCGGACATTCGAGAAACCACCTCAACCACCAGACTGATGATAGCAACTTTGATGTTGGCAAGACCAATCAAGTCATTTTGTCACTGTTTCTACAGTTTTCATATGGCCTTAATAGCACAGGAAAAGCAACATATTTTTCCATTATACACAGACTTCTCCTAGGTAAATCAAACTTTGTAGCACGCTGGTTGAAGGCTTATAGTGAGGTAATTTGAACATCTGCTCATCCCGCCAAGGCCAGACTGAAGCCAGTGACCAGCTGCGAGCAGGTTAGCAAGACGTTTATCTTCTTTATCCATACTCCTTCAGATTATTTTACTTTGCTTCACCACTTGAGCATTGTAGAGCATGAAGAAAAAAACAGCATTACCCGTAGACTTTATATGGCAAATGAGCATCAACTTTCAAGTTTACAATGCAAGAATGACAATAAACGAGAAGAAGTTGCTGAGTGAAATCTAGGAAAAATGAAAACACAGACAGTCCGCCAGTATTCATGCCGCCACTGTGTGATTTACTGGCTGCACATTTTTGCCTGCAGTGAGGAGTGGGGTGATGTTCTACTGTCCCAGAAAGTAGCTAAGTTTACAAGAATTTGCCAAACTTTAGGCTAAAGAAAGACACATACATAATGTGGCAGATCTTTTTTTTTCTATAACAATATTAATCATCATCTGAGCATTGTTTAGCAGGGTATCAAGAGTGTGATTCAAACGCAAAGTGGAATGAAAGCAAATCATTAAAAAAAAAAACTGCGTTGCATGGGAAAGCCTTGAGCGTGCTCCCTCATATATCCCCTTGGTAATGGAACGTGCCATGAGTGATACATTAAGAGCCAATCCATTATAAAAATGTGTCTAGTTCAGTTACAGCATCAACATGTGACCAGTCTGGGCATGCAGCGCAAGAATAATACTGCAGAAACAGAAAATGAGAGGAGACAGTGGGAACATTTGATAAATATGCCTGAGAATGGTGCTTTCATTCAAATTCGTATGCAGTCAAAATGTGTTGTGATCAGTCAATAATGCTAAAAAAAACTTTAAAAAACAAAACAAAATAAAAGTAACATTTCAAGTATTTACTTTTAAATTAGATGATTGCACATGCGTGTATGACAACAAAACATCGTCGGGAAATTTCCCATTTAGCTTGTGTGCACCTTGCCGTAATGAACACAGGGCATATTTGAAAAAATAAGAGAGCCATATCATGTCTCCAAAAATGTGTTTCACCACCATAATATTGACACAACTCTTGGTTTGTTGTCAGTCAGTCTTCTTGTCTCTTAGTAAAATGGTGTTTGATACTTTTGAGTGTGGAGGTCTTCAAGTACTCCACAAACCGTAATTTCTTGAACATATTGAGCATTTAAACAAAATGATGAAAATTTGTCACATTGCAAACATTCACCAACAGTTTTAATGCTTTTTCCTGTCACAAAGAAATTTTGAACGTAAATTTTTTTGCTGCCGACCATTAAAAATGTTGGCGAACGTCTTTGCAAACCTGAACGAACCCTGGTGAAACTCAACAGTCACTAACTTTTGGAAAAACTTGCAAACATTCACCACTAAGTCCTTTACTTGTACTAGAGATTTCGGAAAAGTTAGACTTTCATTACAATATGATATGTAATGAGTAATGACTAATGTTACAATTTTTTATATAATTAATAACGTGATTTTTGCTGCTCACTAAGTATCATGACAACCTCACAAGTGGATTTGTCCTGCAATGAGTCTGGGCAAAGAACAAGGAAACAGCCATAAATAATGTTCAATGTCTACCATGTTATGTATAAAAGTGGATACCCCAGAGAGCAAGAAGTATTTTTCAAAGCAAGCCTTTTTCACCACATTGCCATTCTTCAAGACTCGGTCATCTTCGGAGACACTTATCGGCTCTTCGTTCTTCTGACGCCAAGGGCTTGACTCAAGAAAGGTTCAAGAGTTCCAGCCAAAACTGTTGGCAAGGTGCAATGTGTCTGAATAGCAAGAAATCCCAAGTTTTTTAAATTAATATGTGGATAATACTTTTACAACTTTTCTGCATTGGACACAGGCCAAATGGGGTGCATAATACATGAACACAAAGATTAATCAGCTTTTGAAGGGTCATCAATATTGATTCATTTAAAATAAATCATTTTAGGGAAGGATGTACAATATGTGAGAGCATGTTTTTCTCAAGAAAATACAGTAGGCTATAGGAGTTTTGCCTTTATGAAGTGCCTGTATCATTGTTTATGTCTGTAGTTGTTTAGCTCTCAAGAAGTGGTCTTTGCAATGATTATGTTGCCATACTGCAAATGTTGTGCTATAAAAATCTAATACACGAGGATTTAGAAAGTGGTGAGAGAGAAAAGCACGGGCATCCATGACATTGTACAAATTGGACTTAAATCTAAATCTCCTGGGAAAACATGTGCCTCTAAAACCGTCGTCATGCATGATGTCGTGTTTCTTTGGCTTTTTGTGTGTGTGATGCCGCCACAAGAGAGTACCAGTGGTGGTAATGGTAAACCTTTAATGGAGTTGATCATGAAGCGGAAAAGCGGTGCAAGCACATCTGTCCTGGCTGCTCTGTTACAACATGGATAAGTAAAGAGCAGAACTTTACGGGGAAAATAAGCATCGTTTGGTCTTCATGTGAAGAAACTCAAGCAATAATCTCATTAAACTATTTTACAATAATCAAATCCTACTTATTGTGTGCATTTGCATTTTTTTGTTACAGACCAAAAACCTCTGACAGCAACAGAACAACCAGGCAGAAACGGAAAATGATGTGATGACGCAAGAAAGAAATGCTATCAGTGCATGCTCAACTGGATAAAACGGGCTTGAGTCAGGGTTAGACTCTCGTTACTAGCTTCGGCTAGCTTGATCGCCACAAGCATTAATACCATAGATTCATGCAAGCGGCTACGGGACCGTGGAATGACGGCGATGAAGAAGGGCAGCAATGCAAAGTGTCAGTGACACTTTTGTCACCAGATCATTATGTCCAATAATGTGCGGACAATAAGTGTGCCATTATTGTCGTAACACTTGTCAGAATACAGCATACAACCAGTCTCATTGAGACATAGCTGAATAGTGAGTAATATTTATTTCTATGCCGGTCCATTTCAATTTAGTACACAGCCATAGTCATGAATGCAACTGTGTACAGCATAAATACGCTAAATATGAAATAATCCCTCAAATTTGACGTATTGAGGCCCAACACTTAATGTCAGTCCCCGATACCCATTCAACAAATACAAATCTGAACTTGTATTCAGTATTTGGCCTGCGTATGACTCCCTTTTTCTTGCCTTTTCCTTATGCACCGGTTACTGAAATTCAGGAGATGTTCTAAATCACTGATTGTTTTCATTTTACCGTACCCTTCTTTCACACAAAAACACACAGACACACACTCCGGAAAAGCATCAAATAACCCTTTCGTATCTTGGCCCATCTGAAATCCCCTGTCGTCATAGCGACGGCGAGTACTGAAGCAAAACTGAGAGAAGGGTGTCTCTGTGCTGCCTGTGTTTCTCATTCCGGTCGCACTGCAGCTCCGACTAATGACTGGGCTTTAGGGAGGGGAAGAGGCAGCGAAACGCAGACGGGATGAGCACCAGCAAGAAATTCACAATGAGAAATAAGGCAATAAAAATGAGCACGGGAGCCATTTCCATCTTGTAGCAAATTAAACCTGAATAAACAGATAGTCAGTGCAAAGTTGTTTGGCTTTTCTTTTCTTTTTTTTGGTGGTGTCTGTTATGTAATCCATCTATACAACACAGCAATAAATCCCACTGGCACTAGAATTGTGCAGACAAGGGAAGACTTGTTGAAGACTATTCAAATCCAGTATCATCAAACACCCTCGTGGACAAGGTAAACACTCATGGCAAATTTGTCAGGGCCCAAGTCAAAATATAACGAGCATGTGTATATGCTCTTGGTGGCAGTATGCAACTTTATTAGTCAGTCAATGACTAGTTTCCACATGCCATGGTTGCCCCCACTAAGGCATCAGGGCAAGCTAAACGATCACCACACACAACGGATTTGCCAGTGCCGTTACCAACCTGCGGCTTAGCACAAATGGATTCGTCTGGGTGGCAACAGTAGTGTTGCGCAGGCAGTCCCAGGCCTTTGGGCTGACGTTTGAGTTCCACCTGTGGAGAGAGGATGGGCTGAGTCCCCCACCCCCCGTCCCAAGTTGGGCACACAAAGAGCTCCACTGTGCGGGCAAATCAATGTGCTCCGCCAGACGCAAGCCAAACACCTGTGAAGGGAGAGGTCATGTGACGTCTGGGGGAGGGTAAAAGGCGAGCGTCGCCATGGTAACAATCAGATGGCGGGATGAAAAGTCAGCTGTACGTCTTTCTTTTCATCATATAAGCGGAGAGGAGAATCATAATCACGCACAAAAACATTGAAGCATGGGAAAAAGAAAAGGAGCACAGTGGGGAGGAAAAGTGGGCTCAAAGTGCCTCCAGTCTCTTGCTCTGTGGTTAACCATTACACTGGAGACGGTGAGGGGGGAGGAAATGGGCTGTGTGGGAACTGAGACACCCGTCTGGTTATGTTCCACCATTCCCATCCCTGTCAAATGTTTAATAGGAGGAAAAGGGAGAGTAGTGGGTCTTTTAGAAATATCAGGCATTTAACGTGCGAGACTACACAAATCTCTTCAGGACCACAAGTTCAGGTTGAACCCCTTTTGAACCTCCCTTCCTGACCACCTGGTTCCTCCAGGCCAGTGAGCTGACCCAACACTCCAGACAGTCTGACACATCTTTGGATAACACTACTCTCCAAGCTCCTCATACTCTCGCTACGTTTCCTCTGCTTTTTTCCCCCCTGTCTGTCTGACGACCATGTTTTGACTCCAATCCTTGGACCATGCACCTTCATGCCTAGCATTGTTCACCTATAAACAAAAGGCTTCCCTTTCCCTTTCACACTCCTCCCAAGCCATTGCAAGGCTTTACAACAACTAAAAAGAGGTCGAGTGATGGTTGTGTGAGTGAACCTGTTCTTTATCTGCTGTCGCCAAACCAAAATCAATTTCCTATGGCAGTATATTGAGTAATGTTCGGTCTTGAAAGCTGCCTATGTAAACCTTCAACAGCTGGGACTGCAGTGGAAGTGGGACTGACTCACACTGAACCCACTAAAACGTAAACTGTAATACTTGGAAAAGCGTCTGTCAAACCACCTGTCAAGAGCTCTCAAACCTAAATTTAATTTAATACCACAAGCTTACAGCGCATTATCTACTTTCTCATTAGAGTGGGAAAAAAATGAAGACAAGTTTTTTTAATCATGATTTTCAGAGTGCAAAAAAAACAAACATCTTTACCAGATAAAAATGCACAAAGCACCTATCGCTGTTCAAATTCAACAAGGAAATGGTGAGTAATTCTGTGAAAACAATTTATTGCAGCGCCCATTCGTCTATTAGGTTTGTTTGTCTGTGATGTCATTTTTACTTGACAGCAAGTGGCAAAATGGCTGCCTTCGGATATTGATAAAAACTGCGGGATTTTACTGCTTAACTCATATTCCACTAACGCAATATTAAGCAGGATGCCGTATTTGGACTAGTGGGGCTGCATAGAACATATTGTCATATTTAACACAAGCAAAGTAGTTGAGAGCCGAAAATTTGAAGAAGCACCAACTTCATTAAAATCTCTGGTGGTAATTATTTTTTTCTTCCACCTTTAAGTGTCAAACATATCGTGCAAGTGACTCATTATGGCAACCCTTGACAGGGAAAAAGCCGAAAGTCACGTCTTCTTCTGTACTTATAATAAAATCAAATATGTTGCTTAACTCTTTGACTGCCAAAAACGTTAAATGACGTTTAGTAAAAACCTACGGAGGGCCGCCAAGGACGTTAAAAGACGTTCTCCAATTTTTTATTTTTTATTTTTGGAAACGGGTGGAGGAAAGCCTTGGCCAGCTGTGGTGAAAGTTTCAAGCAGATCTAGTTAGCCTAATGACTATTTTTGGCCACTAGATGGCCCGCTAAAGAGCACATTGATGACGACGATGATCATCATCGATGATGATGATGGTGACTCCGAGGTTGACGCCGAAGTTGGAAGCGCTGACGCGGCGGCTATGACGACGTCATAAAGGTTCACGGGCTAGCGATGCTAACACCGGAAAACGCGGAGCACAACCGAGCACGCTCAGGCGGACGTTCAATCGGACAACGAAGAGTACCCCGAGTCCAATGCATATTCATCGGATTAGTGGGTACAGTCTGCTACTTGCTATTCCCTGGAAAAAAAGGCCGTCAAGAAAGTGTAACGTCTGCACGCGAAACGGACAATCGAAGTGAAACGTATCTGTTGTGCAAATCCTGCTCCGTCTCCTTGCACGCAGGGCAGTGTTACAAAAAGAAAAACTGTATTTGAAACATCCACATAATTGTAAATAGTACCACAGTTGCACACATTTGTAAATAGTTTGCGAAATTGTTTTGTCAAATTGTTACACTGTTGAATGGAAATAAACGTATTTTGCAATCTAAAAACACTTTTTCATTGTTGGTGGTGGTGTATTACAGAAGTAAAGCACTATTTAGGTGTTTGTGGCATCATTCATGGACAAAAAGAAGTGTAGAATTCACTAGAGTGCATGAAATAACATCGTTTCACAAAAAGCTCTTTTTCTCCGCTTTTTGTTTCAAAACAGAGCATTTCGGTGAAAGTAACCATTTTCTATTGTTGATTACTGAAGAACGGAATAAGGTAGAAACAAACTTTTTTTCTGATGAAAGATGAGAGTTCAATCTTTCATTTGATAGTATGTGTGTTTCCATAGTCCAAACACAACATTTTCTGTGGACCTTGAAAGATCAGTCAAAATGCTTAAATCGGCTGGCACTGGCGACATCCCGTTTCTGAAAACGTCTGGCAGTCAAAGAGTTAATATTTACTCACTCTGTGGTTTTATTAGTAAATAAAGAAGGCAGGAATTGGCAAACGTGTTGATTTCTTGCGAATTTGCGCTCTCACAAGAGTGAAAACACTTAAAAATGATGTTGCGTTGCTTGGCAACCTTGCATCATCTCCTAAGCGTTCAGTCATGAGTGTGGTATTCTGATTAAATTGCTTTTATTGGATTTATTAAAAAGTGAATGCAAAAACACATGCAAATTCAAATTAGCCTGTAGATGAAAAACACAAGTCACTGGCGCCGATCAGTTTAGCTTCTGGAGCTATGAGGTTAATCTCAGTTTTTACTGTAAATTAATTTCACAATTAAAGTATGACATATTTTTTCTAAATGTCTCAGAAAAACGCCACAATTTGGGAGCTTGCAGGAATTCTCTGGATTCATTCAACGTACGCATAAGAAATGTACCTACGCACGAACAGGAAAATATGCACAAAACACATACACAACAGTGGCTGAAAAAATACCGTCCCACCCCTAGGTAGGGTAGAAAGGCCAAAAATACAACAAGCACTGTATGCTAATGTTGGCTACTAAGATATCATACTCCACACTGTCCACTGTGCTTTTGTGGTTTATTTTCTCGCTGCCTTCAGTCTCCTTTTCACCTTCGTTGTCCTCCATTGTTGCTGTTCGTTTGACTGACATGTTTTGAAGTTAAAAGCAGACTTCCTCCAAAACAACGTGAGTGGAACAGAGGTGAGCAAAGCTGCTTTTGCAGTAGAGAAATGTAAATGGCATGAAAATGTATTTCATTCAAACAAAATCAAATACATCTAAAAAAAATAAATTAAAAAAAAACTAGACTTTGTTTGGGAATATGTTTACATATGAAACATTTTATGACAGATTTCACTGATGTGGAACAAGAGGGCCTTGCTCAAGTTCTCTGTCCTAGTTCATTCCTGTGTTAGGGGTTGAAGTCACGCCTTTCCAGTTTTTCCATACCAAACTCATTTTGATGTGGAATTCCAGCCAAAGTTCCCACAATGTTGAAAGCATAGACTTTGTCCAAAATGGCAGACGAAGAATTAAAATGTGTGTGAGTGGAACTAAAGTTTGTATTAAATGTAACAGATTAATTTTAATTTCTACATGAAGTGTATGCATGACAATATCATGACTGACCGGCCTAAAAAGGCCGGTGGTACAGTCGAGTCCAAGTGCCACTGAGGTTAGCAAACCGTCCGTTCACTAAGTGCACTCACTGCTGTTCATGACAAAAGCGGGTTGCTTTTTAAAGATCTGCTTACACCACTTACGCTATTCTGTCTGCATTTAAAGGGCTGAGCATAAGAACACAGGGTAGAATTTCAGGGAACTTTGTCCAGCTTTTCACTGGACTGTGGGAATGTGGTTGTGGCAAACTGGGAAATAACCTAGCTTTCCTCACAGATCCTCTTATGTAAATGTGCAAAAATCTGATAAGATCTGCTTTGGTCACAGCGTATATAAAGTATATACAAGAGTCATCATGGAACTTTAAAGTGCCAGGAAACTTTTCTAACGCTTCTAAAATCAGCAATTTCCAAGATGTAGGTAGGAAAGAGTAACACACTCTTCCAATGCATCATTTTGTTCAAAGAGGAAAACAGGGAGAATCATTTTTAAATGAAAGGAAACTATCTTGAGTTTCAAACAATTACTTAGGTATTCAAAGCCGCGCTCCCGCTTTATCTCACACGTTCCGAGAATGATGTAAGGGAACACCAGTATGAAAAGGAAAAAACGATTCTGTCAAAAAAACAGGAGTGAATAGGAAAGCAGAAGAGATTTGGTGATGTGTATCGAATTCGCCAATGCAACAACAGGCTTTTTTTTTTTTTTACCACACACTTGGGTAAAGGACAACTGCTGCACAAAATCACAGTGACTAGTCGCGCAGAAAAGACACAATATATCCTCAGATTGCTTCTCATCAGGACAAAGGGCAAAAGGTCATGACTCAGAGAAGCCATAAATCATCATTCATTACACTCTGCACCTGCTCGAGTATTGAAAGATCTCTGCAAGCACATCCAGTCACGTGCTCACACATCAGACAGAAGTTAATTCATTACATGCCGATTGTCTAGTCGTGGGGCCGAGTTGCTAATACTTGTTTTTTTTTTTTTAATCAGGTTTCAAATGACAGGGCAGCACGGTGGCTGACTGGTTAGCACGTCCGCCTCCCAGTGCAGAGGACGTGAGATCGAGTCCGGGCTTCGGCCTTCCTGGGTGGAGTTTGCATGTTCTCCCCGTGCTTGCGTGGGTTTTCACCGGGTACTCCGGTTTCCTCCCACATTCCAAAAACATGCATGGCAGGTTAATTGAACACTCCAAATTGTCCCTAGGTGTGAATGTGAGTGTGGTTGTTCGTCTTTGTGTGCCCTGCGATTGGCTGGCAACCAGTTCAGGGTGTACCCCGCCTACTGCCCGAAGCCAGCTGGGATAGGCTCCAGCACCCCCGCGACCCTTGTGAGGAAAAGCGGCCAAGAAAATGGATGGATGGATGGAGGTTTCAAATGAAATGCTCATAATAATAACTTAATGGTTCAAACAGCTACGTTATGGCTTCACAATTAAATGGCCATTGCTGATAATTGGAGTTGTTTTGATGGTTTGTGGCCCTCACTTCCTGTCATGCAGAAGTTCTGTGGAGAGTCCCTCAAAAACAGGGGGGGGGGGGGCATCTGTGAATCGAGTAAAAGACGCTGCAGTTCGTCTGGAGGGGAAACAACTGACGAGAGAAAGCTTAATCCCATGTCGTGATTTTGTTTCAGTTCATCCATCATTCAGAATATACAGAGGGTTTACAACAGACGTCTTTTACGAGCGCGGCGGCAAAACACAAATGTGTAAGTCAGAGTGCATGGTAGTCTACCGCCCCACCTTACCTCAGTAGTAAAGTCTAAAATTCAGTAAACTAAGGATGTCTTGATCACAATTTTTTGTCTTGAGTCCGAGCTACCTGAATATCTGCTGATACCTTGTCCTGATCTGATACCTCAAAGCAATGTGTTGAGGTATAAAGAGAAATTGTTTAAATTTCCTTAGAATAAACGAATAAATAAATAAGAATAAAACCAGTTACCATTTTACAAAATCTAGTGCTGCAGTGGTTCAAAGCAAGTTAAACAAATACAATCTTTTAGCATATCAGTGATGAAGCAAAACATACCAATGCAAATGAATTACGTCGAAATATCCTGTCTTAAAAACAAAAACATACAATACCAGATCAACTCAGTGAAATAACAAAATAAAGTTATTCTTGAATTGCACAACATTGTAGAAGCAAAGCACTTAACTGTACTTCTAAGAGCTAGCGTCACATCAAGTCACAAATAAAAGGTCATTTCAGAGTAGTGCAGAATATAGACCAAATAGTCTAATATTGAAATTAACAAGAGAAACCTGAGACACATTACAAATTGCTGTTGCACTGCCATCGCTTTCCAAATTAAAGTACTTCCTAACAGCAGACATTATGCCTGTCCCGAGATGTTGAGTAGTTACAACAGGCCCACTCCAACTAATGTGACCACAATTTTTGCCATCTGCTGTAAATGAGGTTACGTTTACTTGAACTGCTTCCTGTCTATGTAATCTGGATTGGGGAATCCAGGTCCAGAAAGTAAAAAGCCTGCCACAGATTCACTTTAACCACAGGTGCTTCTACTCAACTGGCAGGTAAACAAACTCGCCCCCACCTGATGAGCACAAGCACCTGTGGTTAAAGCCAAATTATTTCAGGGTTTTAACTGTCTGGACATGGATTCCCTGCATGTAACAATGAACATTGATTTTGTTTTAAATCGCTTGGTTAATGGACTGTAGTTGCCTTACTGAGTGTCATCGGGAAGAAGCTAGCGAGAGCAAAGCAGAGGGAGACAAGCGGCAGAAGGAATTCAGCGACGGCCACCTGCAGGCCCCAGCTGTGGAAAGTAAGCGATGGTCGACCTATTGGGGCCGAACACTACCTGCAAGCACCACCAGAGGCTAACTACGGCCTTTGAGTTCTTCTCTTTCGGGCATCTGTAGCAGAAAGATGGCGGCGAAACATGTCAGCCTTCTTTCTGCAAGATGCAACACGACCTATGCAATATAATTAGAGAGTGATAGACCTACGGTTATATAAAAAATTTAAATATGAATGTTGATATGATAAATATATTTTTTTGCATATTATTGAAATTAATAGTGTTTTTTTTTAATAAATGAATTATTAATTCACCACTAGATGGTGCTAAATAATAAATACGATCCATTTAACACAATGATGAAAAATTGTGAACAATTTTCCCTCTGATGCAGATGATAGTTAGCCCATGAGTCAAACTGCCACACTATAGCGCCAACTACTGCCAAGAAAGTATCAGTGCTTGGTATTGTTAGCCTCTACGAGTACCCGATAACTTCAAAAAGGTCGCTATTGGTACTTGCTCATCCCTAATTTAAACTCAAACTCACTCTGCTCTGACAAAACTCCAATTTTTACAGATTAATATTACCCACATAGTAAATACTAGAAAGGTTCCACTTTATTGAAAAGCAATTTTGTCAACATATTGTCCAGCATAAGATGGATATTTTTTCATTATTATTTAAAGTTATGCCTACAGCTTCTAGCATTAGCGGGAAGCTGTTACATTTCCATATGACATTCCTTTCGGTAAATATGTCTTTCTAAACCAACCCGTTTTCAAAGTGGTGCGCAAGTGAAGCAAGTCTAACAATGGTGGCGTTTGAGTAGTTCAACAGGAACCAGTTTGACGACATGAGGAAATTCACCACACACGCGCGCACACACACACACACACAAGCGCAAGAGGACTAGAGACTGGCAACATTTTTAGTGTGAGAACATTTCACCCATCTCACGTCACCTTTTCCCTCTGTGATTCAGTCCTGTGCAATTGCATAACTGAGGAGTCCACCCCAACTATTTTCAGCTCCAAAATAGTGGGAAAGCATGTCACATTGGCAAATTTGAGAGGCATTCTTGTTGGCCCTGCAGACTACATCAATCTCTCTTTCAAATCTGCGCGCGACTACGTGCCTAACAGGGAGTCAGCCAGGCGAGTAAAGTCTTCCACAGTGCAGTCAGCGCTGCCACTATAGTGAGAAGTAGTGTTGTTCCAATACCGATACTGGTATTGCCAGAGGCCCCGATACTGCATTAAACCAGTGGTATCGGTATCGGTGAGTAACATGCCGATACCATTCATTCTGACACTAATATAGGACTTTGGATACAGCATCTTGTGTCTTGATAATGCACGACATTCACTGATGTGTGACATGTTCACTGCATGCCGAGCTAAGATATCCTATTAACCCTTGAATGCTCTGAACCAATGGCAGGACAGCTTTTTGCATGTTGAGAAAAAACAAATATTTAGGTATCGGTATGTTATCAGCATCGGCCGATACCGCAAAGCTGGGTATTGGAATCGTATCGGGGGCCCAAAAAACTGTATCGGAACAACACTGGTGAGAAGTCAAAACAGCGAGCAGAAGCGAGCGGGGCTTCTGCAAGCTTGCACTGCTACTGGCTGGGGCCCAAGCCGAGTAGCTGCATGGCTCTCCTCTCCTCGCCTCTTGGCTCCGCTGACCCCGCTGATGTCATGGGGCCAGGGCGGATTGCACAGAAGCTGAGGAGCACACCACTGCCCTGTCTGGAGCCAGTGCTGGGAAGTTTAGGTTTCGAAAAATAATTTCACAACTTCATCGAGAAACTTCAGTTACATCATTCCCGTTTTTCCCCCTTTCCTACTGCCGACACTGCCAGCGAATGTGTTAGACTTTAAGAATCAGGACAGTTATGTCATAATCGTAGATGAAAGCTTGAGAAATGCTTTAAATGGAAAATGGATGAGGAAACAAATGGCACGGGGACGGAACACCAGGACGACTTTTTCCTTTGCACCTTCCTGTCATTTTGCGACATGAGATGGGGTTCATCACCAGCAGTCAACGTCAATTAAGAGTTTGAAGCCCCACTGCAATACACTGGTGGCGCTACAGCGTGCAGGTGCATGTCAGCCATGCGTGAAGTAGTGGATTGCACACAGCTACAAGACATGACATCATGCATGTGCCCTAAATTTAACCAAGCAACAATGACATCATCCCTTGGCATGGGTCCTCAAAGTGTGGTATGACTTCCACTAATCCTGGGTTCAACTACACAATGTGCTGATTGTGAGGATGAACATTGCCCTTTGTTGGTTTAGCCATAAGTTACAACAATACTTTTTGTAAAAGCATCGTAGAATGTTTTAGCATGGGCCAAAATCCCAGTACATATTCCAAACATTTAAGAATACTCAGGATGGGCATTTAAAAAGCAATTGGGATTGCAGGACTGGGCAGAGGTGGCATTCATATTATACTTGGCAGCTATCAGATTTCACAGTCCTATTTACTGATCATCAAGCGCATATCATCTTAATCTATTGTGATTTAGGAAATAATGCAATACAATTTATGACGATATGGAAGAAAAGGCATAGTAATTTAAATGTACAGGATGTAGCATGCATTTGTACTATAAGGCTTCACATAAGCAAGTAATATCATCACGTTTGCCTCTACAGCCCGCTTGTATGCGCTAATGATACCTATGCGAGTGTAAATTGTGAATTCATGTGCACACTTATCACCTCACATAGCAGGTGTTGGTGTAGCCTTCATGTTTTATGCATTGCATATATTAAAATAAGTATACTACACTTGCTCCTATATGAGCACACAACAGGGGCCCAGTGTGAATGCAGCACTCTGACGCCATGTACACACATAGCAGGGTTTTTTTTTTTAAACGGATATTTCCCTCCTCTGTGTCTAAAAAACAAATAGTGTCCACACCACACCACCTCGTTTGTAGAAAGGAAAACATCCACAGCTAACAACATTAATGCATTTTTAAGTACGTTCATAACAATTAAGGTGGCAACAGTTCACCAAATCCTATCCAATCAGAGTATGCCTCTTCCACAAATGGGATTGCAGATGCCACGGACTTCCGAGTTTTACACGTCAGCGCCGTTTTTGGCCAGCAGTTCCAACACTCACACCCCCACCCCTGTGCCCCCCAACCGCGCGCTCCCGCTCAGCGGCGGGAGGGCGTCTCGGCTATCTGAAATGCTTCGAACACTGAGACAGACACTACACACTCGCAGCCTCGCACCCGTCGACGGGAACGCGCAACCGAGCGGCACACAGGCGGAAGCGCAAGTACTGGGACGCGGCCCACACGTCAAAAACCGGAAACAAAGTTGATGGATGAAAACCCGTAAGTCGGAAGTCCCGCCTCCTCCGTGGCATATAGTCCATTGGGCCTACAATGAGATGCATGCCAAGCCTCCAGGGGGCAGTAGTTAGCCAAATACTGCTCATCTCTTGACGTCACTTCACCATACGTCACACAAGCACGGATTGTCAGCCGCTGATCTGTATATATGCGGATACGTGCTGTCAGCGCGCACAAGATTCTTTTTTTTTTTAATCAATTAAAAAAAAGTACTTAAAACAGTCAATGAGTACATCATAAACGGAGCATAGAGGAAAACAAATAGGATAAATACAAAATCTTTAAAAGCTTCACTTCTTTTTTTAACAACTTTTTTTCCCACTCACTCACCACACACATACACATACAAACATGTTTTTTTCCCCTTCTTTTTTTAACAACTTGAGGTATGTGATTGAGTGACGTGTGCAAATCTTCACTTTGGCCGGAGTTTTTAGAAACATTCGTTTGTAATGAAAAAAATCCTCGCGGACGTGTGGATGACAGAGCAAGCCACAGAAAAATGTCTCCAGTTTGCAAAAAGCCCGCCTACGTGTATACACGGCCTGAATTCAGAATATCCGCTATAAAGGCTGTGTGAGGCGAGAGCGTACATTTAATTTCTAAATCAGAACGAGCTATTCTAATGGCAGAACTTGATATTTGCCATACTGAAATTGGGAAATTGGGAAGGTTGACATCTCTGCAGTTTGGGAGTCAAAACACTTCTATATTAGATTTTTGGTACTAAATCGTTCTCATCAGAGGTGTGCAAGAGGACCAGTATGTGTGTATTTATCTGTAAAATGTGTTGAGAGCAGAAAAAATATGCGTGTGTCACCAAACAACTTTCTGTCACTTAATTTCCCCGGGAAGCAACGCACGTTGAATAAAACAGCGTCAAGTCAGTCCTCATATTTATGAAGAGTGGCAAGGAAGGAGCTGCGGTGCTTTTTTGTGATTCTTGCACATCTGGAGCAAAAACGACCTGGGCTTGTAACGTTTGCCTGTGCGCGCAGGAATCCGCTGGTGTATTTGTTCAACTTGAGCCGAGATGCCATTTGAAAGGTGATCTGGTGTGAATATAAACAAGTCTCTTCTGATCTCGTCTCCTTTGGCGACTGAAGGGGCTCAAACGTCGGGCGGGGCCAGACACAGACAGACGTCTCCAGTCAGCTGTTGGCGCTTTTGCGGCTTCCGCGCCAGCAACACGCACACACTTTCCAGTAAGTAACAGTGGAGACGTGGGAGACCCCCCGTCTGCTTGACGCAAGTCAGAGTTAATTGTATCAATGGCTGTCTGTACCGATTTGAGGCCGTGCTGCCACACTCAAGTATTTATATCACGTTTCTCTCCTTCGTCAAATTGGACTCTGGCAAATTGAAACACTTCCCAAATATATTGCCAACTAGTCACAGTTGCTGAAACAACCTCGCTAGACTAATGAGGACACTGCGAAGAGACAATAAGCATGAGATGACATCATGTTGTCCTTTAGACAGCAAACTAGATGAAACTCATCTGATTGCAGCCCAGAAGCGATAAAATAAGTCAGTCAGCCGTGAAATTGAGATATAACTACCGTACTCTTCTTTGACTCAGTACACCATTATTCATTTACATTCTTCGTAGGCCGCATGTAATTAAATGAGTTTCTAAGCACTCTGGGTCGACATAAATCTAAAAAAAAATGGGCACATTAGAGGGCAATTGCAGTTTGAATGCAGGGGCAGGCCTCATTCGAGTGGGCGGGGGAAAAATCAAATGTGCCATGTACAGTAAACCCCCGCCATCACCAGCCATAAATAGCAAAAGCATGAGTAAATTGACATACATTTAAAAATGTTGAATACGTTGCTTCAAACTCATTTTACATTATTACCTTTAACCTAAATTGCTTACTAATTATTGAATGATTTCAATTTAAAAAAAATAATGCACCAGAAGTGCGTAGATGCTAGCTTGTACCGTACTGTATGTCGCCCTCTTTATCCCATAAAAAATAGTAGGACTGGAACTAACAATCATTTTAATCATCGATTAATCTATCATTATTTATAATAAGCATTTTAAACTCCATCCCATGATTAAAAAAATAGGGCATGATTTCAAATTAAAAGTGCAGAAAATGCATAAATTATGGTCTATTAGGGCAGTGATTCTCAAAGTGTGGTACAAGCACTTGTTACATGAAGCTCAGTTCAGTTGTATTTAACTTTTTAGTTGATTTTTCCCATTATGGTGTCGTGTTAATGTTCAAACTTTGTTTTTATGTGTTATTTTTGTATAGACAAGGTTTAGTATAGTTAGTGTTATTGTTTCTATTCGTGGATTAAAATGTTGCTACTTTAGATATTACATTATTGTAACTTGGCAACACTCTTAATAAAAAAGGCAGGCAGGCAGTGTTATACGTATATAATATAATGGCCTATATTCGGAGCATATTGACAATGAGACAGTCAAATTAAGATGACATGGACGCTCTTTATTTACGGACTGATTTCAAAACGAATGTGTGGGCTGCTGCCTGCGCAACGAACCCACGGCCCGTAATAAATAGCGCCCTCTGGTGGCCCACCGGGAATTGTCCCGCTGCTCCAGATGGCCAAGACAGGCCTGGTCTTTGTGTACCGAACAGCCTGCTGAGTAATATGACTGGAAGGCTTGACTTTATTATGACAAGGGAACCTCAAGAGGGATCGGGGTTGTCGGTGTTGTGGGGACCTACTGCTCTGCTGCCCACCTGCGAGGGGTGGCGTTAGGGTCCGGGGTGCATTTCCTCTCTGACGGCTTGCCCACATCTGGCCTCCTCTGGGCTTCTGCCGGCCGCATTTGAGGAAAAAGCTAATGCAGGAGGTTTTTGTCCTCACTGAGCAGCAGCTGAACCAACAGGAAAGCAAGGCCTGGCCAGTCAATTAATTGATGGAACAAAGTTAAAAGTTATAGGAGTCTCAGCAGGAAGAAGGAAAATGTTTACAAATGGCGTGCAATAAGCGCTCATTACCGTCCCGTTTTATTATTCCGCTCTTTTCGTCTTTTTCATCCCGTGCACGATGTACTTGTTAAAGCCAAATGTGGAAAATGTTTGCAGGCTGATGCCAGCTCGGTGCAGTCATTGCGCATGTACCTTGTCTGAACAACCAAATGATAAACTCAAATCACTTCCATGCAGCTACGACCGAGAGCACATGAACGTACCAAGCACCGAGCGAAGCCACATAAAACCAACGTGGACATTCTTGCAGCAGTTTAGACCTCTCTGACGCGGGTGGGTGGGAAAAGCACTTTGGACGCGGTCAGAGGAGGGGAGAAGCCTCGAATCGGAAAGAACAGGAGTGACTCAGGGAGGAAGAGGTGGGAATGCGAGTGGTGAGTACGAGGGAAGCCCACTGAGATTCGAGCCCTGCGCGCTCATCCACACCGCACCAAAGAATTCCGATGAGCAAAACATATGCCTACAAGTCACGTGGTGATTCCCAGCTAACAGGCAAATACTCAATCAGAGGAAAAATAAATCCTCCATGATAGAGATATGCAATTACAAAACATTTGGCCCATTACGCATGTCATCAATAAATCTAGTCCCTCATCTCTCTGTATGAGGCACTGTATGAGTTCTTTGAGGAAGTCTGTGATTATTTTTTTTTTTAATGGATTAAAGATTTCGATGCACTCGCATCTTTTAAATCAAAAACAATTTTCCGATTCAAATCTGTTTGTGTTACACCTTCTACTGTCTACAGTTGAATTGGAGCCCGGTCGCCAATTACTGTACATAACACACAGTAACACACAACAGTGAATAGTAAAAGTCCACACACACCCTGTTCAAATGCCAGGTTTTTCTGATTTAAAAAATAAGATCAAGAAGTCATTTCAAAATGTATTTCAAATTTCCTCCATTAATTAAAGTGATTAACCCCAAATAATTTTAAGATGTTATAGTTGATTTTTTTTGTGCTGAAACCTGAAAGATTTGTTCTACAACATCCATGAATCCTTCCTGATGAGCAGTGTTTTTACCCATTCAGTGTTGTGTTGTGTTCACGCCAAATATGCCTTTGGAATTATGACCAAAAAGTTCTATCTTATCTTATCTAATTTTCAAACTTGGGAAAAAGCTCAAACTAACAAACAATGAACGTCTTGTTATTGCTTGACAATATTTAATGGGTTGCACTAGGACACATACATGTGCACTTCTTGCGCATTTTTTCTAAATCATTCAGTGTTTTTCCTGGCTCAAATTGAGGCAGAGGTGGTACCATCCTGACTATGGGCGACTACCGATACCAGGTATCGTATCGGTGCCAATACCAGTCTTATTTTAAGGTATCGTACTTGCGGCGGTGAAGACACCGTTAAACCATTACCAATGCTGCATCTGCAATTAAATTAAATTACATTGCTGCCGAACTTCACACAGCTGGAGCTCTGTATTGAGCGATATCAGTCTGTCAGGCTGGAGGTGGCCGCCTCTGAATTTTGTACATAGAAAAAACCCTGTCATCTGTAAACCATTAATCCTTCACAAATACTGCTGATTACTGGCCAAAATCCCTGGCACAACTGTAAAAGTAGCCAATGGTTCATAAAGAGTGATCATTTGACTCAGTGGACCATACAAGTTTTTTATATCCATTACATTCAGCAGGTGTGTGTTCAAGGGGCAATTGTCACCCCAAGTGTAGTCTTAGCAGCTTGCCTGACATATTTCCCCACTTTAATAGCTGACAAACACCTGACACATCTGGCTGAATGGACATGTGGGGGATGCTTGTCAACAAGGAAGGACACCTCCAGCGCAAACAGCTCCGGGACTGATTGGATGTAGCAAGACATCCTTCACAAGCGGGCTGGAAACAAATGCAGGTTCGTGTGAGTCATCAACATGCAGCTACAATGCCCCAGTGACACTTTTCGGGTCCATGACTGCATGTGAAGCATCGCAGAAGTGTGATCCAGCTTGTATATACACAGCTGTGCAGTGCTAAGCAAAGACACACATAATGACAGTGTGCGGTGAAGGTTTGGGTTTTAGCGCCTGTGTCCTTCCTACTGCGCTTCCTTACCTGCGCTGCATTTCAACACAGAGGCAACACACTGCTCACCATTGGCATGAAGATGGCACGTGAAAGACTTATCAAGGGACTGATTTGAAGAGGTGGTGAGTTACTATTGTTGCCCAGGGTGATGGGGTGCGCACTGTGCAGTGTCGCTCAGCGTTATGAGAAGGAAGAGGATGAGAGCCGGTCTATAAAGTCCGGCTCGCTCCATTTTCCACAGCGGGCTCACATTCCTGGCATTCCAGGAGAGCACTGCAGTCTCCAACCGCGGTGACAAACTAATTCACAGTCTAATGCACTCCTTGGATTTGTAAAATGGCTCTCGCGTGCTAAAGTACCTGAGAGCGACGTCGCCATACAAAAGGAGAAAAGTTCTAAACCATGGATTACTTTTGTGTGCAGAAACAGAAATATGCCAAATACAATCATATAACCTAGTCACCAAAACAGTACATATTGACATAGAGAGGTCTGCCTGGTTGCAACTCACACTGATGATGTGACAGGTGAGACACAATCAACAGCGTCTGTGCTGATGGCAAATAGCGCACTGCATTTTGCTTCAAGCCAAGATCAATTAAAATTCAATTCCACATATCAGCAAATTCTTATCAAGAGTGCCAACTCATTTTCACAGCTGTGTGACAGCTTAAAACACACTCCTTCATACACAAATCAATCACAAGATTTCAATAAAGGTTTGGATTGGAATATGGAAATTGATGTATTTTGATGGCATCAAGCTTGCCTTAACATTGTATACTCCATGTGTATGCCATTTACACATTTGGTTCCAGATTTGCAAGAGGCCTCATTCCGATGTGACAATATGACTCCCTCCAGTTTGTTTTTTTAACTCTGCCATGGCGCACATCCGAATTGTGCCACTTCAACCATGCAGTGTAAACCCAGCCTTTAAAACAATAAACGCAATATAGCAAAGTAAGTTTGAGGGTTTTTTTGATGGAGACAGCTCCACCCCGGAATAGATTATTTTCATATTAACTTCCTTACTGGGAGGTTTTACTGTATCAACACAACAAGGCGTTGAATCCAAACTACATATCATGTGACAAATACTTGGGTTACCTCTCTCAATATGCATGTGTGATTTATGACAACCATAAACATTTGTGAAAGCTTGCAGTTAACTTGGCAATCAAACGCGTGCAGGTCATTAATCCATCTCATTAAGATCAGCCCTTGTTGTCTCCACTTACGCCTATCAGAAAACACCATCGCTTAAATATTTCACTTGGCACTCGCACACATATACACACAGTTCCCTGGGAATGTGAAGCAGGTCAGATCCTGGAAGTAGATTAAAAAAAAAAAGGCAAGCCGTCAGCCACTTCTCACAGTCAAAACACCGAGTTCTCATGTAAACTCGGTGCTGTTTTTGTTGAAAATGCACAAACCAAACAGCTTAGGAAAAGTGTGTAGGAGGAAGCACAACGACATCATCACCAGACTAAAAAGTCTCAACATTTTGATATTTGGCAATCAAGAGTGTGAGTGGAAGTTCATGGTGTCGTGTACAAAAGAGGAAAACAATTGTGCGCCATAAAGCAGTTATTAGAGAAAAATGCACAGACACCACTCGTGTGACCTGTCATTTTAATGTTATCTAAACTAGGTAATCTCAACAGGTGGGTAACAGACAGGTATTACGAAATTACAGGGGGGGGGTCCTCGATTTAGCTTAGCCACGTAGGCATGGGCCGATTACCAGTTTACTGGTGTTTTAAGTCAAGGTTTCAATAACGCTAATACTAGCTATAACTGATAAGTATGAAGGGACTTCTAAGCAAGGCGAAATATGATTGACTGCTCAAAGAGTTGAGTAAACAAGCTACAATTTTGAAGAGACACTGAGCAAACAGATTTTATTTTTGCTCTGTTGATTAATTAATTAATGGACATTATACCTTTTTTTTTTGTACAAGTTAACCCAAGGTCAACATGAGTAGCCTATGGGTCTGTTCTAAAAATAGCTCACCGGTGATGGGACACTGTGAGTTACTAAGAATAATTAAAACAGCTGAATGTTGACATTTATTTAAGTTTAAGATGAACTCTTCGGTACCAAATTTGTTGCAAAGTAAAATACATTGTGTTCAATGTGGGCGCGCGGTTTGGTATGCCCTTGTACTGTACAAGTTTCCACCTGAGGAATACCGGTAATTGCAAAGCAAACAAATACAATGCAACTCAGCCTCTGACTAGTGGACAGCAGAGCTAGCGATATGCTTTTGGTTTTACATTACATTCTTTGTAATATCAGTGGAGACTGAAAAACTAACGTGATGCAAACACAACTTCCAATGAAAAAACAATTAAACAGCCACCCATGTAACAAATGTCTTTGGTGCTTTTTACAGCACAATAATTCAGTCTAATTGACTAATTACAAAAAATAAACAACTATTGATGTTATGTTGCACTTTCCTCAAAAGACGAGATCAGTGCCAAGACTAGTGAAAAATTGTGCTCACTTTCATCCTCAGTTTCTTGTGAATGACAAGACACATGCTCAGGTAATGACCAATCACGGCTCACCTGTTTTCTAAATTTGGTCATATGATGTATCCAACTATGATTGGCCGATACATTTTTCCTCAGCACAGGTGATGTCGACAGTCGGCACTCGACAGCAAGTGGTAAAATTAGTTTTTGTAAGGTATTAATTGTTCATGAAAAATAATGACGTTATCATGTTATAATTATAGACCAAATATTTTCTTCTATTGAAAATGTCTCAATGAGTCAAGTATCCCTTTAATTCATATTCCACAAACACAATATTACTATGAATGCCATGTTTAGACTTGTGGGGTTGCTTATAACATATTGGAAGTTTAAAAAAAATGGGTGGGGGCGGGGGGTTGACTTCATCCCTTTTCTGTGTTCTGAAATTCACTTTTAACATTTAAGAAATTAATAAGTAGTAGTAGGAGTAGTTTTGTTTTAAACATTTCCAAAGCTATTTTCCTTTATTATTACTAATCATAACTACTTCCACATAAACAGGTTGCGACTTTGCAATGCTAGGAAAATGCGAGCTCCAGGGTGACAAAAGTATTTTTAAATGTCATGTAAACCTATCAAGACTTGATTATTGCAGACCCGACGGCGGGCGGGCTAACTAGCGAGCTAACGCCGGCTAGTCAACTTTAAATGAGCTCGTCTGACAGCACGACTCTGATGATAGTCGGCTGACCTGTCTGCACAAGAGAATGTGTCAAGTGGAGGTGTTAATTCAAAATGATATTGTCACATATGCACGGTTCACCAGATAACGACTGACTTAATAGTGACAACACAATAATAGCTTTACTCCGCAGGGACCAGACTTACGGCTGGTTAAGAGGCGACGATCACAATTTCCATGAACAATTACCAGCAATTTTAGCACAACGTAGGGACAAGCAAAGCGAGACCGCGATAGTCAGTGGAGTGCGACGAATGGTGTGCTTTAAAATGTATTTTAGCTATGAAAAGGGCAGTGGTAGGAATAAAGGAAGAGTGAAGCGGCGACGAGCCAACTCCGTGGCCCATGGGAACTGTTCCTCCTATCCAGGAAATACACTGAGCCCTCCTAGCCAGTGTGCGACGGAATAGAAGCATTACTTTGGGGGGGCTTAAAACAACATCGCTCACTACCTGTTAATCGCAGCTTCACAGGTCCATTCCGCCGAACTCCTTGGTTAGACATCACCTCTTTGTTCCAGCCTTCACGGCGCATACAAAAGGAGTCGTTAGGTGGGGGGGAAAGAACAAGATTTATCAGTCGCTCCGCCAGTTTTACACAATAATGGATTCAAGGCATTGTGGCCCGGATGTGGACAGGACTGCCATTGCAAAAAAAAAAAAAAAAGGAAAATAAAAATAAATCAATTTAAAAATTCGTGAATGGACCGCTGTTTGATTTAAAGAGACGAGTTCTCCTTAAGGCAGTGCCACATCTTGGGAGCCGTCCTCTCTTCTCCTCAAGCAGCGAGTTGAAGTGCGGAGTCCTCCAGCGTGTAGCCCACTTGAGGAGGCTGCCCCTGCCTCTGCCTCAGCCTGGGCTGCGGGGAGCTGACCAGTGACGACAACACTCCAAACATTTCTCCTCACATGTGGCGCAGCACCTCCAACCTTCTCGCGCGCCACACACTCACGAACGCCCCTTGAGCGTGTCCTCAAGATTGGCGATTCCCGGTTTACTGTCTCTTTAAGAGCTCACGCAACCGCCACGCCCCCTTTTGTTTATCAAACTGTGTTTTTCCATTTTATCTATCGACATTACAAATAGACATTTACACGAATAAATGGCAAGTTGTAAACCCCTTATCAAACGCATTTAATCATTGCTTGTGATAATTTAGCAGCTCTGGACCATTGTAATTTAACTTGTGAGGATTATTTTTGATTTAAAAATGTGATTAAATGTCGTTTGACTACTGTAACAATTTGCCTGGTTTGTATGGAAGTCACAGGCAAAAACAATAGGCTACGTCATTATCCCCCCCACCTTCTCCACCGTGAAATAGAGGCATTATTTTGCATTGCGGAAATATCAAAAAACGAAATGTCCGGAATTGGCCATGTCAGTAGTACATGGAATAATCTACCCATTCACAGGCCTTTTATTGCTTTGGCCCAACCGTTGAACATCAAATTTGTGATCTTCTCAACAATAACACATTAAATGTACATGAACACAGGTGTAAAAATGTTTTGCTTTAGTCATTTTGCCCACCTGTTAGCATTTTCTCAATAATCGTTAGTATTTGGTACCTTAAATTGCCCCCAAATATCTTTACAATAGCCTTTCTGACCATGTATGATTCAAACATCTGATTAGAGAATTATAACTGACCCCTACAACCCTCTGGCCAAGTTTCTTAACAGGATTCAGGTTCAAATTTCACACTCTGTTTGTGGTTGTGACGTGCGCATTGTGGACGTGAGAACTAAGTGTGCAGTTTCATTATTTATTTTGTCCACACGTGGCAGTAACAATTCAAAATTCAATTTTTCTGCAACACATCTAAGAGTGTCAATTACAGCAGTATTATCTTTGGGAAAGCAGAATGGGTGAAGCAACTGTAATTAGATTACATTAGCAACTACCGTGACGCTCTGATTAATTTATTTTGTGTATGAGCTATTGCCTTGGACTGTATTAGGAGCCTATTTTGTGAAATTCAAACAAAAAACACCAAGATTACAGGCAGCCATCCATCAAGTTCATCTTCAAATACTTAATAGCGGTTTGAAAAAAGAATCCCCCACACACACACACCGTCCATCAGCTTTATTTACATGAGTGGTTCATCAAGTGTTTAAAACAGTATGTACACTACATACAACAGGCTATATAATAGATCATTGACATGAACAAGGACAAACAAACCGTAGCAGTGGGACTGCAGTAGAACCAAGTGTTAGAATTTGAAAGTGCTCTGGCTCTCGCCGATTTGGAATTCGTAACCATCAGCTGTTGCTTCGGGGGCAACACACTGCAACTCCTCATCCTAGGAATTCAAATAGAGGCAAAACGTGAGAATGTTTGAGAGAGAGAGATTTTTTTTTCCCCCAAAAAAGGCCATTACCTCTTCAGAGAAGTACTTCTCAATCAAGTTGAGAGCCGCTTTGTAGATCATCTCATTTTCATGAGACTGTAGCGATTCAATACGATCCAGCCCACCACATTCTTCAATCATCAGCGCCAACTTTTGTGACTCTTCAATTTTGTCACCAGCCTTAAAGGAAGGGGCAGGGAAAGTCACAACCACAGCAATTCCTTTTTAGGTCGAGCAATGGTAATTTAAAAATGTATTGCACTAACCAAAAATATGTTGGTAATGGCATCCAAGATGACAAGAACAGTTTTGCTGTCCTTTGAGGACAGAAGATCGAGAAGAGGCTTCACCACGTTACACTGCACCAGGTACACTACTTGCTCCACAGTGCCCCCGCTGGTGAAGTTTGTCACAGCCCATACAGCCTCCTTCTGGGTTTTGTAGTCGCCCTGTAAAGAGGCCAGGAAACCCAGCGAGTGAATGAAAGGCACATCCTGGGGTAGATCTTTGAAAAGGGCACAAACACAAATGATGGCATACCCTCACAAGCACATTGACCAAATGTGGAACAAGGCCAGCGCTGATGACTTCCTGGATCTGGGTATCTTTTCCCGCCGTGATGTTGGACAAAGTCCAGGCGGCCTCCTTCTGAATGTTGGTCTTGTTGTGGCACAGTAATTGGGCAAACATGCCCAGGGCCCCGGCATCGAGCACTGACTGGGTCTGCTCATCGGTGCCAGTCACAATGTTACCGATGGCACGCAGAGAGGGGGTCTGAGGGTATACAAGTGGGTCACTTTTAAATACTTTCAGAGTCATTTTACATCAGCAGTCAGCAAACACCGAATATCAACCAGAAGATTAGTAGTATTAAAAAAAGAAAATAAAAAAAGTTTCACGCTGCTGCTTTACATGACATTCCCCTCGGCGCAGCAATACTTACCAGCACCGAGAGTTCTGTGCTACCAAGAAGTTCGACCAGGCGAGGCACCAGGCCCGCCTGCACCACCACTGCGATGCGATCATTAGAACCGTCAGTCAGGTACGAAACCCCCCAACAAGCGTCGGCCAACACCTCTTTGTCGTGGTGGTGAAGGAGGCGTATGAGAGCAGGCAAGAGCTGCTCCACGGCACGTAGAGGGGGTGAGGGGTTCTTGTTGCGACAGAGGTTGGACACAGTCCAGGTCACATTTCTCAGGTAACCAGGCTAAGAAGAAGAAAAAAATAAAAATTAATTAAATGTCATTTGCAGTTGGACTGCTACCTAGTGGCTACAAAAGATATAGCTACCGTACATTTACTAAAATCATAACTCACCATAGTCAATCACTATCATATGCCAACATGGTAGCAAAATTACAGAACGTTTGTATGGATAACACCCAGCTATTAAGAGAACAAATGAAAACTGGCAAGTATTGCATTATTTGAGCATGCGTCCACAATTTGTTACACAAATAAGTTAGGACCTTTGAAATGTCTGTACCACGTAACACTTTCGGTAACCTATTGAAAGCCGATACTTACGGTTAATACAGAGAGGTCCGGCACTGTGAGCAGATTGAGCAAGGCGGCCACAGCCCCATGCTTGATCACCTTGTCCCTCAGAGCCGATCCATCACCTAAACAACAGAATGGGGTGGGGGGAGGTGTCACACTACAAAACCAATGCACATCAAGTGACGTCGGCTTATCATATTCAACAATAAGTGTTAATTACCAGCAATGTTTCCAAGAGCCCAGACAGCTTGCTCGCTGATGTGCTGGTGGGGGGACGGGACCAACCTAATGAAAGCAGGAATGGCCCCGCCCTGGACCACAGCTTCTGTCTGGTCAGACGTCCCGGAGGCGATGTTGGTCAATGCCCAGGACGCCTCAAACTGGATGGGAGGGCAGTCAGACAGTCCCAAGAAGGCCACAAATTTTTGGATCAGACCAGCACTGATGATCTGGTCAATGGGGGGATGCCTTTCCCGGGACAGCAGTTTCCTGCATTCAGAATACAAGAAATGGAATTTAGTCCATTTTCTAGAGCCTATAAACAGTTCAGAGTCTTAGGCCACATTTTTTGAATGCGACATTTGGAGAAAATGCAATGCAAACTCCAGCAGAGCCAACATTAAAGCAAAATTTTAAATGAAAATAAAATTTTACACTTACCGTGCTGCCTGAGTTGCCTGCAGCTGTGAATCGACATTACCACTGTTAACCCCAGTGAGAATCTCTGCAACAGTCCACTGGCTGGAAGTCTAAAATTGACAACATATAGCCACATTATAACATGCAGGACACCATCAGGGCTCATATTTTTTTGAGAATTAGAAATCTCAGTGATCCACCAAAATATACAGTGCACAATATCTTAATCTTTTTTTTTTTTCTTTTTTTTTTAAACACACGCATGCAAATTGAGACAATCAAATATGTTCAATGTGCTCAGTGATTCACAAATGTTTAAATCACATTAATTTGTGCAATTCAGGTACCCTGTTGACGAAACAGTAAAAATTATAAGTAAGGATTAAGAAATGTTCTTGTAGCCAGGGCAGGGTCTAAAAGGGGCATAGTAGAAGACTTCAGTGGTTTGACTTGGATGGGCCAACATTTTTAATCATGTAGGACCACACACTTTCTAACGAGCTGTATGACAAAAATGCTATTTTAAAATATGCACAAAATACAGTATATTTAAGAACTTTTTAACCTTCAAAAACTATTTTCATAACTCTTCTGATGAAACATGGACTTCCAGCTAGTCGAAGGGTACTTTTGTCATAGCTGGATCACTTTTACTGGCACTAAGCCACTTTGAGGAGGACCGCACAAATTTTATTTTATTTATTTATTTTTTTACAAGTGTGCTGACTGCTTTATTGCATGTCACTTCCTCCTTTCCCCATTTGTCACAAAGAAAACTGAATGCTACTTTGGTGTTTTTTTTTTTTTTTTGATAATGAATTTTTCAATAGACGCATAAAAAGGTACACTATCATAACCCAAAAACAAAAGTTTTGAAACAAAATAACCACATACTTTTAACTCTTTGACTGCCAAAAACGTTAAATAACGTTTAGTAAAATCCTACAACGGAGCGTTAAAGAAGTTAACCAAGTTTTTTTTTTTTGGGGGGGGAAACGGGTGGAGGAAAGCTTTGGCCAGCTGTGCTGAAAGTATCAAGCAGATCTAGTTAGTATAATGACTATTTTTGGCCCCTAGATGGCAGCGATGACTCTTTGGACAAGATCGGGTAGGCGTCAGTAGAAGACGTGAGGCGGAGCTAGAGTGTTGAGGGGACAATGGCTGAGGAAGCCATAATGGCGACCGGTGGCAAGCAGCTTACGCTTGAGCATTTTTTTTCAAAGACGAAAAGCATCGACCAATGCTAAAGAGCACATTGATGACGACGATGATGATGGTGGTGACTCCGAGGTTGACGCGGCTATGATCACGTCATAAAGCCTCACTGGCTAGCGATGCTAACGCGGAGCACAACTGGGCACTTCTGCTCAGCCGGACGACGAGTCCAATGCATATTCATCGGAGGAGTGGGTACAGTCTGATCACGGAGAAGACACTGGTTCTGGACTACGATGCCACTATGAATGGAGCGGATAAGATGGATCAGAACATCTCTTACCACCCGGTATGGGAACTGAAGGACACGAGGAAGCCAGACGTAACACCACCGTATCATGATCCTGAGAGTAGACTTGATGGCAACATGGCCAAACACACACTGCAGTATATACTTGCTATTCCCCGGGGGAAAAAAAGACAGCAAAAAAGTGTAGCGTCTGCAATCGCAGTGAAACTAATCTGTTGTGCAAATTCTGCTGCGTCCCCTTGCACGCAGGGGAGTGTTACAAAAAGAAAAACTGTATTTGAAACATCCACACAATTGTAAATAGTACCACAGTTGCACACATTTGTAAATAGTTTGTCAAATTGTTACACTGTTGAATGTAAATAAACGTATTTTGCTATCAAAAAACACTTTTTCATTGTTGGTGGTAGTGTTTTACAGAAGTAAAGCACTGTTTAAAAGGTGTTTGTGGCATCATTCATGGGAAAAAAAAGGTGTCAAATTCACGAGAGTGCATGAAATAATATTGTTTCACAAAAAGCTTGATTTCTCCATATTTTGTTTCAAAACAGAGCATTTGGGTAAAACTAACCATTTTCTATTGTTGATTACTGAAAAACGGAATAAGGTAGAAAACTTTTTTTTTTCCTGATGAAAGATGAGAGTCCAATCTTTCATTTGATAGTATGTGTGTTTCCATAGTCCAAACACATAATTTTCTGTGGACCTTGAAAGATCAGTCAAAATGCTTAAATCGGCTGGCACCCACGGCATCCCTTTTCTGAAAACGTCTGGCAGTCAAAGAGTTAATATTGAAGCATGATAGACGGCAGAGATACACGGGTGACACGTCTGCCATCTAGTGGCGATATTAAAACACTACAGTCAGCCACTGCATTTACACATTACGGGACCCACGGATGGGATGGGATGGGATGGGCTGGGCAACCCCCCCCATATATATATTTAGGCTTTCCCCTTATTTTTTCTGTGGAAAACGTAAATTCAAATGCTTTAAAGACACAAGGAGTATTCCCACCAATATGTTTGCATACTTTTAGAGCGAATGAAAAAGGTACCGGTACATTTTATTTAAACACTCCCTAGTGGTACCGTACTTAGAGAGAGCGAGAGCGCGAGAGCGAAGACAGTAGCTATTTTGTAGTGACTCACAACTCTTCTGCTAGCGTTATTTTTGCCGTAAACGGCACTGATTGGTCAATCGCCAGACCGAGTCATGCACTGGGCAAAGTTTCTGCCTCACTTCACCCTCTTTTGTGTCTCCACGAAGTTTTCATTTTGTTTTGCATTTATGTTGTCTGGTGGTCACCGTAAAAGCCCTTTACTCGAGAGACGTCAAAATGGCGTTGCTAAGCGATCTCGAGGTTTCTAAAGAGCAAGAAGTAGTGAGAAATCCCCAAGTCTGTTATCTAGTTGTCAATCGTACGTGACGATTAGCAGCTGTTAAACGTAGCGATAACGGCATTGGCCCATCACATTGTTCTCTGCTATACGTTGAAAGGGGGCACGTTCAAAAAGAGACCACAATTTGCTTACCTGGCCGTTTTGATTTTTCTCTTGGAGAGGAGACGTGGCCTCTTCGGGAAATGCAGCCACGTTCCTTCTTTTGAACATCTGATCATCTTTCTTGGCTTTGCGGAGCTCGACGTTCACCTCCACTCTTCTGCGTCGTAGCTCCTATGTGCGTTTTGTACACATCCCAAAAATGTTACGAATGCGCCATTGTGCAAACGAACACTCGATTTCACGTTTGACACGATCACTTACATTAGCATCCTTGCCTTTGTTCTTGAACTTGTTCAGACGGACGACGTTCTCGGACATTTTGCACAACGTCAATAATAAGCTGGGCGACAGTGAGGAAAAAGTTGTTTTCTGGAGTTGAGTTCCTGCCGTACAAAATGTCACGTTAGCTCACTTCCACTTGGCGACGCCTCGAGACACTTTAGCATGATGACAGAATACGTATTGCGCATAACATTTCATTGACTGATTAAACAATAATATGATCGAACATATGGAAAATAACGCATTAAGGGGTAAGCAACGCATTAATATAGACCCTACTTAAAAAAAAAAAGTCAGAAGAAGGGAGTACAAGCTTACCTGCTTCTCGAGAAATGGTTCAAACTGTGTGGAAAACGCCGCACAGACCTTTAAATTCCTGGAGCAAGGCGTTCTGATTGGACAGTTTGAGCACAAGCATCCAGCCGCCTCTCGCCATTGGACAGTTTGAAAAGAAACAGCCAGCGCACCGGAAGCTGTCACTCCCATATTATCGCGAGATTTGTGAACGTGGTCGATATTAGTCCATGACATGTGGCCCTGTCCATAGTTTTGAAAGCAATGATTCAACATTGATTAATGATAAACAATGATTAAACATACTTTAAATGTTACAAGAATATTATCTGACCCTTGCATATGAATATAAAAATATGTACAGCTGTAAAATGAAATCAAATATATATTAGGTTACCATTTTAAATAAATAAATGACACATGCAAAAATGTCATATCGGTCATACTTTGACCACCCCTCGTTTGCATTAATTAAATGTTAAAACAATCAGATGAAATGTACCGTACGAAAACAGCAATAACAAAAACCTTGTGAATATATGGTTTGTTACCAAAGGAAAGAGACATGTCAGTACGACCACTTTTGATTGGGACCGCACGCATTCAGAGTTGATTAGCTAGCTTTTGATTGTAGTCTGTAGAATATGAGTCCACTCTGTTTCAAGGTTACATGTCCGGTGCGTATGTAAGATTGTTTTCTGCTTCCAGGAACTGTACTCATATCCTTTCAATACAAAGAGGGCAGCAGTGGTTGGATAAATGGCGCTAACAGATTTCGATTTTTCGATTCATTAGTGCATCAAATTTATATTTTAAGAAAATTGTTAAAAAAAAAAAAAACGTTTCTAAATATTTTTAGCGCAATGACCAATGACTTGACAATAATACTGAATGCGTCTTTACCATACATTACTGTAACCTTCAACATTTTGATAGACCAGAAATGGTCAAAATTATAATTAACCAATTATTTAATGGAATCAAGTGTTAAATCAGTATGCAACATAGTCTTATTTTTACAATATATTTGCTGAATTGATTAATGTATAGTAATATTAGTAAGTATATGTAATATTAAAAAAAAATAGGGAAAAATAAATAAGAAAAAAATAAATTTTAACTAACCAACTTCAGCACCAAAAAATTAAAAGAAAAATCACCAGAACTAATGCAAGACATTGATAATGTAAATGCTCAATAGAATCATGGGCCATTATTTGCCCTATGCTGCTATATCTTATTGAAAGTTACCATCAAAAATAGGAACAACACAATATTTCTGAATTTTATTAATTTCCATATACATCCATATTTCTTCGGCTGTAATAATAATAATAAAAAAAAAGTCAAAATGTGACAACTTTTTGTATATATTTTGTTTTTTTACAAACAGAACAGTAACCTTTGAATACGCAGACTCGTCATTTTTAAGTCAGTCACTATTGCAGAGCATGGTAAGGAGCCTAACGAGCATCTACTGTCCAGACATGTAGTACTGAACTGTCTTCTCATGCCATACCACTTCAGCTTGAACAATGCAAATAGTAAAAAAAAAGGATGTAGACACAACATATTTTAGTATGCTCAGTAAAACTCAGCCATTATCTTCCATTTCCTACTTCTCATTGAACAAGTCGACCATTTGCATGGCCAGAGAGACTTTAACAAGAACAAAGAAAAAGAGCCAAACGAACATGACCAAAAAATAAAGTACATGGAAACACGAGAGCTCATCGAGAGTCTTTTCTCCGAGGTAAAGATTCTTGTGAAATGCCAGCTCGTCCGTACAGGTCCGCTTATGTAGACGGGTACAAAAAAAGGTCCCTTGAAGCTGAAATGGTGCACCTGCTCAACTCTGTGAAAGCAGCAGTACTTGGTTGCGCACTCACATGAGCACATCCCCAAAACAGGCCGTATGTCACAGAGAGCCAGTCGAGAAAACCCAAACATCCTGGCAAGTGCATTTTGTTTTTCAGCGTTTCACCATTGTGCCACGCTCTTTAAGAGGATGAAGGCTGTAGCTTGTTGTTATGAGACCTACAACATGTGGAGAGAGGGCGAAGTTGAGAAGCCTTCACATGTTTCTCAGTTGTTGTAAAATGTGGACAATGATCGCACACACAAACACACACAACGGATGCAAAAACGCCTCCCTGGAAGATGATCCTACAGCCATGTTGGATGTTATGCACTGCTAATGCCTTTTTCCTTGATGACAATTTTTGCAAACTATAATTTTTGGGACGCAGCACAACAGAATGACGATTGATGTTGCTGACATTTACCCTCATATAAACATTTTGCTTAAAAACAATATATTACAACCACTGTACATGATACAATTATATACATTAACCTTAAACACTGATCAAGCCAAAGAGGTGGAGCCAAACGATACTTCTCATAAATATCTCTAATAAAATATGCAGCTCTGTATATTTTAACAGCTGTTAACAGCTGACTCAAACCCAATCTAATTCAAACAAGATGTACAGTACATATCAGGAATGAACACAAAATGGGTCAAATGTATTTAAAATGGCCAACCACTGTGCCCGCTTGTTGATTAAGACTAATAACTTAATGTGGGTTGGACAAAAAGTATTGTCATCATTGAACTGATGGAGTAACGTCAACATGGCTGCCAGTTTATGGTGTTTACTGAACATTCTTGCCATGATTATTAGAGACAAGCATCCAGTCCAGACTCCAGCTAGACTGGCCCATTTAAGAATCTGACAATCTGCAAGACAGAAGAAAATGGGATGGCATAAATCAAAGGCATGCAGCAAAGGTGAACAAACCCAGACATGGCGGATGTTGTAAACGAGCACATCATGCGCGTCATGTCTTGACTTTATTGTTAGCTCAGTTAGTTCTTGGTCCGAGCCAAACACGGCAAGGAAAGCATCTCCGACTGTGAATTCATGCAAGCCAATAGTACAATTGAAAACATGAGTGAAACTGATGCAATAGAAGAAACCAAGTCGTCAGACCAACACATTACAGCAAGCAAACAAGAATGGTGCAACAAAAAACACAACATGGGCTTACCTGCCAGCTTTGAAACATTTGAGCTTCTGTACAAAGAAGCCTTCAAGCACCTCCGCACACTGAAAGAAGGGCGTGTCATTGGGGTTGTAGTAGCGGCAGTTGTCAAATATTTTGGTCACGTCGGCCACAAACTCTGTGACCTTGTGGTAATGGCGCTTGTGTAAACGGCTTTCCATTGTGGAAAAGTCTGCAAGGGAGAATGATTATATCGGCATCATTTGGAAACGGTTACTATTGGCGAGTTGCGCAAATTGGATGCTGAAAACACATCGGTGAGGAGACTTATTTTTACCCATTGGTTCCTTGATGACGCGATAATAATCAGGTGCATCATGCGGATCCACTGGTTCAAGGAAAGGCCACGCCATCTTGTGAGACTGTGACAATGGGAATATAATACAAAGGTGATTAAAAAAAAAAAAAAATCACACAAACCATGTCCCAAAGTAAATGTGTTAAGACTGGAACCATTGACTGATGATTTCACTACATCCCTTTGGGTCAGGGGGAGGGTGTGTGTGTGCTAAGTTGACATGAATGTGGCTCAAGTGTAATGTCATTACAGACTGAGGCTACGCCCATATGAACACAAGAATGTGGCTTTTTAAAATATATGTGCATTTTGGTTAGCATTTTCAATCAAACTTTATTTATATAGCACCTTTCATACATTTAAATGCAACTTAAGGTGCTGAACAATTAAAACATCCATAGTACAAGAAAAAGATAAATCCACCCCTCTTCCCAGCACCCCTATCCTCAAACCCACAATCACACTCACACAAACCACAACATGGCGGGGCACAGAAAACCCCCGTGAGGAAAGGCACCCAGGAGGAGCTCATCCACACTGAGAGGGATGACTGCCAACCACCACAGGGAGCAATGTCCTCCCAGAGACCCCAGGCCCAGATTAACCGCGGCCCGCCCCACACAGAGTGAAGCGTGCCACAATCCCCTGGGGCCAATGGGCCCCCAGGACGATCACCCGCCCGCAGGAGAAGACCAGCCATCCCTACCAGTGCAAAGGCTCACCCATGAGGAAACACTGGAGCTAAAAACTTAGTAACAAAAAAACAAAACAAACAAACAGTTAAATGCTAAAATAAAACAGTTTAACACTAGAAGAAAACAGAATAAAGGGCAAAAACAAAGCTAAAAGACAGTATGATTAAAAAAATGGTGGGCAGCAGGAGCTCGGACTCGAGTATGACAACCAAAAGAATCGCCCACACACTGACAGAACTTCACTCAATGAGTTCATTTGAGGAAAACAACAAAAATTTGAGGTGAACCTGATAACGCTCAATGCGTCTTGTCCCCTCAAATAAACTCATTGAGTAAAAAGTTCTGTCGGTGTGCGAGGGATTCTTTTTCTGGTTGTCATGTGTATATGTTATTTTAGCGTGATGTGAAGGCTGTCACGTTACGTTTCAACTGGCTCCCGATTTAAGATGTGGCCTGTAGGGCAGTACTCCAGTAGCTAATTTGTTTCGTGTCTGTAGATTCATCACAAGCTTTTAAATGTTTTTATTTTTACCTATAATGCAAAAGAAAAATCCGAGTATTTCAGTACTTTTCAGTCCAGTATTCAAATACTTAAAAGGACAACCACATATTTTGATTGGGACTTTTTTTTTTTCCCTGGCCACTGGATTATTTGTTTCATTTTATTTATCTTTTTTTTAAATTCATTTTATTGTGTGCTCTCTGCAAAATGACTTTTATGAGCAAATTGAAAGAATATAATTGCCATTGTCACGCAATTTTAAGGAAAGTTGCTATAATTGGGATATATATAGGTCTTTTAATGGTATCAGCACTTGGTATCGGTGAGTACTGAAAATTTTAGTATCAGTCTTAAAAAGAGTGGTATTGAACATCCCTAGTTTTGGTCCTCACCCTAGGAACAGTTAAAAGGTCGCTGCCAGAGGACCTCAGGAGCCGCAAGGGGTGATACGGTAAAAGCAGGTCAGATAAATAAGATGGCCCAAGACCATTGAGACATTTAAAAACTATTAAAAGCACCTTAAAAATCAATCCCGAAGCACAATTTTTCCTTAAAGGAAGACAAGAATAAAAAAACTAATTAGTTATTCTATGAAATGGTTCATTTGAACTCTTCCCTGAAAAAATTGTCAATTTATGTTGAGCGATTTTGATTTGTTAGTACCTTTTAAGAAAATGTTTGCATTAATACACTACTGGCTATTTTTTGGAGAGTCACGTGATCATCGTGACATATCACGTGCTGTAAACACGCAAAGAATAACATGGCTGCCAATGACTACAAAGAGACTCACGAGAAATGATTGCGTCCCACGGCGGACATGAAAGGGGGAATTACGCCCTAAAGCAAAGAAGCACTTCTTCAAAAGCACTGCAGCCACGGGGGAATTGCCAAAGATTTGTGTCCCGCCAAAAATGAAGATGATGTGGCTCAAAAAGGAGAGCGCGTTCGGCCGGCCCATAGCGAGAAGACTTTAGGGACCGTCTGTAAATTGCGTGTTACAGAGGCTTACGTTAACAGTCAAGTCACCATTGACATTGGTCGTTCTGAAAATGTAAGTTGTGGACGGTCCCTAACCTGGATGATAAACCTCCGGGTAACTTTTATGCCACCTACATGTTCAGCGCGCTTTAGCCCACATTAGGAGAGGCTACCCACCACCCCCCTCACCTCCACACGGAATGACATGAGACCTGCTGAGGATAACTCTGATCAGAATTGGCACAGTATTTGGCGAAACAAGACAGCATTGTTCTTGCCCATTACATTTGCCAACTCCCATTTAAATGAACAAAGGCGGCTGTCGTTTACGCACCGGATATGTCGTCGCGATCCCATGACTACGATAATGGCGTTGCCCACAGTTCTCATTTTGATACTTGGTTTAAAAAAACTCTAACTACACGTCCAGTCCATGAAAAAAATAACACTGAAGCTCAGCTCCTGGCTAGCAGACATCATGGTTAGCAAAAAAAAAAATCTATAAATAAATAAAACTAAGATGTTGCCCGCAATGAAAACAAGTTTGGCATCAAGAGGTACCTTTCACAACGGATGTCCAAATACATTCTTTGACTGTGATTCCTTCATTCCCTAGTTAGTTTTGTTTGTAGTGAGCGCATAAGCAAATACTGTCCAGAGTAGGCTGCATACCTGTAAGGAACGTAAAATTCTTTTCAAGCCCTCGTAGTCTTTGTCAGTAAGTGGCGTGAGAACAGTCATGGCGTCTTCTGTGGACTGACACTGCGGGCAAACGTACACGTCGATGTGATTGGCCTCACTCTGCAGGATGCCCACACAGCGCCCGTGGTACCAGTTCTGGCAACGGTCACAGCCGATGTAAAACCTGAAAGGGCGTCATTGGAAAAAAAATCAGGAATTGTTCATTAACATTAGACAATGTGTGTCACGTACTGTGATTCGTCATACGGCGTCCGACAGATGCAGTAGAGCTCCTCCTTGCTTCCTCTTTCATGGCCCCGTTTACAATCATTACACACAAAGTCCTCTAACTTTTTGGCTTCCTTCTCAGTGATGCCCACACATGCGCCATGGAACCAGTTGGAGCACAGGTCACACCCGATATAAAACCTGAGAGCAAAGACAGATGTCTTTATACCACTGGAATCAAATCAACATGAGCTTTCATCTAAATGAGTCTTCAATGTAACATGGTCTGATGTAGAGCTTACTTGGACTCATCGTAGGGCGTTTTACAGATACAGTACAGTTTATTGTCCTTCTTGTGATCCTTTGAGGTAGAGGAGAGCTTCTTCTTCTTTTTGTGTTTTAACAAGAAGGGCTCTCTGTCCTTGTCGCTGTCCCCTTCTCTGCCCTTCTCCCTGTCCTGAGGTCGAGTATGCTCTTGTTCTCTCATCCTCTCCTTATCTCCATCGCGCTCTCCGTCTTTTTCTCTGTCTTTGTATCGATCCCGGTCTTTGTCCCGTTCTCGTTCCCGTTTCTTGTCATGATGCCGCTCCTTATCCCTGTTTCTGTCTCTGTCTCGCTCCTCTTCGCGCTTACGTTTATGCAAGGATGAAGGGGGTCCTGCTGTGCGGTTGCTGTGAGAGGAATGTGCTGAGTGAGAGGGTTGAGAAGAATGTGAGGAGTGGGACGAGTGTGAGGAGTGGGAGGAGGACTTAACCGCCGCTGCCGCAGCCTGGGCAATGGCGGTTCGGGCTTTCTCCTTTTCTTTCTGTAGCCTGGCAATGTCGCGCCTGAGCTCCTCCTTAGTGTAATGAGAAGAAACATCATGATATGACAGAGAATTCGTTTGATAATAAAAAACAAAATGTTTTCCTTCCATTAGCAATTCCTGTAGTCCCTATATTTTGACCCATACGGCCTGCTTTGAACCAAGTTGAATGCATGCTATTGCTAACCTGCACTTGCAGCTGAAGGTCCTTGTCCAGCAGAGCCCTCTTTTTTAGAATCTCAGCCTTCAGATGTTCCTTGTGCTTGTACAACAGTGCCGTCAGCTTGGTGGCATTCTGTTTGGAGCGTTTCTGTTCAACCACCTCGTCCTTCTTTCTCTTCTTAGCTGCCTGCTTCTCGTCCTTCTCAATCTTATCGAGAATGTACTTCATCACCTGGTTGCATACGATCATTCTGGAGAAAGTAGACAAGACCAAATCACGTTAGTACACTTGGTGGAGCAGTTTTGCAGCGGCTCTACAGTGAGACAATTATTTTGAAAAACTACAATCAAGAATGTCGTTAGCGCAGCAATAACAATATTTAATACAACAACGATGATGATGAAGTCCCAAACCTCTGGTTCTCCTCTCGCTCAGCAGCAGCTTGAGTTTTCCTCAGTTTGAGCTGTTCCGCTGTAACGCTCTGCTTTGTTCCCACCTGACAGCAACCATAAACATGCCATCAGTGCTGAAATGTGCGACAACAAACCAGTCATTGTTTGACAGTCTCACCTGTTTATGAATACCATCTCCTGGGCTCACAGCCAACTGATTATGATCCTTATGCTCCCTTTTATTCTCTTGGTGTTTCTTCTTCTTTGGTGGTGGTTGTTGCTGTGGGTGCTGCTGCAGTTGTTGTTGCTGCTGCTGCTGCTGCTGCTGCTGCTGCTGTTGCTGGTCTCTTTGTTGCTGCATCCTCTGAAGTTGGTCCTGCAGGCTCGTTGGTGCCTGTATCGTCACCATATTCTGGATTTGGTGGGCCTGAAGTTGACCCCCCGTCTGCTGGATCTGGATAGGCAGCTGCAGTTTGATCTGCTGGGGAACTGCACCACCTTGCTGCTGTGCCTGTGCTTGGATCTGAGCTTGGATTTGGGCCGCAACATGAGCTGGAAGAGCTGACAGCAGTTGGACTGGTTGTTGAATTCCCGGAACAGTGATAAGCTGATGCCTGATTGAGGGCTGGACATGAAGCTGAGGCTGAGCTTGAACATGGGTTTGGTTCGGAGATTGTAACTGGACTTGAACCTGCGCTTGCAACTGTGGTTGAGTCTGTACTGAAACCTGGGTTGGCGACTGTGCTTTGAATTGGGTTTGGGTTGGAATTTGACTTTTAATTGCTGAGCGACTCTGAACTTGAGGTTGCTGCGAAGCATGAGGCAGGGGGTGAATCTGGTTCTGTTGCTGGAACTGAACCTGAACCTGGGGATGCAACTGGGATTGGATTGGAGCCTGAGGCTGTTGCTGAGCCTGAGGTTGTGTTTGCACTTGAGTTTGAAGTGCACCTTGTACCTGTGACTGGTACTGGGGTTGGACCCTTGGTTGGTGTTGAACTTGAACCTGCGGCAAAGTTGGCTTTGGGGACTGAAACTGCATCTGGGGTTGAATTTGAGGAAGCTGCTGCACTTGGGGTTGGGACGCTGGCTGAGTTTGTGGTTGAAATTGAACTCGGATCTGGGGGTGTATTTGCGCTTGAGCCTGAAGATGAGGTGACGACTGAATGTGTTGCATTTTTTGGACTTGGCCACAAGGCTGGACTTGAATCTGTGCACAGATTTGGTTTTGCGGGCGGGACTGCAGTTGATTGAATGCTTGGGGCTGTCTAACTGTAGTCACGACAGAGGAGACAGGCAATGCCTTCATTTGAAGCTGCACAGCAGAGAGAGGAATTTGAGACACCTGTTGCACAGACACTACTGCTGGGTGTTGGACTTGAGATTGTAAGGAAAGAGATGCCTGATGCAGTGGGGAAACGGGCGTGGAACCCGATGCCAGGGTACAGGCAGGAAGAGCAGTTAGACCAGGTGGACTAGGAATGGTTGCCTGTTGAACAGAATGGATTGGAATCTGGGCTTCACATGAAGCTGGTTTCCAAACCTGGGGCTGAGCAGCCCTCTGCTCTATTAGCGCTACAGCAGGACAGGAAAAAAGATGAACAAATTAATGTACAAAATATTCAAAGATCAATAACATTAATCAAAATAATACAGACTGTGGCGCCACAGCGGTGCAGGCTGATTACCTGGCACTGAAGGTGTTGTATATGTGGCTGTGACTGGCGTGACCACAGCATTTCCTGCGGCAGCATGAAGAGTTGGAGGAGGAGGAGGAGGAAGCGCTACGGCTTGAATTTGGGCGAGTGCTTTAGCAGGGGACAGGACGCCAATTTGATTGGATGCCATAGCAATGACAGGGCCAGAGACGGGAGTGATTCCAGATGTTGGAACTTGTTGTTGGACAGGTGACGGGAGAGATGCGGAAATGCACTGCAATTGGGTCGAGCTAGCATACTGGACAGTAGAAGTGCTTGAGAGAGGAACGAAAGCAGGAGCAGGGGCAGTGACATGCATCTGGACCGGAGCTGATGTGAAGGTTGATGAAGTGGTCAAAGTTTGTGCCAGGACCTGGGACTGGGGTGCAACTTGTCCTGCGACAGCTACAGACATTACCGTTCGATTCTGGTTTAATAATTGGGTTTGAATCATAGTTTGCCCTGCATTATGTTGGGAGACAGGCACAGATTTTGCCACTTCAGGTTGTGCTGGGGCAGAGACTGTGAAGGAGGATGAAACTAGTGTTTGTGACAAAGACTGGGCTGCAACAGGGGGTAATTGTGATGATAATGCTACAATGTGGGGTTGTACTGCAGCTTGTGGAGGAACGTGCACTGTCGTTGGAACAGAGGCTGCCACTTGGGGGGGTATAGGAAGAGAGGCTGGGGTGGAAGCCAAATCTGGACTAGATTTTAAAGAAAGAGGTGAAATGGGTTGCGTTGGAGCAGGAATAGGGGCGGCCATTTGGGTCTGGGCCAAGGCTGAAGGAGTTGTCTGGACGTTGGACCTATGTAGAGCAGGAGTTGATATTTGGGTTTGCGGACTCGGTAGTGCAGAAGGATTTGTGGGAAGAGCTGCAGCAGGCACTGAAGTTGAAACTGAAGACGGCACCAGCATGGGAGTGAAGAGGAAGCGATGGACTTGGCCATTGGGCATAGCCGCCTGCATCAGTTGCTGACCAGGGGAAGGGATGACTGTTACACCTTGTGGGACAATTTGCAGTTGGCCCTCAGTCTGGCCTTGACCCTGGATCACCACCGTCAAACCAGGATTCCCTCCCTCAGATGGTAAACAAATAAAATATTGTGTTATACACAAAATGTGTAAAATCCCTTTCAATTTTTGAGACATTCTAAGAGGTTTTCAAAATATGGGGTAAATGAAAAAAGCTAGAGTGGAACCTCAGTTCACAAACTTAATTCGTTCTGAGACTCCATTCTCAAGTTGATACATTTACAAAGAAATGTTTTCTATGCAAAATACAGGACTGTGCAAAACAAAGTATAATAGAGTCTTCCTTGTGGACTGGATATTGTTCATAAACTTAATATTCATTTTTATAAAAATCATCGTAAATCGATTTGTTCCACTGTTTTAAATGCGCCCCTCACTCACCTCGGCACTCTGTGTTAACTGCATGAGCTGTGCCATCGTGAGCCTCACTTGGCCCTGCTGTGGTCTACCGGGCTGGGAAGGAGTCACAGGACTCTGCCCAGGCGCTGTGGCGGTAGCGCAAGGTGATGGAACAGGAGCTGCAGCTCTCGGAGCTTCAGTTGTCTGCACGGGAGTAGAACCAGAAACAGCTGCAGATCCAACTCGACCTTCACCCATCTGGAGTTGTTGGGAATGGCCTAGTCAAGAGGAAACAAAAATAGATTTTATTTATAAGGCATTAGCCCCTAATCGCTAAGTGTTATTTCAAATTAAAATCTAACAAATTGAAAGAATACCTTGTGTAGCCAATTTAGGGCTTGTTCCTGGTTGTGTTTGGCAACCTGCTTTCATCATCTGGAGCAAAAACAATAGTAACCATTGTGCATGCCTTGTTTGAGGTCATTCTTGAACTAGGTTTAAGTCTAGAAGACATAAATACCTGTTGTTGCGTAGATGAAGCTCTGAGGTTGATATTGCCAGTTGTAGGATGTAGTGTACTGTATGTCCTCAGGTTTGCAGGTGGCCCAGATGGGAATATGCTTGTACATTTCTGCTCATCTGTCAATAGAAACATTGACATGAACACTGTTGCAAAGCAGAGTGTGATACTAAAAAAAACAAGCAAGTTATAATAATGCATTTTATTTAAAGTTGCCTTTAAATAAATAAAGATGTGAAATAAACATCAGAGTGTGTGTGTGTGTGTGTGTGTATAGTATATCAACTCTAAATACATGGACACACATGGTTTTGATTCATGCACCAGTATGTAGAAACTAACCAAAATGACATATTTAATGCTAAAATACAGTGGAACCTCGGAGTTTGAATGTTTCCGAACTCGTACAAATCGGACTTCAACAAAAAAAAAAAAAACAGCTTTTTGGGGTTTGAACTCATTTTCGGAGTTTAAACACCCAAACAAAGCAAGCTAAGCCGAACGTACCTTGAAAATGGGAAGCCGAGTGAAGCAGAGTGAAGCCGAATGCTCACGTTGCGGTAGTTGAGACGATACACTGCTCATTTCCAGTCAGATCGTGAATACTCCCGGAGGTGCTCCATACTTGCGAGTGCATTTTGATTTTACCACGACAATTTTCTTCGCCATGGGCCCAAAGAAAGACAACAGTGCCAGTGGCAGCAAGGAAAAACATACAGTTTTACGAACCACAGTGCAATTAGGAAGGAGATTATCGCGCAGTTGTAACTACCGTGACTACTTCTGCAAATACTGGCACGAGGCCCTTAGCTGTTCAACAACGTGCCTGACGTTAAACAACGTACGCAAGGACCGCTTAGTAGTCTAACAAAATGCCCAATGTAAAATACAAAAACTCGGCGCTGAACTAAAGCTAGCATTAACATAGCATTTATCATCCACTAATGGCATCACACCACAACAAAAAGGTACGGTGTTTTTTATTGTTTAAATACTGTATATGGTATAAATGTAAAAAACATAAATAGAAATTAAAATAGGATTTTTTTGTTTTTGGAGATTGGGAACGGATTCATTGCATTTACATTAATTTCTATGGGAAAAAATGTTTCGGAGGTTGAACAATTCGGACTTTGAACACTTCGCAGAACAAATTAGTTTCAAACTCTGAGGTACCACTGTATAATGATTATCGGTAATTGTAATGATTTGTTTTTATTAAAAAACATGATTTCTTCATTAGGATTAGAATTTTCAGGTATTTAGTATTTACATGCATGAAGCCAAAAGTCTAAAACGGGCCAGGAATGCAATTGTAATTTTACATTTTCGATAGATGGTTTGGGGATGTATACACAAGTTTACCTTTATTACCACTGGTCTGACCCTGCCTGACCCAGGTGGCAAAAGACTGATGGAAGTTCTTGTCTTGCTGCAAAGAGACCGGAGAGCCCAATTTGGAGGCCAAGACCATCTTGGTCCCTGATGTGACCTGACCTGTTCTCTGGCCCATGGACATAGGCGCACTAACAGAACATGAAGTGCTGGATGATGAGGTCGTGGTTGTGGTGCTTGTTGTTATTGTAGCTGTGGATACGGCATGGTGCTCAAAGCGTTTCTAAAATGACACATTAAGTGAAACTTTACTTTTTTATTTTACTAACCAATCTGATCAAGCTTTTCTAAAACTGTTCCAAAGAAGCCGACTGCTGACTTGCGCTGTCTTCTCACCTGCTGCGCAGCCATTCTAGTCTGTTTAAGCTGATTCTCCAAATGTGCCTTGACATCCTCTGCACTCTTCAGGGTACTGACAGTCTTGGGGGAATCTAGTCCCTGTGATTTCTCCTTCTCCATTCTATAAGCACAAGGAAAAGGGTAATTGGGCTACATTTATAAAATGCTGTTCCACTGGCGTACTTCAAAGCCCTATTACAGAATTGTCTCATTCACATCACATTATGTGCAATATAACATCTGGAAAAAGTGATAAATCCAAAAATGATTGTCTCCCAAACTGTACAAGTTGATCTCTGACGCTCACTTTTCAGCAAAGGCTCTGATCTCCCACAGCTCGAGATCCTCTTCAGGAATCCAGGACTCCACAGCAATAGGGCCAGTTGGCTTGATTGCCTCCTGTTTCTTGGGTCTCAGGGCACTTGACCGTAGGCCTTTCCTTTGTGGAGTCGGAGTTCCGGCTGATATGGAAGGGAAACCGTTCATAAAGGGTTGTTAAAACTCTAACAAATCCTGCCCTTCACTACGTCTTCCACACACCAAGGCAAGACAGCCGAACACATCTGAACTAGACAATTGCGATTAAGTTAGACTGACACCAGCAAAACCAGTTGCCGATGGTGGACCGGCCATGAAGACTAATTGCAGCACCCAACGCAGTGTGCCACAGTTCTGTCACATCACTTGTTGTGCAGCTGGCTTTACACTCTCCAACCTACTACAGCATCTACTGTAAATATTACCTTTTGGAGTGTCCTTGTTTCCAAGCGGACAGATAATCTTCCTGATACAGTATTCTGAGTAGATGCCGTAAGGCCCCACATCTCTGCGTTTTATGATCTCTGTTGTGGTGACGTCTGTGTCAGTAGTTTCTGGAAAAAAAGACCATAAATACATTGGAACACAGTATCCATCCATCCATCCATATTCTATAGCACTTCTGTCAATTGTGAGGCAGGCATGCAGACTACTATATACATCCGCAAAGCCTATGTTAACACATGGGAAAAACAAACGAGCTACTCTCAAGTAAAGATAACTGGTTCACTTCCCACCTTTGCGTGTTAGTCCCACAGTAACAGAAGGCTTCACAGCCATGTCGTCCCACCTTAGACAGGCCCAGAGTAACCTGAGCATAAGGCTAACTCCTGCCAGCGATCTCATAGTCTGAAGACGGTACCTAAACAGGGAACAAATAAGAGAATCTGCATATTCAAGACATTGAAAAAATAAAATACATTTCTATTTATAGCCTTGGAGAATATGCATGGTGATATAAACATCTCAAGTATCAGAATGATGAAGAAAAAGATGTTGCTGTGATGCTAACCTCCATGTGATTCCAAATGTAGGCCGAGGTGATGGGTAGGGCCATATATCCAGGGCTGGCTTGGCATTGTAGTTGAAAATAGGAACCTCTCGGAAGCCTCCTCGCCTCGCCAGCCTCTTCAGGTCATCATTGGGCAGGACAAAGATGCTCTTTTTGCTGCTTTTGGTGACAAATTTGCGATAGGACGGCAGGGCTGTGCCTGATCGCGCCTTCTTACATTTGGTGAACTTGAGAAGACTGACTCTCTCGCTGGTGGTATACTCTTTGCTTATCTTCATGGAGCTGCTTATGGGTGAGGCTGTGGTGGCCAGCTTTGTACTAGTAACATCTGCAATGGCAGGCTCGGAACTTTGGGCGACTTCTGACACTGGTTTGTTGGTAGAGGTTGGAGTGGGAGCAAATGTGTTATTTGCTGCAGAAGTTTGGGCGTTTTGAGACTGTAGGACATTTTGCGTGGATGTCTTTACATCATCTGTACCACTGCCGTTGTCAGTACTAAGACAAGAGGCAGTTGAAGTTTGCAAATGAGCAGGCACTGCTTCATCTGAACCTACGAGTGCATCCTTATTATTACTTATAACATTATGAGGCTTCCCTGTATCAGTCGCATGATTTTCTAATTTGGGGATCTTTGGGGGAGGTGGATGACTGTCATAGGAAGGTTCATGTTGGGACAAACTTCCATTCATTAGCGGCTTGACAGGTTCTTTGTCATCACCTTGGATTTGATTGCATATGTTTGAGTTTGAAACAACAGTGACCCCAGTTTCTCCATTCACCGGCTCTGAATTGGTCTTGCTTTGGTCGGCCTCCATGATGGCTCCATCAGTCTGCCTACTGCCGTGCTCCATTTCCTCATAGCTACGCTTCTTTGTGTTCTCTTCCACTGGTGTCACCTCTTGCTTCTGAGGTTTCTCCTGGCTTTCTATTGCTTCGGATTTAAAATGATTTTTACCATTGTGACCAGCGCTTCCTTGGGATCCTCCATTCAATTTGTTGTGTGCTGCAGCACCTCCGCTCTTCTCATGCCCATGACTGACTTCTGTCTGCATGCTGTGATTGACTGCTGTGGAGTCCAATTTGATATCAGAGTTTATTTTGAGCTCATTATTTTCCTGATCAAAGTCAAGCTTTTTAACAACATCGTCTTTCATCTGCTTGTCACCTTCCCTTTCTTCGAATTTTACGCATGGGCTCACAGCAGGCAACTGTTTAGCTTCAGTCTTGACTGCAGAAGTCGACCTTGCGGAAGCCATTTTTGACAGCAAGGCTGCCTGTCTCAGCCGCTCCAGTCTTTGCTTCTCCTCCAAAGTGAACTGTTTGACACGCCGCTCCAAGAGTCCATCCAATTTGGAAGGCTTTACCTTCTGCTTATAAGCTGTTCGCAAATGGAATCCTTCGCTGACATTGACGACGTCATATGAAGGCTTCAGTGCAGTGGTCCCCTCCTTAGGTAGGTCAACTTTCTGGATTGGCTCTGTTTTTACAGGTTGCACAGTAGGCGAGGAAGGGTCTTCGTTTTCAACATTTTCTAGAATAAACAGGACAGTAAGACAATGTCATGTCTGAAGAGTGATAATGTTTTACAAATAGTTAAGTTGGAAAACATTTATTTAATCCAACGCAATGTTTTAAGCAACATCATGACAACTCAATGCCCATACATGTGTGAAAATAAGATAACCAGTACCACTGTAATATCAATAAATTACACACAAAAACACTCTTCAAACCTCCTCTTCACTTGATACACAAATGACAAGTGTGCACTGCAAAAACTAAAATCTTAAGTAAGATATAATTTCTTAAATTTAAACTAAATTTGCTTATTTTGATTTCACAAGTTATTTTTACTTAAAATGAAATTGTCAGGCAAGATCCTTGTGCTTATTTTAGGATAATTATTACTTAATTATCTTATATGATCAAGCAGTCTTGGCATTGAGTGTTAACAGCCAGTTTTAAGTACTGTGAGGATTAAAACAAGCATTTCCCACATTTTAAGATGACAACTAACCAACGTCAAAGGCCCTGAACTGGGGTTTCATGAGTTTTCTTATTTTAAGATTTTTGCATAATCTAGTAATAAGATAAATCGAAAAAAATAAAAGTACAAAAACAGACGAGTGCAATATGGTTCATTTCGTTAATTTTTCCTGGTGTCAGTACCAGCTTAGTTGTCTAGTGGTAGAGTGCCTACCCTCAGACTTGGAGGTTGTGGGTTCAATTCCTGGCTGGGCCATGACAAAGAAAATGGGACCTGTGCTGTTATCCAAGCGTAAGAAAAAAAAATCACGTATTTAAAAAAAATTGTTCTATTTATTACAGCTTGAAAAAAGTCAACATTACTTGTTTTTATTCTGAAAATACTATTTTCAAGACCGCAGTGGTTGATATGGGCCTAGTATTATTTTCTTATTTTTCAAAATTTACAGGTAAATTTAAGTAAAATATTCTTGTTTTGTTGTTCTAATTTTGCTTATTTGAAGTAATAATTTTCTTATTTTACTATATATTTTTTTTAACATTTCTACAGTCCTTTTTGCAGTGTTGAATTTGGTCAAATTACACACTCACCTCTTTCTTCATTTGATGGTGCAGTATTCAGACTGGGTTCAACCTCCATTTTGCTGTCTTCCTTTTCTTGCTCGTCTTCTGTGGGCTTCACTTCCTCTTTTGATGCCTGTTCTTGTTCTGGTGAGGTATTTTGAGCTGACATCCTAATGGCAACCTGCTGCTTGTCCTCTGCCGTACTTTGAGTGGTCTCAATTTCCTCCTCTGATTTTTTCTGTTTATTTGTTGAAGCAGCAGTTTCCTTGCTTATTTTGGCTGTTATGAAGACAGAATTAGATATGCAACTGGCATCTGTAGGACATACTGTATTTTGGAGTGAGGTGGGGTGTTTAAAAAACACTTGACTTTATTCCTTACCTTTCAGTTCTTTTCTGTAGTTTGCATTTGTGTTTCCTGGTAATTTAGGAACAAAACGTGGTACGCGAGTCTTACTGACCCAGCTCCAGCCACCATAGCCTGTCACTCTGTACTCCTCACCCTTCTGCTTCCACACCTAGTCAGAACAACACAATAGTAAATTATCATAATGAAGCATACCTTCAATTGTATGGATATTTGTGAGGATCATTCAGACATTACAAATGAAAACTTTACAAAGACATTCATCCAGCCATTATTTTTTGACCACACTAATTATTCTATATAATAATGTAGGCCATGGTGTTAATAATACTTGTACTCATGTTGTATAAAATGTTTTAATTGTTGCCGTTTTACCTGGTGTTTGATGTTAACGCTGTACTTCACCCACGTGGCCTGCTGAAGTGACTCCTCATCCTCCAATTTTTTCTCCCGTTTCTTCACTTTCTCGTTCTCTTCACGCTCCATGGCGGTCATGCGGTGTAGCCTGAGACAGGAGAACTTCCGGTTTAAAATCTCACTAAGGACTATTTGAGTGTTACACAGCTCCTGTAGTAACAATACACACGTCACCTTGTGTGCCCAAGAGACTCTTTCCAAACAGGCAGCATGACAACTGGTTTGATGGCACACTCCAGTATGGCCAAAGCCAGAGCAAATTCCCTCGCTTTGCTGCACATTTGCACGGCTTTGTTCCAGTTGGTTCTAGAAACGAATAACAACACAGTTTTGTTCATGCATTTACAGATTTTTTTGTCAAAAAGAATCATACAGACAGCAGCTGAAAGCTTCACATATAGGTTGGACAGTCTCATTAGATGAGCTCATCAGCTCATCTAATAGTTTCTGATTAACGGACCAAGTTATATCTCCTTTGATAAAACAGAGGAACTTCAATTTGTATCCATATACAATGTCATGAAAAAGTATTTACCCTCTTCTCAAATTCTTGTTTTTGATGTTTTCCCACTTAGTTGTATGATCAGCAATCAAAATGTAAAAATCAAACAAAGATAACCCAAGTTAACATAAAATGCAGTTTCCAAATATGAATGGCCTTTATAAGGTCATGCCAGCAGCATTTCAATCGGATTTAAGTCTGGACTTTGACTAAGCTACTCCAAAACTTTCCTTTTCAAAAGCCATTCAGAAGTCGACCTGCTGGTGTTTTGGGTCGTTTTCTTTCTGACTTGATCCAAGGTCTAACCTGTGTGATGCCCAGTTAAGGTGCATAAATGGTGGTGGGACGTTGCTCTCCAGCTGGATGATGTTGAAACGCAGGGTGGTGATAGTCAGGCTGCGGGATCCATAGATGGAGCCGTTCCACTTGAACTCAGATGCAGGCGTCAAGCTGAACTTGTGGGAGAGGTGGCGCCTTTTGTCGTGGTCCTCCCGGTGCTGATGCTTGTTGAGAGCCAGGACGTTGGTGCTGTACTGGTTGTGGTACACCCTATATTTACCTTCCTGACCCAGTTTGAATAAGTTGTTCAAGTTCAGTGCAAGGTCACTTTTGAAAAAGCTGGACTGTGAAGTTTCTCCATCAGAGTGCACAGGGGATGACTGAAACACAGGAGAAGTTTTTGTTGGCTAAATAATGTCAAAAAATATTGCATTTGATTTAATCATTTGCAGCCACAGTGTGTGTAAAAAAAAAAAAAAAGTAAAGCCACAAAAAACAACTATTGTCCATTTTCAAGAGGGTGTTTTCACACCTGCATTACCTCTTTGCTTTTTCTGGAAATTTGATGACTAGATTCCAGCGCTGATCCAGTTACTCTGTTGCGCTTTTCATTATACTCCTCTGTCAACCAGAGAGCAGATCACATTACTTTCGTGCAAAAACAAACCAAAAACATCCAAATGAGTGTGTTCTCATAAAAGTCTCCCCCCTGCCCCTCACTTACCTGTCCCATCTAGGCTGGTAAAAGAAGACCGAGAGGACCTCTCAAACAGGTCCGGCTGCTCTGGTTTTCTGGGAGTCCCGCTGTCGGAGACCTGGCTACCTGCTTCTGGATGCTCGTCAAGGGTTTGTGCTTGCATGGATTCACTGCTCCGCTTGGCTGTTGTATTCTCATCTTGAAAAATAAAGTAAAATAATAGGAAACGTGAGCTACAGCCAAGTATTACTGGTGCAATGATCAATACGATAGAATAACCCATACAGCGAAAGAAAAGACTATGTACTGCACATAATGACAAGATTTGATGGTGTTTTGTTGTGCACTTGCCACAAGGCCGCTTTTAGCAAGAAGGAAGCAGGCAGGGCATCAAAACATGCATGTAATTTTCCCATTAAAACTAATGAAAGTCGATACACAGCAAAGTTGCTTACACGCGCACAGGTGCTGTCAGGCCGCTCCCACTGAGCGGCCTGACAGCACTCCCACAACGCAGCTCTGGCGGCTGTTCACCCAAGTGCGGCACACGTTCAGAGAAGAAGCTCATCGGATGGCGGATGCCGCCATTAGCGCGAGACTTCCCAGTGCTTCCTAATTCCTAGTTGCGCTTTTCACTTTATTGGAAGACATACTAAGGGATACCTAGATCTGTACGTACTAGTATATGAGAATGCTGTTCACACACCGTGTCAGAAGAATGGGGATGTGACCGTTTCCAAAACATGGCAATAATTGTCCAAAGATTTTGTTCGTAACCCAGTTTGTTCGTTGTTGAACCAAGGTTCTACTATATTTCCAGTGGCTAATGTGGAACTCTGAGAGTAAATTACACAATAGGTGTAATATCTTCAGTCAGGTATAGTGTAATTTTTTAGTAAGATACGTTTTAGAACTAATCACACAAATTACACTAATAACATGTAATACCACAAAACACCACTGATTTGAAAAAGTAAATTGAGCAACAATTGTATCTTGTGAAATCTGTACAAGAAAAATCTCTCTTCCCTCAAGTGCATTGATGGGAATGGTTAGCATTAAGATGGCTGATAAACAACATTGCATCTGGTTAATAGTGGCATGTATGTGCAGGCATTTTATTTGGTAGGTAGCAGACTGATGAGCAGGGGAGGGGATGGTTAGCTTGCTCAGGAGATTTGGATATACAGTAATGATGAGGTATGGCTGACGAGTGGGTTAGAATATGGTTGAATGGGCTGACAGGTGAATGAAAAGGCTCAGGTATGGTTAGTGTACCAATGTGCAGACAGTGCCGTTAGCAGTGTAATGAACAGTGTAGTATAAGCTTAATGGGATAATAAGCAGTGTAGGTTGCTAAGGTGAAGAATTGGGAAGGCTTTAGTTGAAAGGTGATGCCCTACATCAGCCAGGTGAGCTATCAGGTATGGCTCCAGTGAGCAGCCAACTGCATTTGCACATTTGGGTAGGTGGAGGAAATGCACTGAATGATTAAAGATGCAGCGGATAGCCACACAAGTCAACTCAGCAGGAGTCATTATTTGACTCAAGAGTACCTGTCCTTTCCTGCTTTGCCACTGGAGGGGATTCCCCTCCCTCATTGGCTTCTATGTTTGAATCTGGAAATTCAGTTGAGTCCTGGGGGGCTGAGCTGGACTTAGAATCAGACATGCAGCTCTCCCGGGCATCAATCGGAATGATGTCTGCTGTCGCACGTGAGAATAAATGTACGGGGGGGGTTTATACACTGTATATAAATGAGTTCTTACCATAGACTGCACACAAGTGAGTAGCAGCAAGGGAAACAAAGTGATGTGCATACAATTATTCCGTTTACCTGATGAAGGTATGGCCTCTTTGGGCTCAGTGTCTTTGTGCTCTCCATCACCAATCTGTGATGTGACTTTGGCAGAATCCCCCACTGTCTGCCCAGAACTTGTTTCTTCTGGTGGATTCACTTCCTCTGCTTGCCTCTTTGCTTTCCGTGCTTCTCCTCTGAGCTTTAAACGCTCCGTGACAGTCTCTGTCATAAAACAGGCACAGACAAATTGGCATCAGATTGTAACATTTGGACACATGTAAACAATCAGTACATTGAGTCCTAAAAATAAAGTAAGAGTGAATTCATTGAGAATTCATTATGTACATAGGGCAGCCATAATGAAAACCAAAACAAACCAGAAGTATTGTACCTTATATACAAGCTTGAGAATCGATCTTAGTGGTATCAGAAGCATTGACAGCTCAAACAGTATCAATCCCCAAGTCACTCCAGGCCATGACAGTCTATTGTGTTTGTGTGTCTTTTGGCCTGTAACAGCACTCCTTGTTGGATGAAGCCAACATACCAGGGCTTTCAACCAATTTTTTTGCCGTGGTTGCACAGGTGCGCCCAACTTTTTTTCTTTGGTGCACACAGCGTAATAAAACAAAATTTTGACTTCATGTTTGCAACAGTACATTTGATACAACTGAATTTGCAGCACCTGTGCAGGCAGCAAACAAATACTGTCGTGCACTTCACTTTTCCTCAATTGTAGATAGAATTCTCAATTATTAGGATATTTGCAACAATTAACGCAGCTCCAGCATGAGGATGTATAATTAGTGATGCACCGAATATTTGACAACCGAAAAAAATTCGCCCGAAAATGCATATTTTTGCCATTCGGCCGAAATAAAATTAAAGCCAAAAGAATATGGCCGAAAGAGGATGTTGTGGTGACGCAAGCAACAACAACAAAAAAACGGTGCAAGGCAGTGTCTGTTTGAATTAAACACCAAACGCGGGGGTGAGTGTCTGCCTCGTTGCTCGTTGGCGTTTGTGAGTAGCGGCAGCTTCATTGTGTACACCGGAGAATGAGAGGGTCGCTTGGTAAACTGTCAAAAAAAGAGAGCGCTGCCGAGTACTGTACTACAGGTGAGCCACTCTTTCTACTGCAGCGCCTTCCTTTTTTTCTTTGATGAGAGCGAGCCCCTCGAGTGCTTCCACTTTTTCACTTGCATTTTGGTGGCCATGCTAAATACTTTAGCTAATGTTAGCACTATTGTTATCAACAGTTTTAAACAAGTAAACACTTACCACTATCTCCGGGTGGCGACAGACCTGTACAGGACGCCGTGTGTGACTTTGAAGTCCATTCCTAAAGCCGATTGGCTGGTGCGAATAAATTTATTTATTTTTAAGGGTTGGTGAATATGTGAATGTGCCGATTTTAAGTGCGCGTGTCCCGCTCCAAATACCCTACAAATGCGTCATCCGCACCGCACGCATCCGTGCCCGCCGTTGCCAAGTACTGTACATTGACTATAAAGTGCAATTACACCGCCAGAAAATGCTCAGTTGCTCACCCCGCGTTTGGTGCTTAATGTACCATTCGCCAATATGTATCTGATGTCTGTGGTGTTGACGCATTTCAACTTATATTTTGCTTTCTTAAAATGCCCGTGCTAAATAGGCCTAAATATTTTACAATAATATTATAATTTTAATTAATTATAATAAATGCAATGATAATCAAAAAAATTGGCATAACTTTTTTTCGGCATTTCGGTTTTCGGCCAAGCATTTTTCATTTTCGGTTTTGGCCCAAAATGTTTTGATTTCGGTGCATCCCTATGTATAATGATTTTGAGCTTCTGTCAGTTAAGGAATATAGCTGACTATGAGCCAGTATTTCAATAGTCCATCATACCTCAGCTCAGAGGTTCAGACAAATGGAGCATAGTGCAAACGAAACCTTTAACTCAACACAACTTGTTAACAACAAATGTTGCCCCAGTCCAAGTCGCCTTCATTAAATAATCAATAGGCATACAACTTCATATCAATTCCCTACCGTTGACAGCAGTGAGGTAGGCTTTATTGTTTCCACGAGCTGTATTGGTAAGGTCTTCTGTGATGTCCATGTGCGTTTGAACTTCCTCCTTCATCTCCTCCAGACTGGCACAAAGGTCCATCTCCCAGTACTCCTTATCCAGACACTCAAGGAGCTCTTGAAACTGGACTCTGCTGCTATAGTACCAGATCTTTTTCTTCTCGTGTTCTCCGTCCTCTTCGCTGGCAAGGAAATGACATTAGACAGGCTGGTAAATATAAATGCAAACCAATACAGGTGACTGTTTAACAATTAACAGTACACACATCTCATACAGTAACAGTGATATGAAATACTAGATGTTATATTTATGGTGTCTACACATGCAGGTATTTAAATTTCAGACAAAATGATTGTGGATACACCTTATCCAAATTACGATATATGAATGATACCTTGACCAATTGTAATAAATAAACCATGTGATTTTGAGGTTTCCACTGTTAATTGAGAAAAAAAAAACGTTAACACTTCAAGTGACAAACCTTTTTGTTGTTTAAAAAAAAAAGTGTGCGAACCCCTATCCAGTTGTCCAATTGACCCTATTATTACCGTAACTCTTGTTATTATTTTCAAAATAATATGACAAATCAGGTAGGATCAGCCACTATGGTTGGGCACCCCAGTCATCCTCAACTGCTAAGTTAAACAAACTTGTGGCAGGGAATCATCCTTCGATTTATTATCTGTACTAGACTGCATGGCACATAAATACAAACAACTATTCAAAGTCAAAAACCTACGATGTGCGAACAATTTAGAATGTTCATTATTGCACGTTTAAGGAATGGTGGAGGAAGCCAGAGCACCACTTTAAACCTGGCAAACACTATAGACGGCCTAAGCCGACATTCAAACTCAGGACCTCAACTGTTAGTCAAATGTGTAAACCACTTCCTCAGTGTTACGACAAACTCCTAATATTAATTTTGCAGTTCAGCTTTTTATTAGGTAACAGAAAAAGTACTGAAACATTCAAGTTAGTTGGTCACATGACAATTCTGGATTAAAAACTTTAGAGACTGTCAAATTAAGGTGACCTGTAAAGATTATGGTGCATTTTAGAGCCCCCCACACTGAGCAACATAGTCAAATGTGACTGATACGGACCAGTGTGAAAAAACTACAGTTTTCGACGCACACCAAGCGATTTAGCACCAGACATCTATCACTAGACTGCAAATTAAAAACTGCGGCCAACAGAAGAAGCGCATTGGCACAAACAGAGGACGTAGGCTAACATAAAGGAGAGAACATGGATACTTTGAGTGGCTGTTGGCAACCCATGCATTTCGGCGACACAGAATCTCCGCGCTTTGCTTTCTTGCCAAAGGTACATATGAAATGATCAACTCGGTAAAAGGTCCCTAACCTGGCAATAGCCATATTGATATTGCGATTCACTCAAGGGAGTTCTCCACAATATCAATCTGGGACTTCTTCATGGTGATTTGCTTGGGAAAGGCGGGACATTCTGTACAGTACTTCGAGCTGATTGGACGATGCGGCATCTTGTAAACGTCGTCAATACCAAACCTATTATCTATGTTGGAAAAGGTTTGATACATCTCAGGTTACAAATTGAATTATTCAAAGAACCTGCTTTTTCCAATTAATCGAACAGATGATGATTATTCAGGTTTCCCATTTAAAGTAGAACGAGATATGTTCACGTATCTAGGAATTAAAGTCACCCGTATGATGGGGAACTTGGAGAGTCAACATTTTAAGCCATTATTCGAGTAAACCAAACAAGATTTTGGGAGATGGACGGCCTTGCCAATCTCACTTGCAGGTTGGATCAATACGTTTAAAATGACGGTCCTTCCTAGATTTCTTTGTGTGATGATTCCAAAATGTATCCCTATGAAAACATTCAAACAATTAGACAAACTGATTTCTGCATTTATATGTAACAGTTTTAACCCTAGGATGAAAAAATGTTTTTACCTAGAGGTTCCCAAAGACGGTGGTGGGTTCGGATTACACAATTTTCTCTGGTATTACTGGGCTACAAACATAACAAAGCTACTACTCTGGATCTACACAAACAAAAATAAGCAGGGCCCGGACTGGGTACAGATGGAGCTACTGTCCAACCCACTCCCAACATCATCGTTACCGCATGACAGTAGTACATTTAGCTAACCCAGTTGTTCAAACCTCACTTAGAATATGGCTGCAGTTTAGGAAACATTTTGATTTAAAGCAGTATAGTAGGTATTTTCCTGTAGCAGGTAAACACTTTTTCCCTCCATCTCGGCTTGACAAGGCGTTTCAAGTTTGGCAAAGGAATGTATTGGTATTTTTTTGTGATTTGTATTCCGACGACGTGTTCATTTCGTTTGAAACGCTTGAAAGTACCCATAATATACCTAGATCCCATTATTTTAGTTTTTTTCCAACTACGCAGCTTCACCAGGGAAAGGCTTCCCTCATTTCCATTCCTACCACCCAAAAATCATCTCGATGCATTTTTAGAATTGGATCCATATGGAAGGAAGCGTGTATCTGTGATAGATAACTTGTTAAGCAATTTGAAACCGATAACATGGGATAAAATTGAAATGACATGGGAGATGGACTTGGGAGTTACCCTTTCTGATGATATGTGGCAACAATGTTTAAAAATGTATTCATACCTCATTGTGTGTACGACATGGTCTGCTGCAATTCAAGGTACTACATCGCCTGCATTATTCAAGGGATAAATTGTCAAAAATCTTTCCCACTACGGATCCTAGTTGTCCACGATGTGGTTATGAACCTGCCTCGATTGGACATAGGTTTTGGTCATGTACTTTCCTCAATGACTACTGGAAACAAATATATTTAGCCCCATCGTACTTGCAGTGGTTGAGTCAATGTACTATCTTACTTATCTATAAACTACGATACAAGCTGTCTAACGCCCGAAAGAATTTCATCCTGACTTGGAGTCCCTTCATACAATGTGTGGAAAGTTTTCCCTTTCAAATGATATCTTTATGTGACAGATATAGCTGATTGTTACAACTTGTTTATAACATGCTCAGATTACCATTGAATTTAAAGCTGTGACATGTCTGACCACTCTGTTTGTTAAGAGGCTGGTTTGTTTGTTAATAAAAAACTGTGCAAAAATAAAGTTGGGAGAAAAAAAATCTTTGATGTCCTTTTATCAGGTTTGCAAGACAATTCATTTCCTTTTGAACGGACGGAAAGACAGAACTCTTTCAAATGAATTTGGCTCAAGTTTTCCTCAACAACGTCACATTGATGACGTAAGTCACTAGCTTCTTTCAACCTGTTTATTGCCACTCTCAGTTGTCACATTAAATTACACGTTGTGTGTTTAAAGACAACCACATAGTCTCCACTAACTTACAGTGGAAAACCCCATAGGCGCATGAGCTAACAATTAGCATCTATGTGGCGGTGTTGTTACCCTTTAAGCAACGCATATCTGAACACAGAGGCACATATTCTTGATCCTCTGCAAAAAAATTACTCATATTATTAATACTGCCGTACTGATAAAGCCAAGAAAGGAGCTGAGCCTCCTCGTCCATAATATCTGTCTTATGCTGCTCCCATGTGGCAAAGACGCGCACACCAGAATGAGCAGCAGAACGTGCATTGGAACGTGGCAAAAACAGTTTAATTATTTCTAATTGTAATTATATACAATCGAATTGTATTTATAGTGCTAGTTTTCTCATTAAAAAACACTGCGAATAAAATGTTTTGAGAGGCTGGAACGGATTATTGGCATTTCATTTCAATGGTGAAAGATGATTTGAGTGCGTTTTGAGTTATGAGCAGGGTCAAGACACAAACTAACCTCACCTCAAGACACCACTGCAGCATTAAATACCAGTAACCGTTCAAACTTTTGACTGAAACTGTAAATTGGTCCGGAGAGGTCGTGACTTACACAATAATCCTTCTGTTGAGAAACCAGTATTTCCTCTGGTGGCGGTCATATCCAATAGGCTCCTGGCGTATGTAGGGCCTGTTCTTCTGCGCTTCCGTCACACAGTTCGTAACGCCGGGTACTTGATGTGCCACACAGATCTCACACTGCCACTCATCTTCCGGAACTTCCTTTAGTGGTGGCTTCACACACTCCAAGTGGTAAACTGCAGAGCAGGTCTCGCAGCAGAGCAGGTCACCCAGACGGTGACATACGCGACAGTGGTCGTCATACCGCATGACACCATCAGACATCAGCTCTTCACGAGCAACGTTGGTGGTAAGAAACTGGTTGACCAGGAACTGAAGCACCTTGATTTTACTTTCAACGGGACCATAAGGATAGTCATCTAGTTCTTGATACGGCAGGACGTAGTGGTACTCCGTGTCACTCTCACAGTACGCACGTAACACCTCAGGCCACGTCATGCCGTCGATGAAGTACAGAGTGGAGTTGACGCTGTCCTTGAGGTCAGCAGGCCCAAAGCTAGTGTTGGATGTTTCTTCTTCATGCAGGATGGCCTTCAGCAGAGAAATGTGTATCTCTGCAATTAAAGTGCATTGTTCCTGGCCGATGAGTGCCGCGCAAAAGTCCTCAAAGCGGAAGGGGGACAGCCGCAGCACCGTGCTAAAGTTCCGAAGCACCTCGTAGATGGAGGTGGCGTTTAGCAGCTCTTCACTTGGCACCAGGAGATCCTCGCAAGATCCAGGTAGCTCAAGAGGGGGAATGTTTTTCTCCTCCAGAATGGGGGTGCGGGGTCGGGGGGCGAGGGCCCGTTTCTTCCCTGTAGGACACACAGTGGTATTGTATTAGCATGCCTTTGTATTTACCATTATAAGCACGCATATGACATATTCGTATACTTTACAAGGTGTCCAGTGTCTACAATGTCAGTCTTTGCAATTTATATCGCTTATAGTCATGATGTAATTTATGCAACTAATGATGCCCTTATAAGAGCTGTATTAAATGAGACACTCTCCTCGCTACTCCTCAATTTATTGTATAATAATTTTCATAGATATGTATAATTTGTATTTTGAAGTTGTCAACTATAAATAGACTTTATGGACACCCTGGACAGGTTTGCGTAGAGGTAAAAATATAAGCGCTACTTCCAAGCAGTGTCATTATTGCCAACTGTCATCTTGGTGGTCTATAACCAACAGTTCAGTTCAAATGCAAATATGCTAAACATGACGTCCTAAATCTATATTCATCCAACTAAACAATGCTCATTTGTATTTGAAAATAGTTTGGCAGTGTTTCTGCAAGATCCAGGAAGCTAATATTGCGGCACTTTCTGGAATATTAGCATAGATATGTTGCCCAGCTAGTTAATTTACGCAAATATACAGGTAATGATTAAATCAATAACATAAGCTGTTCAGAAAATGGATGGATAGTCAATTTAAGAGCCAAGCCACATAAATGAGTAACTGTTGCCATAAAAAAGCAGTACAAAAGAAGTTTTGAAGAGCAATGATAACAAATATGTTGCCTGTAGTGTTCAGTAGTAGTCAAGTACAAATACTTTGTTACTCTGTAAGCAGCCATTTCAAATTACCTGTACTTTCCTTGAATAGCGTAATTCCAAGAAAAAGGACAATTTTCCCTGGTAATCCTGGAGTCCGATAAATTTATTGGTTAATATGAGTTAATGGTTTATGCTTATAATGGAAGCACAATTTAAAAAATATATATTTATTTTTAAATATAGACAATGACTACTGATGATCTCTGAAAAACATTGAGGAAATATCAAGGTACAATCCCGCAAAGTACGAGTTATGGATCCAAACAAAAATCCGCAATACAGCATCCGAAATACTGTAGCTACAGAAGTAGCGGCTTATTAAAACAAAATAATTTACTGTTTAATCAAACACATTAAATCCATACTTAAAACAAATTACATTAGCATGTTAGTGTGGCCCTTGACAACCAGCAACAGTTTTTCACATCGCCCCTTTGAAAAATGAATTGCCCTGACTTGACTGCGCGATCAGCTGATTTGGTACAGTTGCCTATTGGGCAACAGTCCTTAATATTTTTCGCACCATGGACTGGTTTCTTGTAGACATAATTTGACAACTGTCACAGATGCCGCACTGCTAGACTCGCGAAGCCTGGTGCCTTGGCGGAAGCCCATGAGTGTCACAGTTTGCTGGGAAATGTCTTGTGCCACACATGCACGTGACTGAGCTCAATTGAACTGAGAAAGGAACAAATCAGTTCATGAAGTGATTCCATTCATGGTGTTCACTCAAAACATTTGTCTGTTTGAACAAGTCGTTCGCGAATGCCAACAAAACGCGACCCCCATCACCTCATCCCCCTCCCAAAAAAATGCATGAGTGGATGATACACAAATGCGCAGTAACGCACTTGAATTGGAGCACAATTTTCAATTTTTAGTGCCCTTTGGACCAAAGCGTACTGCGGGATGCTTTCAAACACGACTTGGACCTGACTATCGCAAAAAATGTCAACCGGTGGGCCTCGCTCCCACTCATTTGAATGGAACTGGCGCAGTAAGTACGCCGCTTCACGTACATTTTTACCACAAACTTTTATCCACATGTACATATGGAATTATAAAAATGGTTAAGTATTGTTTTTTTTAAAACACATACTGTATGTGTACTACTATGTATATTGTATTGCTATAGTTTGGTGGAGCACAGCTGTGCCTCGCTCGCTTACAACCCGGAGATTGATCTTTCACGAGTAGAAGCTTCTGTGCATTTTGATCGGTCACCCCCTAAGTGTGAAGTGTTCAAATTTTGATTTGAATTCAGGTTTGAATCCTGCTCTCTTTTTTTTTTTTACTCCAGTTTCTTGTCAACAGCCTATATGGTCTGAGGGTTATGGTTAGGCTGGTAATGCCAATAGCAGCATCTTTGGTGGCAAAATGGAATTAAAACTTTGTAAAAAGACACGGCAAAATAGCGCTAGGAGAGTTGCTGGTCAGGCAAAATATCCACTATAGGTTTGTTTTCCTCAGTACAAGCAATGCGTAAGTTAATAATAGAGTTATTAAACTAGCATGTGTGTAGGTTTTTTTTTCCTTTTCATTTTGACAAATTATCAAAATTGATATTGTAAATAATTAGCAGTAAAAAGTCATTTTTACTTTTGAACTTCAGTATAATTCAGTGTATTTTTCCTTTTCTCAAGTACAAGAGTGGAATCAGTCTCCTACTTAAGTTAAACGTTTTTATTGCTTTGTTTTTTTTTTTATATAAAAAAAAATATCTGTACTAAAACGTGAAAAGAAGGTGTGTTTTTTTAAGTATCTGTACTTTTGCGTAAGTACGAAACGTGCCACCTCTGGTTGACAGTAACTTGTTTGTATGGGCTAATTTTGCTTGCTAACATTAGCATTCAATGCTACTACTCACCTGTGGGCAACACAATGCCCTAAAACAATTAGGTTTGAATTGGGTCACACAAGATACACGATCGGAATATAGCGTGTGCAACGTGTAGCTCCCGTAAACTAACTTTACAATCCACCTGCCTCCGATAACGAAGCACAGACTGCGGCCTGCGTTCCATACTGTGCATTCTCCATTTTGAACAATAACCTTACTGCTTCGTGTAAAACTATGCGCAGCGCCTGTTGAGCTTGTGTGGGATTACGATCCACGTCGCCAATGTTAGGGCATAATGGTTACGTTTGTATTTAATTACCCGGAGTGCTGGCGTGTGTGCTCTGACTCCGAAAGCTACTCTCCGTACAGTAGCTGGCATCCTCCTCCACCTCCTCCTCCTCCTCCTCCTGCTGCTGCTCGTCCAGCACATCTTCGAGGCAGTCTGAGTCCTCCTTGAGGGCCTCGTCGGAGTGAGGGTCCTCCTCGACCGGCTCTTCCTCCTCCGACCTCAAACTGACAGCGTCGTCGTCCTCGTCGCTCTCGTGGTCGTCGTACACCACCGTTTTGTGGCCAGGCGTCTTCCTGCCTGCGCGACCCCCTCTTCCTCCGCGGCCACCTCTGCCTCGTCCCCTGCCTCGCGTCGAGATGACAGATCCAGCTTTCTTTTTCTTGACCGGCTTGGCTGCTTCCCGAACGACACTCTCCGCGTCCTCGTCCCCGCTGTCTCGGAAACGGGGCTTGATATTCCTCCTCGGCCGCAAGCCCCTGGTCGAAGCCGAAGCTGGCGATTGCTCCTCGGTTGCTAGCGGTTTGGGCGGCCTGCCCCTTTTCCCTCTCATGATAGGCGAAAGCTATTCGTTTACAATCCCAATGATTGCGTCCGCTTAGCCGACGAGGAAGCGAGCGAAAAGAGGTCCCCCCGCAGTACCGGAGCGGTCAGTGTAGGTGCCGAGCATGCAAGCCCACAACACCCCGTGCGTTTCTTCGGGTGCGAAAGCTCAAAATGTTAGCCCGGCGTCCCGTTCGGGTTCGCCTAGAGCCGCCATTTTTCTTTTCTGCCTCTCCGTCTCTGGCTCAACAAACACTACAGGCCCCTACCACTCGGGTCACGTGGTACAGCTACGAGCTCCCTAGTGGTAACAACAACAACCGAGGGAGGAAAAACACAACGATTGGTTTGTTATTTATTGTCAGAAGTACTATTATTTCATGTCAACGTTTTTCCTTTTTTTTTCTATTAACTGCTGGGTATCCTTCATTGATGATATGCTGCATCATATTGTATTGTTTTGTATTGTATTTTGAATGTAAGATAGATGGAGTCTTTCGTCAATTTAAATTGTCACAGCAGCAATATTAACACATACGAATATACACTTATATAATATACAAATAATTGTTATTTTTATTTAAATTACAGGGTTTCATAATGTGAAATTCCACAAATAAGTTACGTGTTGGACAAAATCAAACACAAATCGTTCATCTCAATTCATTATCAAGTCCGTATTTGTAATAGTCATTTATTTACTTTACCAATGCAAGTTTACACATTTAGAAGGCAGCAGATATTGGTTCACGCACATTTCGCCATCACATCATAATCATCGGAACATCAAATGGTGAGAACATAAATACCGTACCCACAGTCAACGTTGTGTGCTGTATTTGTAATATTTTATCACATACAATAGATGACCAGCAGGTGGCAGTCCAATGACGTACAACCCAGAAGAAAGAAACAAGCTGTCATCTGGGAGGCAACAACAGAGCAGTTGCACACATTTTCAAAAATGTCATTTTGTCTATTCTGCGTGGATATAATATTTAGGTCATCATTACATTACATCACATCAAATAATTAACATATATTTATTCTCTGTCGTTTTATTAGACAACAGTATGAGTAAGCTATAGGCTACAATACAGCATCAGCACCACATACAAAGCATGATAATAGCTTGGATTTATATAGCACATTTCAAGGGACTCTGAGACGTCTAATAACAACGTATAGTGGTAATTAAGATGTTGCTATATTCGTCCAACTTGACAGCAGGCTGCAGTTTGATGGAAGGTTCCAGTATACAGACAAGACAGGCAGGTGACGCTCCTTGTGTGGTTGAAGAAAGCAGAGTGGTGAGTTTGTCAAGATGACAGTGGTGATTGTAAACCAATTTTACTGAGGTTTTGCAAACAAGGCATTCAACCTGCATGTTAGTAAATCTGACCACAACAACAAAAACAAACAATAGCCCATTATTATTATTAAAGTTATTTATAAGACTGTTTGGGTATGCGTTTTCATTGCTTTTTTGTCTATAGTTCAAAAGTGATTGGGAATATAGAGATATTGATTCTTTTTTTTTTTTACCTGCTTATTGTAATATGAATAAGTGACATGGTAACTGGGAAGTGCAAAACAAAATAACTAACACATCAGTAAATTTGGATTTAATATTTTACAAGTGAGAGGAAGGGTTAAACTTCAGCTCACTGTTGACTCTGATATGATTAACAGCACCAACCAGGGCTGAAAATAGGAGCTAAACTGATAATACAGCATTCACACCTCAACACTTGCACACCTCTGACTGCACACAAATGGAAACCACATTAATTGCAAAAACTCAAGTCTGCCATACATCCATGATTTTGCCAACGGCTGAAGGGTGGATGACAAAAAGTGTAGGGGGAAAATAATTCTGTTGTAAGCGATGGAAAAAATTATTTTTTGTACAGAATTTCTACCCAAAAAAAGAATAAGAAACTTGAACTAGGCCACACAAAGTGATGCATTTAACACTTGCTGTTTAGATTGAATGAAAAAGGTTTAATGTCCCGTCTCTTGCAAATCCTTCAATCATCTTAAAATGCTGGCACGGCATGGACACAACATATGGTAAACAGCTGCAGGCCACATTAACATGCACCTTCTTGGCAAATGGGTCATCATCCAAGAGGGAAATAAAACAGTGTTTCCATTGGCATAAAATGTATAGAGTATTGTTATCAGAGGAATACTTTTCGAAACACACACATTTTGTTTTCTATTTATTCATTGAGAACATCAGAACACCCTTTCATGCAATTTAAAGCCAGAGCCTGTGGCTGTCATTGAATGCGTCGCGGGTGCCTTGGATTGAATGGGAGCACTGAAGCAGGCTGATATCTCTCATAAGTAGAAAAGAGTCCAGATTAGATAAGTAAAACGGGGACTGATGATGTAACGAGTGTGTTTTAAAAGACTCAAATGATGGTTGTCCAACGACACAAAACAATACAAGAGTTTGTGTTATCTTATCACCAACACAAAACACAGTGGCAGATTAAAAACATACTGTGCCATCTCTGCTTTGTTGGACACACTTACCACCGAGGGCTGTCACAGATAGAAGTGTCTCACATTGACCTATCTGTTGGTAGTCAAAAGTGCCTGTGGGCAGAGGTGGGGGGAGGGCGCTGCTCTCGCGACCTAGGTTCCTCATAGGAGAGCAGAGCCTGAAAAACATTGTCCCATTGTGAATGACAAGAATTGTGCAAACTCTCCGCGAGGCGTTGGACCATAAAATTAGGCTTGGTGGTAAACGTTATATGAAGCTTACAAGAGGCCCTATAGGCAATATTTGATTTTTGTCAATAATATTGATTATTGATCATTTAAACACCTACTATAAACTTACTTTCATCTTCAAGATTAAACTTACTTTCATCTTCAAGAGTGAGATACAGAATATCAACTTAGCCTACATACTAAATGCAATACAAGCAAACCAATATTTCACGCATTTGCCATAAGGGTGTCACGTGGTTTACTGTTTTGGGTTTGAAAAAACTGCAACAGCAATGTGAGAAAAGTACGAGAACAACAAAGTGCAACAAGATGGAGAGAGACTGAGAGATGAAGGGAGAGAGAGAGACAGAGAGAGAGAGAGATGAAGAGAGGGAGAGAGATATCGCGGGCCTTTAGGCAGGTGCTTAGTTCACGTACACAAAAACAGTATGTGACAAAGGGTAGCGTCAATGATTTCATAGCACTTACTTAGTTCTGATGTCACTCACGTGATGTTCACATCCCCTCGGGGGCATAGTTGGTTGCATAGTCTCTTGGGTTTTCTATGGTATTCTGCAACTCATTTCGGGAGAGGAACTGTATTTATTAACTTAATCTAAAAATGGATGTCACATGGCTCACTAATAGTGCGAGATAGAACACAACGGTTACTCCCAACAAGTAAATCAAGATAAGTTAGACATTAATGAAAACGTTTACAAATATAAGACATCATACTGATGATAAATGCTGATTATCGAAATGTATTAACATGTGGAGCAGGGCTGTACAAAATATCGAATAAGCACGAAATTCCAATTCAATTCTTGAATTTATTAATAATATATGCTATTAATATTAATTTGTGTTGTATTATACTAAAACAGGAAGAATAATTGCAATTGAAATTCATGATGTAAATTTAACAATGAAGTTTTACAGTATATAAGCCCATTTGGTAATACCATGAATTTCATACAATAATTGTAAGGATATCATTAAGGGGCCAGTGCACTGGGCTTGTGGGGTCCAATTTAAAATCAGATTTTCTCAAGGTGCAGGCCCATTGCTGATATAGTTGCACACACAATTAGCTAGTATAGGTCAGTGGTTAGGCCAGCAGAGTAAGCCTTACAATTCTCTTAGTGGTTTTCAATAAAACACACAACCCCCTTTTTTAATAATTGCATTTTATTAATTGAAAACAAGAAACAAAAAAATAAAATAAAAAAGAGCAAAACCAAGAGTATCATTAGGTAAGACAAGGCGAGAGACACTTAAATAAGAGTTCCATGTAGGTGGGGGACTAAGGTGAAGGCGAGTTGATGTGGGAGAAGGTGGTGGGACAGGTTAGATTATGTACACTTGTTTCTCACTGCAGGACTGGCAGGCCCCATAAAAAGGGAGGGGGTCAGAGACGCTAAAACACCAGGGAGAAAGGCACTATCCAGAGAGAGCAAGAAACCAACAAAAAACACACGGACACAAACTGGAGCAGAACGGAGATCGAAATCTTTGACCAAAAAAAAAAAAGTGCTCGACACCACAATTGACAAAAATCAAAAAGACAAACCTGTTTAAGATGATCTCCCAGTTGTGGGAAGTATTCATGTGTGCCGGTTGCAGACTGGTGATTACACGTGATTATCCGATCTCAGCCCCCATGCTATGCGCACGTATGACAAGGAGAGCTTCGAGCCACGTTGTTAACTAGCTAGACTGTACATGTGATGAACGAACGTGGATAACATGACAGCGCCTTTTCCCCTTGCCGACCATGTAGTTCACTTGTCCCAGCCTGCGGACTGGCTCAGCTACATTCAAATGGTTGCCACAAATACATTGCATTTGGTTGTGGGCGGCTGACGTCATACATGGCTTGCATTCACGGCTGCGTCCCCCTTGCCGCTCAACGACAGGGGCTCCGCTGTTTTCTTCCTCGTGTGAGGAACAAGAGGAAATTTCACGTTATCCGAGACGCCTCCGATAGAAACTTGAAGGACAATTCAGCACATTCTAGAGCTACTAGGTCTTTTCCGGACAAACAAACCATTCAACATAATTTACACATTTGTGATGAGCGGAAATACAGACAAACACATACAAATATATAATATATATATATTCTTAAAAAATGGATTCTCTCTATAGTTGATTTATTTATACAGCCAGCGGCTGATGTACAATGCTCACGAGCCAATCATCGCAGACATGGAAACTTGCTGTATATGGCATCGGTTCTCTTATTTTTTTTCTCTTTTTTTAAAAACAATTTCTTCTTTACATTTTTCCTTTAAAACAGATGCGGCTGATAAAAGAACATGCGGCAAAAGCAAACACAAGGCGGCAGAATGTTAAGAAGTTAAGGAGAAGACAGAAGCGGCTGTGGGAGTCAAATCATTTGCTTCTCTCTTTCCCTCAAAGGCAGTCGCGATCCTCAACGAGTCTCGGTGCAAGTCGAGGTGGATTTTGCTCAGCTGCCACCCACCTGTGACAGCGCTTCCGTCTTATCTCTCTCTTGTCACTTGTTTGCATTCTTCCTCTCTGATCCTGCTTATTGTGGGGTTGGTGAAGAGGAGGGAGGGGGATGCGGGGTGGGGGTTGTTTGGCGATCGGATGAGGGTGGAGGGACTGATGACATCTAGAATGACGATGAAGGTGGTGGCGGCCATTTTACATGGCGGGACTGTTTCACATGTTCCGATTGACGGGCGTGACGTAGTTGCGCGGGAACATGCCCGTCTGGCCGTGGCAACCGCCTTTCCACCAGTTGGGGTCAGAGTTGTCCAGGACTTGGATGAAGTCGCCGCGTCGGAAACCCAACTCGCCTTCCTCCTGCGGGTCGAAGTCAAAGAGCGCCTGCACGTATGTGGGATGCTGTGCCATGGAAAGCGGGAAACACAAGCAAACACAGGTTAGCCAAGGTGCACCGGGACGGGATAATCAAAAACTGGCAAGGCAAAGCTAAGGGGGAAAAAAAAAAGTTTGTAAGGAAAATGGAACTACAGCAACACTGGGGACTGATGTCATTCTTAATTACAGTACACAAATGAGACTAAGGCTGGTTATTACACTGCGCGCTTCAAGCTGCAATCCCAAATTTCAACTGGGATATGGAATGGAATATAATTAGAGCTTTAATCAGATTAATCAAATCTTGATTAATCATGAAAAAAAAAGAGGCTTTTTTTTAATCAACCTTTTTTTCCACTGGTTATGTGTTCATTCTTTTGAAATGTACTGTTATTAGGACGTCTTCAACATTTCTTGATCCACTGCACGCGCTCATCCTCATCAGTTAATTACTTGCATAATTTAAAGTGGGAAAAAAAATGACCCCAATATTTTGACACAAATATTCTAAATGTGATACGCAAACATTTATTAAATGCTTTACTTTAATGCATGTAATTATGTTTATTGCTAAAACACAACCTGTGCTACTTTAAACGTAGCCATCCGCTGTCACGCTAAAGGATAATCTATGGTCAAAATTAATAGTGTGATTAATCTGCGTTAATTGTTTGTGATTAATTAATCATTTAACGCTAGTGTTTTTCCATTTTTTGGCCCTGATACCGATTCCGATACCCCGTTTTGCAGTATCGGCCGATGACGATACCGTTCCGATAACTGGGTTGTTGTTGTTTTTTTAACATGAAAAAGCTGCCCTGCCATTGGTTCAGAGCATTCAAGAGCCAATAGGATATCGTAGCTTGGCATGCAGTGAACACGTCACAAATCAGTGAATGTTGTGCACAAGTAAAACACAAGACGCTGCATCCAAAGTCCTATATTAGCGTCAGAAATAATAGTATCGGCATGTTACTTGTTAGTACTGTACTGTACTTGCCGATGCCACTGTTTTTATTCAGGATCAGGGACTCTGCCGATACCGGTATCGGAACAACACTAGTTAACGCTTTAACTTTGACAACACTAAATATAATGCTAATTTCTTTTAGCCTATGACGTTTCCTGCTATAGGGTAGGATGAAGATAGTGTACCTTTGTTAGTCATTATGATATGATTAGATTTTTTTGTGAGTTGCTTAAGGCCCTATCCCACTGAGCTGCAAACACTGCTGACATTGCGAAGGTTGAATTAGCAAAATATGAGGCTGTCGTCCCTGTTATTTTGCGGGGTAAAAGCGACATTCGAGACAACGCACAAACGAACCTGAAATCTGAGTCAAATCGACCCATTAAAATTTTTCTTTTTCTTTTCATTAGAAGATGTAATCATTGGTTATTTTTTTCCAGTCCTGTCATTGCTGTGACGTGTGCGTGAAAGCAACACGCCCCTTATTTCATGGTCTCATTGTGCTATAAAAATGCGTATGTATAAGTATTGCCATGATTTAGATATCACTCTATCTCAGATTTCATATTCTTCCTTTGAGAAAAAAAAATTGTTGCGGAAGTGACTAGAGAACACAGCAACCCGTGTTTGTGTGTGCAACAGGTCCATTACGGTGGCATATGAATGCAAACCGTGACTGATTGTCCCCAAAATTTATGAGTACATATGTGCTATTAAATGTCTATCCAAAAAAAAACACAACTGATTGTCACCAAAATGTACGAGTATGTTAATCACAGTCTAAAAATATTACAACAAAACTCGCTGCCACACATTCATATGAATAACGCTTTCAAATATTATCCAAAACATTGCAAATTTGGTTCTAATATTTCCAGATTATGATAATCATGTTTGAACATTTCATATTTTTTTGGGGGTGACAATCAGTCTTGTTTTGCTTTTTTACATAAAGTGACGTAATGTATTGTGTCTAAAGTCTATATAGGCAACGGCAGCCATCAGGACATGAATAATACTAATAAAAAATATTCCAGTATGACAGCGTACATGGTATGTCATCACTTTGACACTTAATTGACTTAAACATATTTTTCAGGGAGTCCGATTTGGCGAAACAATGGATTGGCAAGGCCTGAAAATAACAACAGCAACGAATAATTACAAACACAAATACGACATATTCCAACCAACTCCGAACCCTGTCGAGCTCTGGCAAAACGCAACATTTGCAACCCAGTGGGATGGGGGCTAAAAGTAATCATTTGGCGGCCCATTTCTACCACTACAAAGTGCAGTTAGCGAGCTAGCTATGCCTACTCCCCGAAATGCATCATAACAGCAGCTTGGTGCTGTTATTTAAATTCAAAATAAAAGTTGTGTATCTTGTGTTACTTATGCTGCCATAATATGCTGAGCGTGGATATTCTTTTTTTTTAAGCGGCTGCCATCACGATTAAGTATTGTATTAAATCAGGGCCAATGTCTTCATTTCATTTAGCCAACACGCCAACAGTGTCTGGCAGCTGAGAAGACATTTTCACACACACACACACACAAAAATAAATCATAATTTTGAAACATCAACCTACTTGAAGATTTTTGTTTTTTACTTTTTCATTCAAATGTTGCGGGCTTGTTAACATCATTCTTCTCTTTGGTGCGGCAAATGAACAAAACATGTTTGTTTGTTTTTAAAAGGACCAGTTGGTTTCCTCCCAATTCCTCATTAATAAACATCAATAGGAAGTTTCTATCAAGTGTCAGTTCCTGCTCATTAATCTATCTGCACTAACAATAAAGCACAAGAGGGAACAAAGTATCTTCTCAGGAAGTTGTTACCTGGTGGACCTGCTCGATGTCTCGCAAAAAGATTTGCTGGTTACGGGAGACGGAGGTGGAGCGATGGTAGTCCACTAGCTCATTGAGGGAGTTAAACTTCACCACCCACAGGAAATACTTGCCGGCGCCATCACGGAGAACCTTGAAGTGCTGTACATCGTTCCCAAACCTGGAAAGGGTCACAGCCAGAAGAAAGTGTTAAGGCTTGGCAAGAAAATCAACGGTAGAAATGTGTGGGACTGGGGACTGTATTCAAATGAAGCGGCACAATCATTCAAGTGCGAAGAGAAGAGTGCAGTGACATGATGCGTCTTTCGGTAAGGTCAGAAAATGGAAGCGCAGAAGAGGAAGTAAGGCCGTTTATTTAGCAAATACTGGAAAAGAAGCTAACGGGGGCAAACCGCGCTCAGACTTGACCAGAATAAGGAAGTAGCTGCCTTGATGACTCAGACCACCAGAGCTTGCTCATTTGTGAAGCTGATCGATAGTCGGGAGAGCGAGCAATGATGGATGTCTAATGTTAAACTCCAGTTGGTGCGGTGCTACTCACTTGACAGAGAGGGAGAAGTCGCCCGGTGCACTCTCACTCTCTCTAATAAGGAAGGCGCCATCGTGCCTTTGTTTGTTGAGCATCTCCTCCGCTTTGGCCCGAGGGATCTTTCCAAAGAACCACCTGGAGGAGGAGACAAACTTTATTAATTAGCATTAGCAAAGTCAAATAAAAAGGTGCCATCTTGGCAGAAGCTAATCATTCAAAAGAGATGATAATGACTCACTGATAAAGCGGTTTAAGGACAATATTAACAGTCAGTCAATCAACATTGTATTCTGCTTGTAATAGCACTCTTGCATTATAAGGTCACATTTGAATATTCAGAGTTTACTATGCGGCTGATATGAATTAAGAGGTCAATCAAAACACGACTTGATTGTAAAATCTACTATATTCAACGTATTGCTTATGCACATAGGCCAAGACTGGGAGTGAAAAGAGGAGGAGGAAGTTGCATAAAGTAAAAGCATTCATATTCAAAGCTGTAAGACCAATGCACCAATATTTCGTCACTTGTTGGAGTTAAGTTAGTGTTGATTTTTTTTTTTTTGGTATTACAGTACAAGTAAAAGTCAACCTTAAACATTTCGTGACAATAATATGTTATATATGACCTCACTAGACTAAACATGACATTCTGATGAATATTACATTTGTGGAATATGAGCTTCTTTTTTTTTAATCCATCTCAGGGGGCGGCCATTTTGCCACTTTCTGTCAACTGAAGATGACATCAATGTTGCTCAGGGCTCAGGCAACGACCAATCACTGCTCCCCTGTTTTCTGAAGTTCCGCTGCGATTGGTTGTTACCTGAGCAACTGTGATGTCATCTTCAGTTGACAGCAAGTGGCAAAATGGCCGCACGCTGAGATGGATAAAAACGGCTGGATTTTGCTGCTTAACTCATATTCCACTAACGCAATATTAAACAGAATACCATATTTAGACTAGTGGGGCTGCATAGAACATATCGTCCAAAAACATTTTTTGGGGGGTTGACTTCCCCTTTAACTACTTATTAAGAATGTTAAAATGTTACTTGAAATTTTTTGATATATTTATTAAAGGTCTAATCTTATAATGGTTTGCTCCCAGAACAGGGGCAACAAATTGTATTGTTGACAACTGCTGTAAAACAATACAATGGATATTACAGTTGACACCAAGATGATTCCCTACAACCACAAAAAGTCATAATTAGGCATGGGCCATGATCAAATTCTGACAGTATGATAAGCGTGAGTGGAGAAAAGAGAAAAAGTGGTACCAATGCATCCTAAACAATTTACCCACTGGGGAAAAAGGTTTCATTGTGCAACAATGCTAAAGTCAATATTTAATTAAGGACAAAAGCCTGCAGCATATTACATGTAAACCAGTCGAGCTTTAATTACACTGAATATGATTGAAGTCACTTTGTTTTGCTTTTGGTGAGGTGATGTTTGGAGAGCAGCAATTTCTTATTGAAGTCTTCTTAGAGACACATCATTATTAGATTTAACAGCAAATTGGATCGTTGCGTGTCTACCGAGGTTCACTGACAACGCAACTCTCACTGACTGATCGCACTTTACAGGCCCCCGAAACCGCAAGCATGACTAAAGCGCATTAAAACCCACACCCGCCGACCACAATATTATGACCACTTGCAAATTCAAATGATCCCAACTGTCAAACTAGCTTATTTTATTTTCAAATGTGACATCAGGGATTTTTTTTTTTTTGCTGTTCTAGAATAAAGTGGAATTGCACATCCACTACTGTAGATAGATGGCAGTGGAGCTGTCATTCAGATGGTGTGCAAGGAGTATTAGCCCCTCTGCAGGTGTACTTCCAACAATTATATAGACAAATGACAGTATTTATACTCGAGGGGAAGAGTTGGGGGGGGGGGGGGGGGTTGCGGAACATTTTAGCAAAAATAAAAAAATTAAATTGAGAAAGACTGTATGTACTACATAGAAGTAAGCAACTGAGCAGCCTGACAGCCTGCCCCAGACAGCGGAACAGTCAATGGGTGCATATTTAAAATGCACAATCACTCCAGTAAACACATTTGAAAATTTTGTGGAGTCATTATTTACTGTGCTCTAATAGTAATTGAATTAATAATTTACAGTAGAAAGCAAACCAATGGTCTGATGAAGGGTAGTCATCACATGAAAAATGTGTGTCTGCAAAAGATGATGCTCAGTTGAGTTATGTAAAGTATTTTTCTGCCTTTGAAGTACTTAGTCTGCATCTATCGTTACATTTTTTATACTGCTTGTCTTCATGGGGTCACGGGTTGCAGTGGTGAACAAAGGCATCATACTGCGAGAGCTGTAACGAATGCTGTACTTTGGATTAGTACATTTTAAGGCATCTGAGAAAGCGCTCAATATGATGTAGGCAGTTCGACGCTGTAAACTACACATAAACAAGGTTCAATTAATACCTTTCTCAGAGTGATCATCAAAAATGAGATTATATGTATAATATAAAATATTTTGATACAGCTCTTTGTTATTTAATTATTATACTATGCAAGGCCCCCGTGTTGTGGCCGGTCATTGCAAAGTCATGCACAAAACATCCTGTATTGTTATGCAACAGGATTTTTTTTTTTTTAAATGATGTATTGTACAGTAAACCAGCAACTGCCATTTAGAGTGCAACTCAAATAAAATTGTCCAAATTAACGAGGCAAAACAATGCTCAAACTCCCATTACTAAACATTTCATTGGTTAAATACATTTAACAAAGAACTCTTGGAAGATCAGATGCAACCTATTGGACCTCCATCAAATAATTTCATTTCGCAGGAGGAAAGTTGTACAAATGACAGTGAAATGAGATATTTTAGAAAGCACTATTAGAATACTTACGGATGGGCCTTCATCTCTATGTAGTTCTTGGGAATGAAACCATCTTTTCCATTTAGCTCTGCCTTATACCAGTTCTGATCACACTCTTCATTTAATACCTGGAGAAGACAAAAACAAAGAAAGAGGGTCAATCATCTGGATGACATCCAGCAGGACCTCTAAAGTGGAAGTTCATAATTTGTGGTGGTGGCCTCGGGTGGAGCGCACACCGTATACAAGGTAACTGTTTGGTAAATATTTGGAAATGACTTAAACAAGACTGTGATATGGTAGAGCACAATTAAAAAGACAATATAGCAAAACTACTACATCAAGATTCAAATGAAAGAGATTTTAGATTTTTCCGTCATTCTCATTACAAAGTGTAAAATGACAACCACTGCTTTAATAGACTGAACTGAACCAAATACAGATAAGTCAGCACAAAAGTTACCTAAGCCACAAGCCCACAACCTTCAGTGATATTTCCGTATTGTATCATTCTATGCGTGTGCGTGTGCGTGTGGCTGGCTTTTATAATCCTCTCTCGCTCTATTCAAAAATAGAATGCAGCCCTTTACTTATGGGGCAAGGATGTGGGTAAAATGGTTGCAGTTCACATTCAGTTTGTCTAAAGCTACACATTGCCTTGTGAGGAATAAGCAGTTCGGAAAATGGATGGAAGTTCAACTGTGAGGATAGAAGGCAAATAAGCATAACGATAATGAGTTAATTTCAGTTAATTCCAATTTAATGTCATAGCTGCAAACTCACTTGCTTCATAATGACCAAACAATAAAAAAAAACAACAAAAAACTGAAAAAAGAAAGTAAAGGCATTTAGTGTAATGCAAAGAAGATGAGCAGGAATGTGTCACAAAAGCAGGCCGTCATTTGACTAAGACTGTGAGCGACTTGAATTTAAGCAGAGATGGCATTAATCTCAAGCCTTGGAAGGAGTCAGGCAGAATCCTGCATTGAAGAATGACTCAGTTTCACTCATTAGAATTTCATAAGTTCAGAGGCTTGACTTCCTTTGATCGCATCCCATCTACATAATTCAAAGAGGAAAACATGCTTTTTTTGGTCTGGGGCACAAGCTTGCTCTTAAAATCGGATGTCTTCATATGCTCCCATTTTCCGTATCACTTTTACCCGCCATCCTCATTTTGCCTCTGCCCTAAAACTTTGATTATTTCCCCGACCCACCCAAGACAGCTGTCCTGTTGGCCTCAGCGTATTGCAAATGGCCAAGGTCTTTTTGCTAAAGTGAGCTTGCAGAATGCCAGCTGTCACTAGCCTTTCTCAGCTGCTAAGGTTAACCCTTGAATATCTCATCTGGTGAGGCAGTGGACTTCAAATACAAGTTGGTAGAAGCAGAGATCAATTGTGAGGGTGGCTGTGGTTTCTGTCGTTAAATAGCCACCAACCATGCCTCAATTAAGCCTCTTCTGCCTTGTCCCACAGTTCCACACCAGAAGGCTGTGAGTGTTCAGTTTTTCATTAGACATTTTCAGAGCAGTGTGGTTACAATGGAACCGCTTTTCAGAACCTCCTCAGGGTGGATCTCGCCCTGAAATTTGTACATTATAATCTTTCTCTCAAATTCTAACTACAAAATCTTCTTCAAGTAATTTCCATTTTCAAAAGTTTTGTTGGGAAAAGCTGGAAAAACAAAAAACTTTTTTTTGGTTTATTATGTATTATTCAAATTTTTGATTTCATTATTCAAATTAATTGAAAAATCAAAAACATTAGAATTTCTCATTCTTTAAACAAAGTAACAGGACCCCCTGTCAGCATTTTAGGCTTAACCAGATTTTACGGGATTCCATATACTCCTGATGTTGATACATGTACTGGACTCCTGAATTCATGCTGTTAACTCATTTGCTCCCAAAAACGCCTAAATAAGTTCTATTTTAAATGTTTCAAGTGTTCCAATGCGTATTTATATGTTTTTCATGTTTTTTATGCTAGAGCATAGGGCTGGGCGATTAACCGAAAATTTACAATAACCGAAGTCATTTTGCACATGTCGGTAAATTCGGTGTTTGAATAAAAAATAAAAGTATTTTAGTCTGTTTTGATTGTGTGTTCTTGGTAGGCTATGTTTATTTCCCTATAAGACAGTGTTCAGCGTGTGTAGTCACGTGACTCCACCCATCCAGTCTGAACAAGAAGGGAAACAGACGACAAGTAAATGGTCGGGTGGTTTATATGAAAAAGCGTCTGACACAGCGGAAGTATTGTTTGTCGAAGTTGATCCTGTTGTGCTTGTCCCGAAAAGAAAGTTGACCTCTGTCGTTTGGAAATATTTTGGGTTCCACAAAGACAAATGTTGAGTAAAACAGGAAATGTAAAGTGTGTCTGAAAACCGTCGTAACCACCCAGAGCAAGACGTCCAACACCGACAGCACAACTATACTATTGAGGTCGAAGATGCGCAAAAAGCTTTTAAGTGTGAAGCAAGGTTTGAATAGTGCTACAGCAGCCCATAACGGCGCGCATGGGGTTTAAACACCTCATGAAAGTAGCCGACAAGAGGTACACCATACCATCGCAAAAATATTTCTCGCAAATCGTGCTTCCCAATATGTACACTGACAGGCTGCCGAGCTTAGACATGACAAGCATTTTTATTTGCAAATGTTTATAGTTGTTGCATTGAAATTGTTTTCATTTTATGTATATTGTTTACAAGCCACACTACCTCCTTTGCACATGGCATTATTTATATTATTTCTTTACAAAAAACATTACCTCCACAAAGACATTACCGCCTTTACACAAATATCGGAGAGTACCTTTTGTACAAGCCATTTGCACACAAAAAAGGTCACCCTTTTCTCATGTTCCAATGTGCCATTGTTCAAGTCATGCAAGCTATTTTGAATATTTATACTTGAATGGTTAATGAAAGTAATGTTTGCCAGTTAGTCAATGAATCAGTTATTTAGCATTCCCTGTAGTTATTTTCAGATGGTATCGATATAGTGGTGTGTATCTTGCATTTATAGTTATCGAGGTAAAACAATTTATCGCGGTATTTATTTGACGTCTTATAGCCCAGCTCTACTAGAGCATACAGAATGCTTTGATGCAGCCTCTGAACTGCAGAGTACGGGTGAAGCAATCACGTAATAAAGTTCAAAAGACAGCCAGCAGGTGGCAGCAGAGTATAAGAGATCAACCAGGGCCATGCTGCAAACAAACTCTTTTACCCACAGTTCTAAAGAGATTTGTGAATAATGATGAAACTTAGCTATATTCTAATGCTAATTGCTGCAAGACTGAAACAGATAAAAATACCCTTTTCTTCCTGATGAAAGAAGATAATTTAATCTGTGTTTTGGTAGGTTCCATGTTTTTATAGCAATATAACACAATGTTCTGTGGGCCTGGCAAAATTAATCAAAATCCAGTAATAGAGTCAGGAGCGAAGGGGGTTGCTTCAGTGAAAATAGCTTGGGGTGAATGAGTTAAAAAGGTCAATTAGGTTTCCAGATTGCTTTTAAAAGTTGAATTAAATGCATTAAAAATCACAATTTCATGGCTGAAAATTACATTAAATTGTAGGCCCTGAGTTTCTGAGTCAAAATTAGTTGTTTTCTAGCTACACAAACATGCTGGTTGCTGACGTTGCTGAAGTTCAGGATGTTGTAAAAATGTTGATGACAATTTCAGATTTTTCCCACATGTCCAGACCACATTCAAACAGAGATATCTCGGAAATTGAACACCAAATCACAACTGTTGATACATCATTTGAAAGCCAAGATCCTCCACTTTTTGATTATGCCAAAACCTTATTATTGAAAATTGGGCAGTCTGTGACTCATTTTGCTGTCGGTTCTCATATGTTTTCCAGTGAACCCATTTTGCCACAGGAACAACGCAAACACCTCTGAAAAAAAAAAAAAGTGATTAAGACCACAAAATCAAAGTGCACAGATGCTTATCTGATTTGAATAATCCACACTGAGGCATCCCTAAAAACACAATGTACATAGGTGACATAGCTGTGCTACACAGCACATAATCCCCCCCCATTTGGGTTAGTCCTGGTTACAATCAAACAAAACCCACTGAAATTGGTTGGCTTTTTCATTTGCGTAGTTGTCTATCTGGTGTGTTTCTTGGAACTGACAGCGTAAAAAGCAGAACTAAATATCTGCTTGGCAGGCAATGTTCATACCATACAGAAATGGCACAACCACAGCAATATGTCTACGTCTGAATTTTGTCTCTGCTCCAAGACAAGACAATGGACGATTTGCATCCTTCTTCTCTTTGTGCTGACTACCTGTTTATTTTTTGGTCTTTTTAATCTGATTGAGCTACAAAAGATATAAATTGCTATTTGATAGGCTATGGTCCATACCAGGGATTATCTTCTCCACAGCTGCCACTGCAGACCTCCTCTTTGACATTAGATTATACAGCACTTCCATCAACACAACCATGAGTAAACATAAGATACACACGACACCTTTTTCAAAAAATTTAAAGATCATGGAAAAGTTCATTTATTGCCATAATTCCATTCAAAAAGTCAAACACTCATAAGTATAATCATAAGCATTTATTTGTTTTATTGTTTGTTTTTAACATAATTTATGCTTCTAGCTCATAAAACCCACGAAAACAGTATTTTCACAAAATTTGAATACCAACCACCAACAACCAAAGAGGCATGTTTCGGTTTAGTCCGAGGGTGGCCCTAATTTCCCGGACTGGGGAGTTTTCATGAGATGTAAATTCCATAAAGATCAATTTTGTAATGCAGGTCTGTAAAGTAACTTGCGCCGTGGATCCGGACGTTATCGCCAGTGACTTTTGCACAGCTCATATACATGCTACCGAAGGAGTGTGTGCTACGTTCAAAACTTGATAGTTTGAAAACTGCAAACTTCGCCATTTAACATTACATTGCCAAAAACAGAAAGCCATTTTCAACACTTTAGATTGGTCAATAATTTGCAAAACAATAACAAAATACAAGAAAAAATTATAATAAATATCAGACACACGTGGGGAGTGACCAAATTTGGACATTAAAAGGTTTTCGGCGCATTTGTAATGATATACCAAAATACCAAAGGTAGATTGTGTATTGATCAAATTAATTTACAAGATGTTTATACTGATATTTATGTGACAAATGTTTGCACTAAATTGTGGCTGGAAATAGATGCAAGTTGAGCAAAGACTAACTGAAAGGTGTAGGCAGCAAATAGAGATATTCAGACCTCAGAAATGACTATCTGCTGATTATCCCAGACAATGCTGCAAGGACTAAATATTGGTTTGCTTATATGCCACCTTATCACATTTTAGCTTTAGCCACATTGGCTTGTTGAGACACATCATATATCCCAGAGTGAATTAGGTGTTTGTTGAAAATGCCATTGAGTGCTTACCACTGGAATTGTGACAGTTTAAGGCTCTTAGAGTGAAACCCCTGATAAACAAGTATTTTGTGTTATTTAGGAAAAGTCATGCTAACGACTGTGACCTCCTTTATGCCCAGCAGGGAAGCAGCAGACGGCGCAGAACAGCCCAAAGGGGTCATGAGCTAACTGTCTCAGATCAACTGAGAAAGATTACAGTGATTTCATTCAATGAAATCTATTTATTCAGAATAATGCTTGAGACCAATACCATGCGTGAGGGCCTCCCTTAGAGAGCAGAACTTGCAGCATCATAATACACAAATCAGACTTCCAACTATTCAACACACTTGTGGTAAAGGTAAAATGAACACTCCCACTGCTTGCGGAGTAAATTGCGGAAATAAATGTTATTACAGTGGAACCTATATATTATTACTGTACAAGTGAAGCAACATTGTTGAAAGGCAAACGGAGGGAGAGAGAGAGAACGTGGGTAAAGAGAGAGAGGGGGCAAGAGAGAGAGGGATAAAGAAATAGAGAGAGAAAAAGAGGGAGAGAGAGAGAAAGAGTGATAGTATGGTTACATCACTACTGTGGGCTCTTTAAACATCTTTTGTGTAATACAGTATACATCTTATTAGTGTCTGTGATTTCTGACCTACTTTGAATCACTTCAGACTTTGCAGCATGGGAACTGTAACAGTGAAGGATGTTACAGGTCTAAGAGTGAGAATTATGGGGCTCTGTTTGAAATACAGAAGTCTGTTTTTGACACACATCAGCAGGAAGTGATGTGGTGATGAGGAGGCGTCCTAATTACAGCTCTCTGACTCAGCACTAAGTCAAATAGAGGAAGAGCAGGAAGAAATGACTTGGAGGAATCAGTGGAGAAAAAAACAATATGACAAATAGAGATCATGACAGATGAATGCCAAAGAAGTAGAGAGAGGACTCCCTACCAAAGAATCCCACATCTTGTCATACGCTAGAAAGAATAGTGTTATCAAAAGGTCATCTCTACTGCAAAGCAGTTAAGCAAGCTATGTTCCTGTCAGGTGTGTACTGTTGTCCTGCATTTGTGCTCACTTACTAATCAAATGTCTTTGTGTAACCCGCATCAATCCTTTCTGAAAAAGAAACTTGTCCTCTCATTCGCATGCTTGCACAGAACCAAAATCTACAATCCAGCAGTGGTACCATTTCAATATTACCACATTCCTAAGACAGAAGCAGCGAAAGCTCAAACAAATGGTAACATCAGTAAACCACATTAATCATTCATTGAAAACGTGCTTTCAGGACAATCACATCTTTAAGTTTGTAGTGGTTTTGTGAGTTCCATGTTTTGCCATGGGCACTGGGACCAAGAGCATGATGGTAGTAGAATCAAGAAAAAAGTGGTGCAAACATGATGGAATAGAAGTAGACTAGGTCCACAGTCATTCCAACAGTATCCACTTCAAACTAAATGCAACATCAAAGGATAATAATGTAATCACCATGGAAATTGGGCATAACTTGTCAGACAATACCGAACCATGCAACAACAAATAGTCGTCATCATCTTAAATTTGGCCGACTTTAGAGATTTGGACTTTACCAATCAATCACAATAATGCTTGGTGGTGACCCAATGGCGTGCAAAGGAAAGTGGATGGGTGTGTGCCCGCCTGTCAGGTGGACACCCATGGCCCCTGCCCCGTTGTCCCTGCCGTTTGCACCCTCTTTCGGTGACATCATCTTTCCGTCCCTTTCTAGGCATAACCACACTAACCAATAATAACCAACCTTTACATTAGTGTAACGGTTACATCGATTATTCATGCCAAGAGAGTGACATCCTCGGATATTATGTACACACAGTGTTCCTTCACTTTTCGCGGTTGATACGTTTCACGCCCACCCACATTTTTTTTTAAATAGGGGGGGGGGGGGGGGTTACACATGTACTGAGCCTTACAATTTTATGCAAATGTAACACCCAAAAAAATTCATTTTTTTCTGCAACATCCTAAAATTGAATCGACTGCACAATAATGCGTGGCATGGCTCAGGTGGTAGAGCAGTCATCTCCCATCCCAGAGGTCGTGGGTTCGATCCCCAGCCTTGTGACCATGTCAGTGTCCTTGAGCAAGGTAAGACACCACAAGTTGCTCCTGATGCTGCATCATGAGTCTGTGAATGAGGAGTAGGTTCGTTTCCATTACCCTCAGTTTTGCACAAAAGGCAAGTTGCGCAAAAGCAAGCTGGTAATGGAAACACATGATTTTTGAAAAAACTCTCAAACATTGCAAAAAAAGTTTTTACGCTCTCATGAGGTGGTTTTTGAGACGTGTCGAAATAGAAGTATTTTGCAAAAGTGTAATGGAAACTCTTTCTGCGCATTCTCTGTAGTCATGTGACCCCCGCCCAGTAACGGAGGAAAGGAAATAGGAAGTACGGGGCCACTCGCTTTCGTGTCGGAGGTGCCTTCGGAGGGGATAACAGGTCTTTTTAAGCACAAAGCGATTCATTATGGAGCCAATATGCCGACGTTCAACGCATGTCCCATATCGTTGCATGACAAATGGCCGTTGCCCCTGGCAACGAGCGACATACGGCACACGTCGTCGTTGAAATCCATCCGTCCGCACCATAACACGAGTTATAAGCGTGTGCGCACACACCAACACCAAATGGCCGAACCCGCCCGATGAGGGGAGGGAGATGTTTTTAAAGTAATATTAACAACTCCGGGCGTCTGTCTTCTGTAAACATCATCAGCACCTCCTACAGAACTGTGAGATCCCGCGAGACGGGATATTATGAAAATTGCGCCTCAGAAGCGAAACGCTTTTCAATGGAAATACCGGCAAGTCGAAAATGGCACTTCATCGAAATAGTACAATATCGCTTTTATTTTTGCGAAAAACTGTAATGGAAACACAGCTAGTGTTAAACGCCTTGAGTATCTTTGTAGGTGAAAAAGCGCTATATAGGTGAAAGGCCGTTTACCAATAAGCAACCAGGCAGAGATTTAATAACCTCTAAGATCCCCATTTAAAGGCAGACAAGCAGCCAAGATTTCCACAGAAAATCAGAGCTAGATTTGTGTAGTCCTAAAGTTCTTAGTAAAAGCATGGATTTAGATTTGTCTATAAAAGCTCCGGATATAGTCTCCTGACATTTAGGTATCAAAAGGCAGCCCTGATAAAACACTTTTCTTAGAGCAGGATCAATAGTTCAATGAGTAATAGGCAGTGTGGGACCCATTAATCAGGGATGGGTGGAGCGGCTTCTAGAAAGTAATGGAGGCAACAAGCTTAAAAGCTTCTTTCTAGGATAACATTGATGGGGTTTTACACAGAAAGTATCGTTAGCCAGAATATAAGAACGTTTGAAAATGAAAACAGCAAGGCAAGAGGGGAAAAATGTCTGAGGTTTGGCGGACTGCATATGACAATTCCACAGTCCAACTCCAACTCATTCTTCTCAGCATCGGCAGTACAAAATTGTGGTAGATGCAGACAGGGGTTGCTGGCGTTGGCTGCGAAGATGCAGGAAGTTGCAGGGGGTTTGGACGACACAAACAGGATGTGAAAAAAAAGAAAGAAGCTACGCTCTGTTACACAGTCTCTAGAAATCCCAGAGCGTGAGAGACAGACACAGAGAGACAGAAAGACAGAGAGGGAGGGAGAGAGAAAGAAAGAGAAAGAGAGAGATAGTATGGTTATATACAGGCAATAAACCTTTTAAAACCTATATATATATATATATATATATATATATATATATATATATATATATATATATATATATATATATATATATATATATATTCGGGAATTGAACGGCCATGTAAACACGCCTATACTGTAAACCCAAATACGCTAAAAACCTGAATAAGACCCCTTGGTTACCCCTTTCGTAACCAGAATTATTCTTCATATAAATGTGTGATTGAACAGGGCATTGGTTTGCCTTGTGCGCGTGCTCTATTCTTTTTCTTCTCCTTCACTTATTTGCATTTGCAACGAAGGAATGCCTTGCACGCTAAACAAACCTCACTGGAATACATTGATCTCTCTATGGTGATTTCACATAATTTTCTGTGTCTACGCAAAAAGGCTACTGTGTTATCTAACATATATAAGTCTCTGCTTCTGACGTGTAATCCACCAGAAATAGTTAAGCAGAGGTAAACCAAAACAAACATGATGAGGCAGCAAAGAACCAAACTTTTGGAGTGAGGAGGAAACAGACTACTTTATTTAGTGTGGTGAGTAACATAAATAATGTCTTTTATTGAAAAAGTAGAGAGTTAAAGTGGAAATGACGTCTATTTGCGTAATGACTTTGGTCTGTCCGTCCCACTTTTGTAACTAACAGTTGGTTAACTGGAGTAACTCTGTCCAATCACGCATGTAAATGGGTTATCCCAAACATTTTAGAAACCGGAATTTTGACCTTTACAGAGTATTGGCTGCATGTAAACCTAGTCACACAGAGAGAAAGAGAGAGATCACCTATGCTTGTGATACAAGAAAAATGCACCTTTTAACTCATTTGCTCCCACAAACGTACAAATACGTTCTATTTTAAACATTGTCCCGAAGACGTATTGATGTTTTTTTATGTGTGTGTGTTTTTTTATGCTAGAGCATCAGAAGGTTTTGATGCAGCCTATCAAATGCAGAGAACGGTTGAAGAAATAGTAGTTATTACAAAAACGGTCAGCAGAGCAAAAGAGATCAACCAGGGCCATGTTGAAAATAGCGAATTTACCCACAGTTCTAAACAGATTTGTGAATTATGATTAAACTAAGCTATATTATAATGCTAATTGCTGCGAAACAGAAACAGATAGAAACATAATCTTTTTGGTCTTTCTTTTGGTAGGTTCCATGTTTTTATAGCAATAGAACATATTTTGTGGGCCTTGCAAAAACAGTCAAAATCAAGTAAAAGAGTGAAGGGGGTTGCTTCAGTGAAAATGTCTGGGAGTGAATGAGTTTAAAGCGATACTATAGATAAATAAATTAAGACTTAAGTAATGGGATGCTGATATAATATTTATTAGTATTACTTCCATATTTTAAACGTGTCAAATAAACATGCTACTTTCCAAATTCATTCTAGCCAAGGTGAGATACATTTTTATCTTTACGAATTTCCTCTTACGTTATTACATTCAATGCCAATAATAATGAATGACACTGGTCCACTCTCATTAACATGCAGCGTTGCCTCTAAAATCAGTGTGTTGTGGATGCAATAATAATATGTTGACACTAGTATATATTTTTTGTAAATTCTGCTTCATACTAGAAATGTTTTGATTTGGTGAAAGAAGCTATATGATGCTCATTTATCAAGAACAACGATGTGATGTTTTACATTTAGCACTTGCGAGGTGTAGCCTATATTAGCAGTCTGTATCGGTGGGTAGTGAACTCTGAGCACAATGAGTTTTAATTATAACTGTTGACATAAAGCTCCCAGATCTGTTGAGAGGAGCTTATTTTGTCAGTACGACGGGCTGTTAATCTTTATTTATTTAAAGAGGAAATGAGAACAGTGCTTGGGGCAGCGGCCAGACTTCAGTAAGATGTTTTGCTTTGCCTACAAATCAACGGACATAAAAATGAAGGACAACAGAAAATATGCAACATTCAGCATAAAGTTGTGTTGGAGTCTATACACCAACTTGCTTAACAATCATTTAAGTGACTTTTCTATTTTTGTCATCACATAGTCTTCCTTAATAGCTAACACACCAAGAAGATGCTGCGATATGCCTATGTGATAGTTTGCTTCATGACTCATGAGATGGCAAATGACAGAACTAAATGTTACTGAATGACTCAAGGCTGCAAATTAGAGGGGAGCCTGGTCAGGGCGGCCAGCTGTTGTGAAACACAGTGACGCAGTGATTGCTCGCTGGAGGCTAGTTGTGGAACCTGATTACTAAATATCCTAGTGACACTGGACAAAGTGGCCTTTCTTTCATCTTACAAACGCCCACAGAAACATCCATCCATCCATCCATTTTCTTGGCCGCTTTTCCTCACTAGGGTCGCGGGGGTGCTGGAGCCTATCCCAGCTGGCTTCGGGCAGTAGGCGGGGTACACCCTGAACTGGTTGCCAGCCAATCGCAGGGCACACAGAGACGAACAACCACACTCACATTCACACCTAGGGACAATTTGGAGTGTTCAATTAACCTGCCATGCATGTTTTTGGAATGTGGGAGGAAACCGGAGTACCCGGTGAAAACCCACGCAAGCACGGGGAGAACATGCAAACTCCACCCAGGAAGGCCGAAGCCCGGACTCGATCTCACGTCCTCTGCACTGGGAGGCGGACGTGCTAACCAGTCAGCCACCGTGCTGCGCCCACAGAAACATCTCGGATAAAAATGTGCGAATCTCTATTTGAGTTCTCTTCATTATCTGCAAGTAAAAAAGCTCAAAATACATGCGCAGACTATATCCAAGACAGTGATTGTACTGCAATCACCTTCAAGGGCGTAATTTCAATGAATTAAATATGATGCACGGAAGCATTAAGCTTAAGGTAGAGCGGCAGAACTGTAAAGATGACTGTATTCCCTTCCTTTGCCATTCATGAAAATATCTGGAGTGTTGGAAAAAGTACAATGTCTATAACTTAGGATTTATTGCAGTTCATGGCATGTTAATGTTTACATAAAAAGAAGCTCTACCTTAGGGCAATCTCATATTTTTCCTATTCATGCCATGCAGCACTGCTACCATTTTTCAAAGATAGAAGTAGATGTTCAACTAAGCAAGGCCAGTAGGCTCTCATGAGAGACCTTTTGTCCTTGGAACAGAGCCGTTTAGCATCAGGATTGGCAGAAGGCTTGCTTTGACTCCATACACATTGGCACCACTGAGAACCAATTCTTGCTTCATCAATTGGTAGCCTAATTTCAGTACCACCAGAGCACATCTGACCTTAAGTTCTGTTTTTTCAAGTCAGTCTACTCACATTTGTATTTGGGCAGACATTAAGTTTTGTTGTTTGCTGTGTACAGAAGCAGCCATGATGTTAGGATATTAGTTTGATCACGGACATTGTTAAGTTCTCGGATAAAATGCTACTAAATTAGTCATCTTTCCTTTGAAAGAGAAATTCCTGAAAATTTAGTTACAGCTTATATAACATGGCTCCATCTTTGTAGCACCGTGCATCTGTCTCAGTCAGACATGGCTGTAAAGGGTGGATGCAGTTGGAAGGGGAGTAAACTAGAGGAAGAGTGAAAGCGGATACAAACAAAAAAAAGATGAAAGAGTGAGAGAAAGGGGGATTCAATCCGACAAAGGAAAGAACATCGTGCCTGCTTCAAAAAGCAAATTAGTCCAATTGGGAAAGCAGCCAACAAATGATTCAGATGAATTGTGGATGGTGCCGGGGGCAGTTTCATGGCAGTCTATTTTAGATTCATCTTCTCTCAAGAAATCACTTGAAAAGAATATGAAATTCTTCCCTCAATATACCTGTACAGTAATGACTTTTACAGGAAATTAATAATTCCTTTCTGTACAAGCTTCAGGTTATTATGGATGTTACATGCAAGATTTAGCTTTGGTTGCAAAATTAAAAGCATTCTTTTTCTATAGAGATATTTTGGTTTGCAGCTTAACTGTCAGAGCATGCATTGAGTGGACTCAAAAAGAAGATACAATTTCAAGGAAAATACATGCAGATCAACTAATTAACAAGAATTGCTGGTATATACCACCTTCCTGTCTCTTTCTACGGTGGATATAAAGTCTACACACACCCTTGGTCAATGTGTTTTTGTTGTTGTGATTTTCTTTAAAGGGCCTAAAATGGTCAACATTAATGTGACCAATAACCTGTAAAAGTCAAATGGAGGCGGGGGGGATCTTTGAGAAGGGGAAATAAAAACAAACATCTCGGATACTGTAGTTGCACAAGTGCTCACAATCTCTAGTAACTGGGGATGTAGCCATGTTTAGAATTAACCAATCACATTCAAGCTCATTTTAAATGGGTGTCTGTTCACACCTGCCAACCAAGTGCCTCTGATTAAGGCCAAATAAAGTTAAGATGCTCGAGTAGGCTAGCCTTCTCTTGAGGTTTTGTGCTTTGGTGATGAAGAGTGTTGTGTTTGTGCCAAACATACATACCTGCACCTTTTGGAACGAGTGCCCAAAATGTTCGAACTCTGTTTCATTGAACCGCAACACATTTTCCCCACATACATTTGAGAGTTCAAGTCTTTGTTTTTTGTGTGTGCAAAATGTAGCCAGGTTTTTCTTTACTTAGATAAGGCCTCAGTCTTGCCACACTTGCCCACATAACACGCATGATAATTTTGCTGATGTGACCATGAACTCCCAAGACACTTGATTCAACTTTAAAGTTGTTTATTTTTACTTTCTTGAGTCATACTAAAGAAGAAACAATCAGTGTGAATGTTTGATGCTGAAAATAAATGTTTTTGTGCCTTCCACTAACGCCTGAATATTACTGTACAGTACACCCAGCTACACAGAGTATAAAAAATAAAATAAAAAAAAAGACCAACATTTTACACTACTATGCACGCGCTGTGTGGAACTACGACTTCCTAAAAAAAGAAAAATTCTGGACCTTTTACATTTCTGATTAAGAACCCCTTGATCTATAGGATTTCAACAAAGAAAAACATCACTATCCGTATTACCATGCCTATGGAAATATAATACTTGCTCAGTGTTTACTGAGCTATATCATCTCCCCTGCACCAACACGCTGACACACACATACAGTATTGGGGCTGAGCCATTCAATGCTTTTATTCATTAATCTACTTTTTTGCAGCTTCCATAGTCCTTGCTGATATGCACTGCTTCCGAAAACCTGGCTACAAACAGGCGGGAACTAGTCTACAAAAGCACAGCCAGCATTTCGAGATTAGCAACTTTTCTGAACTGTCCAGCAACCACTCAAACACACTTTAGACAGAAAACGTAAGCAGAATCATTTTTTCATTATTTTGCGTATGACATCAAAGGAGGAAGGCACTCAATCATGTAGTCAAAAACATGGTGCCCATTTATGCCTTGCAAAAGCTGTCAGTGACTTGCCTACTTTGGAAACTTGTGACCTGAGGTACGTGCTTCCAAACTGCACATACAATTACAATTGTTATTATTATTATTGATACTTTATTTTTTTCATCAAATAGAAAGAGATTACCTATGTTATAAGGTTTGCTTCTTATCACATTGAGGCAAATATTTATTTCACAACCTTACGACAAAACAGTTACCCTGATGTGCATGGCTTTAGCCAAAAGGGATTATGATGCCTGTGTTTAAATCCTAAGAACACCATAGTGCAGGAAAATTGCAGCGTGTATTTTCAAAATATCTTTATCACATCAAGGTTGCAGAGAGACATGTTGAGGCAAAACAAAAGCACAAGGTTTGAATGAATTTGTACACGCCATAAACTGACTCAAAAATAAACAAATGGGCCTACGAAGTGCCTCAGAAACTCAAGAGACTGAATTCACAGTTCACTGGAAATTTGATTGCAAAGGTACATCAGTTTTACGTCACATTAATCGTTACCTTATTTTAAAACTTGTACGGTATTTATTCATTTAAAGGGGACAGATTAAGAAAAACTTACTTTTCAAACGTGTGTATATAAATAGTTGGCTCTCTGGTGAAGCTGCTCATCCATCAAGTGTAAAATTAAAAGTAAATAGTTTGCTTTGCCTTGTTCCAAAAATATATCTGTGAGCTGTTCTGCACTTCTGCCCACTCGTACTTTACATAACCATTTCTCTTCAGTTTCTCTGCCAACGACTTGGAAGTTAGGCTAGCTGCAAATCCAAAGCCACTTTCAAGTGTTGGGAGGACCACATTGTCTGAAACATTACAGCAAAGCCTAAAGCGGAACTGCACTGACTTTTGATGGATGCACAAATTAGCATTTGGATTTGATTCAGTAAAAAGCTTTACAGAGTGAATGTTCGTAAAGTGTATATTTATGAACATGTATTTATGTATGCAACTGATACCAAACTCATTGTATTGCTCATATTGAACTGGACAGCCAGATGTTTTCTGACATAGCAATGAATGTCATTCCCAGTTCTATATATAGCATGCTTTTTACTGTGCCGTCACTGCTACGCTTCTGTCTGTGGGGCTACAAGCACAAAAAGCAAAAAAAAGAAGAAGAAAGAAAATGCAAAACAGAGAGTATGTCAGGATCATGAGCTTCAGCCACAATACTGTAGGTCTTCTGACATTACACGTCATGAATGATGATGGGTTGAATGTACATGTTGGTTGAATATTTGGGCATTCAACCATTGTAGCATTGACTTTTGTGTATTTACATTTGCATTTAGTGGAAAAAAAGACATGAACAGTGAACGCCCAAGTGGGAGTAGACCAAGCCCTGCCATACAGTAAATAGCCAAAAGTCACAATTATCCAAAGGAAACTCCTCAATTCACTCCAACGGAGCTCCATGGCACCAAGAGGCCACAAGATAGGGGCAAAGCTTTACTACTGTCTCACTGAAGCTCATCAAGTCACTTCATAGTTCCTTGATTCCTCAAGATGGCAACTAAATTACGGTAATGCTTTTGTTGCTTTGGCCTAAGCATAAAAACTGTGAATAAGGGTTCTAAATAAACAACAATAACAAGAGCAAAATAAAAAAAAGTGCAAACGGGTGAATGCACCAATGCCAAAAACACAAAACAAATGGGGTGCTCCCTACTTATGTATGAAAAATGTTTCTATGCCAGAAATATAATAGAAACAAACGAAAAATAGTGCATACAGCAGTAACTGAGTGTGATGCATGACCACATATTCATATGCAAACTAGCTCATTGCACCCTGCTCATAAGCTCGGAAAACATGCATTTAACAAAAAACAAAACACCAACCCAAACTGAGGAGGCACTGCAATGTCAAGGCAGATGGCATTAAAACTTTACTTACATAAAGCCACACAAAGTATTCGCTTCCCTCCAACGAAAACCGAATGGTTTCTACTTACCTTAAGGACCTCTCCACGCTTAAAGCTAAGCTCATCTTCAGCAGTAGCGTTGAAATCGTATTTGGCGATGGCCTCCATGGTGAGAGTGCGAGATAACGTCTTGGCTCAAGTTGGGATTCAGGGACTAAATAAAAAAATAAATAAAAACAGCGCTTATCCCAGCTTCTACCGCCAGATGCTTTTCTCCCGAGTCTCTCCTCCCGTCTGTGACCCGCTGCTTTAGGGCTTTGACCTTACATAAAGGTCGCAGCGAGGTTCCTGTAAAAGGGAGGAAAGATGAAGCTGAGTAAGACAGGCTGGGCAAAAATGTGCACAGGTTTGTGAGAAATGTTCTTCAAAAGAAGTTGAGCTATGCACAAGCTCATGTAAACAGACATATGACAATGACAGTAATTCCGTTTGCTTCAAAATGAGGAATAACGTTGGAGGACATTTAAATCAATCCCTGTCAGACTGCTAAACACCTGTGCAGACTGGAGATTATGCAGAGCCGTCAGTGATACATTAGCTCAACCTACACTTGCTAAACGGATAAAGCAGCGTTATCTCATTATGTTGTTGACAAATACGCGTCAATCTAATACAGCCGAACGATCCCTAAGGTCATTAAAACAGACTTGTACGCCAATAGCCGACGGCGAACAACGATCTTGTCAACAGAACACCATCGCTTATTATTTATGTTTTAAAAAGGAAGAAAGAATAGGCACGATTCATCCGCTCTGAATGTGAGAACTTAGAACAGAGGATGTGACACTTTTCTAGAAAAGTCGTTAGGAGCGTGCAAGAAAAAGGCACTAGTTGACTGCAATCCGCAGTGCCATCTAAAAAGTGATCGTCAGACAGGTTAATAATAAATAATTTTATCAGTCGATAAAAAGAAAGTCGTGCTTATATTGCCACTAATCTTGATATATTTTCTCAAGTAGTGTCGGCTGGAATGTACATTACATAAACAATATATTTCTCTTCAAATCGTACTTTCAATCATGCTCGTGGACTTCGCCTGTTAGCCCCCAAACGACTGCGCCCAGTCTACTAGGAGGCTAAGGTTAGCATGCCGGCTAACGGTGGGATAACAATAACTACTGATTCTCCAACTCACTTCCACCAATCTAGCAAAACGGACTGAAGAAGAGGCGACATTAGTCAACAAGTGAACGCGCGTTTTAACGTCAAGCGATGAGTTGATAAACGACGGGGAACACTGCTGCTAGCTTCGCGTTGGCAAATATGACATGGAAGAAAACACCTTTTTTTTCATAGCGCAAGCTGTTGTTGCTAGCGTAGTGGTACAGTTAGCCCCGTTAGCCTCACTAAACTTGACTAGCCTGCGTCGCGAAAAGGAAACAGTACACAACTTTGACGCGTAGAGGACGCAAACTCACCACTCGATATATTCCGCGTCAATGTTACAACCCTAACAAAAAAATCCCTATCGCGCTGTTACCCGCTCCTCGGTCTCGGTTTTGGTGACGGAAAAAAAATCCCCCGATGTGTGTCATGTATCACTTCCAGCCCGTCCCCGGAGCTTGACTCGAGCTGTTAGCATAAGCTTGGAGACGTTTATTTCCGCTTCCTTTCACTGAGCTGGGAGGGAGGGTCAGCATCGTAGATATTATAGACCAAGTTCTAGTCGGCGTACGTTGACGCCATATTGTATGTGGCAAAATAGAACGGCATGTGGCCTGAAATAATGTGCTGCCCTCCGGAAAAATAATTTGAAGCATTTTTGTATTTTAATTTTAATTGCTTAAGTTGAATAGTTGCATTTAAATTCAACCACTGTATAAATGATCCAATTTCAGTTCCAAGTAGCACATATTTAAACCCTACAGGCCTCACATTTTTAGCTGTCAGCATAAAACCTACTGTATAAGTACACTTTATATCGTACAGTCTGTGTAGTGAATCCATAATAGTTCAATCAATTGCCAAAATTAATACAGTTTGAAGGGATTGATTATTTATTGAGAGAGACACACATGTATATCATCATAAACAATACCAACATCCTGCCTTGGTACTGAATCAGTCTTAAACGTTGCCACCATATAAGATGTGGTAAATTCGTGATCAGGAAGTGGCCGGCAGGTCATGTGCTGCTTGGACTGTTTGGTTAACCAATTGGGATACACTCAAAGCCAGATCTCATATGATTAAAACATTATTTTGCCAATGGAATTTACTGACTTTGTGACTAATACTTTAGCCCATAAAAGTCAAAAAAAAAATAAAAACAAAAAATAAATCAGGCAAATTACTATTTTCTATTTAGACTAGTTAAATTGATGTAAGTCACTGAATATGGATATTTTTTGTTCACATGATTGATGATTAGTATTTTTTAGTAGGAACAAACAAAACAATGGTGGTGTGTGATGTCATGAGAAAATGATCCATATTAACAATTAAACGTAAACATTAGTGGTCTTTATTCACAAAACATACATGTCACATCTACATGCTAGTAGGCTAATTTAGACACAGATGAAGTCAGAAGTCTGACTATCCATTTTTTAGACTGCTTATCCCGTTCAGCCAGGTTGCGAATGAGCTAGAGCTTTTCCCAGCTGACTTCTAGTTGCAGAGGCACATGTAGAGACAATAAACTTTCACTCTCACGTTCACACTGTTACAGAATGGGAACTGAACTTACACTTAGCCATGAGAATGTATCACTACACCATCAGAAACTCATAAGTTAAAAAGTTATTTTTATTTCAATATTTGTCAACACAATTGGGTAACAATGTTACATATACGCATTGATAAACATTTAAGAAATATTACGAAGTTACATAATTTTTTTTATGCCTATCCTTTTCCAAAACGATGTAAATGTGTGTGCAAAGGAGTGAGTGAGAGATGCACAGTCTTAACTTTGTGCAAATGTGCACTATACGCTGCATGAAGTTCAGGCCATTTTTTTCTATTATTAGTTTACGTGCAGGCAGATATGACACATCCAACATGGCGGACGTGCTGTCGGATAGGAGCAACATGCGAACCTGCTCAATGAGAAGCTATATATTATGCTTATTTATTTATTTATATTTGTCAGCCTGCGCTTGTAGGAAGTGAAACTCCGCCCGCCCAAGCTGTTCTGCTTCAACACTCCCAACTCCAACATAACTGTCACCATTAAACGACCTCATTCGTCCATATGATTCCATGTACTTCAAGGGTGGGCTAACTTTTGCGCTCAATGCCCACATTTGTGTTTTAAAGTTAGCCTATATGTAGATAGGACAATATGCAAAATAGCGGATTTTATTAATAAAATAATTATTTCTCATATGCTTGTATTTAATTTATTCATTTCACTATAATTACTTAACTAATTACCTAATACAACAACGTGTAATTTAATGCAACAACTAGACCTATTACATGACTCTTTAAAATGTAAATGCTCGGTGGGCCATGGTACTTAATTCCAACGACAGCATTTATAACACAGCAGCTAACCTACTTTTACGCTTTGGGACTGTAGGATAAGTAAGCAGTAAAGTAAATGAATGGATCAATTTATTGCATCCCAGCAATGGATGTAGACATAAATGCAACGCATTGTGGTGCAACTGGGCGTGTGCACTGAATAAAGACAGACAGGTAAAGCTTGGCTTTGCAGCTTGGGTCAATCTAACAAAAGACACCACGCATCCAGAAAACAACAACAACGCACATTTTTTTGACTTGCTAATTCATTTTTCTTTGTTTTGATATAAAATATTACTATATATTATGTTAAGCAAATTATTGGTCACAGTTTCAAAAACAGCACAATGACTTACAAGTGTTTGTGATATTTGCTTGTGGTGTTTTGTTATCATTTTTCAGCCATCTGGTTTTCAACGTTGGGCCCATCTGGAACAGAGGCGAATACTCTGCGAATACCTTGTCACTACTGACACCTGGCGGTCTATTCTGTCAGTAGGCAGATTTGGTTTATATATAATTATTGAACATAATATTGTGTGGGTATTGAAAATTTCGAAAGTTTCCAAAATGGCTGGAGTGTTGTATCACAATGTTAAATTCATCCTTTTTTTTTTCCAACCCCCATGTAAAACATGCCACCATGGGCAAACAAAACGTGGATGTATTGTCATTTAAATGCTACAATAACTCCAATAATTAAAAATACAAACACACATACTGCATAAAATGTAGCTAAATGTATATATGTACTCAGTATGAGTATTGCTGTAGCATATTCCCTGCAGAATTTTAGAAATTATGTGTCCGCGTGACAGAATGTGCATTTGATGCAAAAATGTGCATAGTGTACGTAGTTACAGAAAGTTTCATGTTAATTAAAATCATTACTACCATGCCATTATTTTTTAAATATGACTGGGCAGGCACAATTGAGAGGTCAAGTCAAATACATTTTATGCAAGTTGTAAATAATTTGTACAAAAATCCATTCATTTGTGAGAAAAAAATGTGTTTAATGTGAAATCCAGAAAATGAACATGAAGCAGATATACAAAGTCCAATACAGGGACTTTTGTGTTTTGTGTCCAGTTTAACCACGGCCTTTCCCACATAATAGCATGAGAAAATTCTGACATTACATGTCAGTACAAAATGTAGACTTGTAAAAAAAGTTAGTAATAAAATATAATTCATTTTCTTTTGATGAAGAGTGTTGAGTGCTGCAAAGTGGGTCCCTCCTTCACATTCCCAAATGCAAATATTCCCTTTGTGGCACTTTTGCAATGTATCAAACACAAAATTGAAAAGGAAAGACAGCACAAGCCTTTAGCAAGTGGGCACGGTTAATTCAAACGCTTGAGGAGCACCTTCAATTTTGTGCTTTTCCTCCTACTTCAGATAAAGTTGAGTACAGTATTTCACAGTAACACTAACATTTGTGTATGTTGTGTTATTGAACTTTAACAGTGACTACCATTACTGTACATACGCTCAGACTTCATCTAATGTAATTGCGGTTATAACAATTATAATACACAAACACACACTGCTGGGTGCAAAAATAAATAAAACAAATTCTGTTGGCGTAAGCAAAGAGTCTTTCATAGAGAAAGTTGAACTTCTAAACCAAGTCAGGCTATTTCCCAAATACTTTGTGGTTCATCTGTACACCCTCATAAAACCCACAGACCATCTTTTCAAACAGTACCTGGACCACTTACAACACAATCAAATTTAGAACAGTGTCATTATTCTTCAACTTGGAAGGACATACAAATGAAGTCCTGTAAGAAAATATGCCATTTATAAAAGTGCAATGATGTTACAAAAACATAATGATTGACCAGCCAATTGACAGTGCATTGTTTTCACTCAGTGTAGAAAAGCAAGTATAACCTATTCCTCTTTCCATGTGTGATGTATCACACATGCCTCAGCTTTTGCAAATACAGCAAACCTCTGCATAAAAAGGGCTTCACAATACACAAATTCACCAATTTTATTTTTTGAAACTATCCTGTGTTATTTACTGGAAAAATTCAACAATTCACAACTTTTTCATGGTGCCTTCTTCCACTTTGTTCAAATTCATTTACAGAGAAGTACTTCTTTACGTACGTATATCTTGTGGACATTGTCTGTCCCTTCCAAAGCGGAGGTTCACTGTATTCCAAATTCACGCATTAGTCCAACGGCACAATTCCTACAAAGGACAGCAGTAACTCAACTCTGCATAGATTAAGTTTAAGACACACACAGGTAAGAAATAACAGTACTACTGTAAAAATGGAGGAGAGAAGACACTCCTTTCCAGCGATGCTTTCGGCGGGGGACGTCTCAGCCTGCAAGACTAAGGGACCGCAATTCATTGTGGGATGTCACAGAGGCACTGATGGAAAATAGAGTGAGAGATTAGTTACTGAACAAAATGAGCATTTTTTTTTATGCTAACAACAATGAACAAGAATAACACTGTTCAAAGTGGCCTAAACCACATTACAAGAATTCTTTCCACAATATTAGTTTGTATTGAAGTGCACCTGTATTTACAACAGGGTTATATCCAAATTTTAGATTTTTCATGATAGTTTTTATACTTTTATCATTATAGCGAGTTTTTATTTTGAATTTTGCTTTTTAAATTCAACTCGAATTTTTTTTAAGGGGGTTTGCTAGTTATGTTTTTGAGTACGTTTCAATCAGGTTTTTAATTAACTCATTCACTCGCAGCCATTTTCACTGAAGTAACCCCCTTCTCCCCCAGCTGCTTATTCTGACAGATTTTGCAAGGCCCACAGAATATTGTGTTCTATTGCTATAAAAACATGGAACCTACCAAAAGAAAGATTAGAGTCTCTCCTTTCATGAGGAAAAAAATGTATCTGGTTTCCATTTTGCAGCAACTAGCATCAGAATAACTTTCTGCTAAATTTCATAATTATTCACAAATCTGCTTTAAATTGTGGGGAAATCAGCTTGTTTACAACATGGCCCTGGTTGATCTCATATACTCTGCTGCCACCTGCTGGCCATTTTTGTAATAACTACCGTTCTCTGCAGTTTAGAGGCTGCACCAAAGCCTTCTGTATGCTCTAGCATAAAAAACGTATAAATACAATTTGGGATTTATAAGTTTTTGGGCGCAAATGAGTTTAAAAAGTAAATTTCTATCCATTTCCATTTTGCAGCAATTAACATTGGAATATATCTAAGTTTCATCATTATTCACAAATCTATTTAGAATTGTGAGTAAATTAGCTTTTTTTTCTTAACATGGCAATGGTTGATCTCTTTTGCTCTGCTGCCACCTGCTGGCCGTTTGTGTAATAACTACCATTTCTTCAACTGTTCTTTGCAGTTAAGAGGCTACATCAAAGCCTTCTGTATGCTCTAGCATATAAAAACATAAAAAACGTATAAATACGTCTTAGGGGCATTTTTTATTTTATTTTAAATAGAACGTATTTAGACTCTCATTTTTTTATTTTAAAATGTTTTCTTAATTTTAGTTGTATTAATTTGTTTTGTTTAACGACCTAGACTTTCCGAGCTGTCGGGGTCTGTGCTTACCCAAGGAGGTGGTACTGAATCTTGTCCTCTGCAGAGTGGCAAAAGCGGGCTTGTCCGGGATCAGGCCGCGGTGCGAGGCCGTGATGTCCCCGTTCCTCTGCAGCGAGGCGCACCTGTGGAAGGTGGCGTCCATCTTGGTCTGAATGTTGCTGGAGCTGTGAGCGCGCTTGATGTCGGCGCAGTGGAGACACGCGGCCTGTCCGTTCAGCAGCTGGACTTTGCAGCCGGGGAGCACGTTGGCCCTCCGCTCGTCTTTCGTCAAGGCGCTCAACGTTCCGTTGGAGAAGGACATTTTGGCGAAATCGCCGCTCGCCAGCTTCCCCAAATATCCGTTCACGCGTCTGTCGTGATCCGCCAGTGGCGATCTGGGGACGTCTTTCCGAATGAAAGCCGGTTTAAAAAAGGCCACGAGGCTCTCTTGGCTCTCACCCTCGTGCCCCCTTTGTGCCTGTGGTTGAACGACTAACGCATCTTTCGGGGATCTGGTGCACCCCCCGAAATGGACTTTGTTTTTTCTCAGCGTGGAATCCCTGCTCGGAGGCGCACTATGACTGCTGACGTGTGCTCCTAGCAAAGCCACTCTCTGAAGTTGGACATCCAAAGTCCTGCCTTGCTCCTGCCTGGCTCTCTTATTAGGTGACCTCACCCTCAGGGAGACATCATCCTTGCCTATGACATTGTTGCCCATGTGTCTCCCCATAGCAGGCCTGCTCTGTCCCCCTGGGATTTTAGGGGAGGAGCATATTTCCGTGCAGCTGAGGCTACTCCTGCTTGGTGAGCTGCACTCCTGTGCGCCCTCAAAGGCTCTGCGCTGGGCATGCCTTTGCGGCGGGGTGGCCACCAGCGCAACAATCGGGTCTTTGGTACATCGCGGGCGGCGGCCCGACTCAAGATATTCCACCAGCTCCCCGGATTGAGTCTCCACCGAATGCTTTACCCGCTCCTTGGCTCCGAAGGACCATCGCAGCGGCAGGACTTTGTTGAAAGGCTCCTTGGGCTTTGTTGGAGATCTCATGCTGACACTCCTTGCTTGGGTCCCACGGACAAACGGTTTGGACTCAAATCCATCTGGAGGAAGAAAAAGAAATATGTTAGCATGGTGGCTTAGTACAATGTTTGAGTTAGGGAAGGGCGAGTACTGATACCAGGTATCGGTATCAGGCCAATACCAGGAAACATTTCACGGTATCGGTACTGGCGACAGATATATATTGGTATCGGTACTGGCTCTTGTGGTTGTTTTTCAGTCAGGAACTAAAGGCTGAAGTGGTTATTTTTTTCATTTATTTCATTTCATTTATCTATTTTTTGAAATTCATTTTATTATGTGCTCTATGCAAAATGACCTATGAGCAAATTGAAAAAATATAATTGCCATTAATTTCATGGAAATTGGCTACAGTTGGGACATATAAGTCTTTTTTATTTTATTAAAATGATCTATCATTGTTTTTTGGGGAAATTGTATGTATCATAAGTATGATACGGGTACTTGGTATCAGCATCGGTGAGTACCGGTACTTAAAATTGGAGTATCGGTATCGGTAAAAAAAAAAAAAAACTTGTATCAAATAGGGATGTATCGATATTAAAATGTCACAATATGATATTATCACGATACGAACCTCACGATATGATAATTACCACGATATTGTGGTGGTGTTGACAATATATATATAAAAAATCTCATAATACTATATATATTAACCTCTTGAGTTTTCTGCTATATCCATGCCACTATGCCAGTACGGTCGCCGACCTCCGCCATCTTGAATTGCTTTGTAAACAATGCGCATCGTAAGTAACAACTGGCCTCAGCAGTGTAGAGTATCATAATGCTGTGCTTTGCTGATGGAGATGTGGTGCTTTAAATATCGTAGCATGACGACGGCGATAGCGTGGCAATTTTAATATTGCGATATCACCATATTGCAGACAGTGGTGACATCTTTAGTATCCAACATCCCTACACGAGACATAATGCCATCTATTCACTTGTGTCAGCAGCTTTGCGGGATTCTTCTCCAAACACTGGCCGATCAGTAGCTTCCGGAGGCTGCATGGGCGCTGGAGGCCCTGAGATGGATGCTGCTGACGCCAGGGCACCTCTGTCACTGCCCCCCGTCAGCCGCACCAGCCAGTGGTCGGAAGTGTTTGAGCTGGTGGAACCTGCAAGATGACGAAAGAAACTGCAGTTAGTTTCTGGAGATGGTGGCAATGGAGAAGACCACAATGTGTCCCACCGGCCATCCACATTTTATTTGATTTTCTCATTTCCAATTGCCCAAAGTTTTAGTACTGTTTGCTCAACTTGTTGTCTAGCAAGGAGCTAAACGACAACATTCACAACAGGCGCTTGAACCATGAATCAACAAACACACACACGGACGTGTTAAGAGTTTGATTCTTGTGTCTTGTCTGCATATGCAAATTCGTCTGTCCCAACCCCCGCTCCTGATTGGTGGACTGTTTTCACGCTTGTTCCTGGTTGGCTGCTGTCCTCGACTTCCTCGAGCATCAGTTTTGAATGTTGTGTTTATAAACAGCAACGGAAAAACTTCAAACAGTACGTTTAAGAACGTCGACTTCAAAGACTTCTGTGTCTCCTCCAGTCTCGCTGTATTTTAATGGGCCGCTGAGAATTGCTGTTTATGCCTCACAATGATGCCGTACTGTTGATCAATTGCTAGGTGTCATCTTGCTATCGTTCATGATGTCATAGTGTGAATACTGTGAAAAATGGGTTTTAATCAAGTGGATTGTCAGGCTCTTATAGGAAAGGCATTAAAGGAAGGAAAGAAAGCAGAAAAGTGTTGTTTTTTTAATGATGCTGGTGAGAGGGATTGAAGGTAAGGGAACAAAGGCCATAGAAAGTTAGTGATGGCTCTCAAACTTAAACCAAACGCTGGGGGCTCAAATGCTGTATTAATTTAATTTAGCATCCTGAAAATGATTGTACCATGAATTTGATTGTGCACACGTTCTTTATAAAGATTTTCAGAGTCAAGATGATTTTCAGCATTGCTAGCTTTTAAAAAAAAAATATATATATATTATTATTATTTTTAATTCAATACAACACTGAAAGTTAAAAGCCAACTGGGGGACTAAATTTCCAAGAACCACTCGTCCTTTTACCCAAAAGCACATGGAGTGCTTCTCTACCAAGAACAGCAAGATGCAGAGGACTGTTGATAGCAATTAAAAAACAAAACAATTGAACAGTTGGTCATGTGCATTAAACAGTTTACTGAAGGTCAAATAAAGGTCACCTGTGAAAGTTAGTGAATTTTAGGTTCATTCTAAAATGTCACCCTAAAGCCCAATATCCTTATTTGTGAGTAGTGTATGTACTGTACTACCTACCATGAGTCACAAAAAAAACCCCTACTGGTTAGTTAATAAGGTTGAATTAAATAAAACCATTCACTGAAAAAAAAAAGAAGACATTTTGAAATGAATGAAAATGTAATTATTTTGTCCCATGCAGAGATGTCAAGTACTGTTTATAAGCAATTTCATCTCTGGGGTGGATATCTATGAATCCGATGCATCGATGTATTCTCCAGGATGCAATTTTGTGAATGATCTGAACTCTGAATTGAACATTTTGCTTCAGAATAGATGCTTGTGATGTCATTGAATAAGAGGAATGTCCCTTTTCTCTCAAAACATAAATATCATTCATTCAGCTTCCGTTATTTCAGAAGACAAACTGTTTTAATACAGTTCTGACCCTTGGCTGCAAAAGCTACACCCTCCTTTCCTCAGTAATATTAAAATACTGTTTCTATCCCAAGGCTGAAGCTATCGACCAACAGAAAAATGACAACGTCTAACCAGTAAGTGAAGAACTTGCAGACCACGGCGGTATTGTTTTTCTTCGTTGATAGAAGAGAATGTAGGCGCCTCGTGTGCACACGTCTCCCTCTGGAACCGGCTCAGCATTGCTGTCATCGTAGCTGTACCACTGACCGTCCACAGAGTTTCGACAAAAGGCTGCCATCACAGTAAGAACAAGGTTGAGTTACAGCATCCATTTTGACGTCTGCATTTTCATTCAGAAAATGCATCATCACGATCTTTGTCATATAAAACTATATTTTGTCTGTTCTTTTCTTCGGTCATTTTCACACATGTTCGCAATAAATAATTCGAAGACTCATGATGAAGATACTGATGTCCGACCTGTGTAATGCCCCCCGTGCATCCCTCCATGGTGGTTGCACACGGCATACAGATCGTACAGGAAGTCGAGGGGAGCCAGCTCGGGCCGTCTGGACTGCTTCCAGCCCGACTGAGGCGGAGGCTGGTGCGGACCGTGGTTACGGTTGACCACGTGCGGCGTCATGTCCAGGTCCACCAGGGGGAAATGTACCAACGTTGTCAGCTTGTTTCTCCGCTCGCCCACTTGCCTGAAGCGCTTCAGGTGGAGGATGAGGATGTCCGGTAGTGTCCACAAGCTCATCTTCACCATGCCCTGCTGAAGCTGCTTACAGTGCGGGCACTTCCAGGCGTCGTCGGGGGCGAGCTGGAAGGTACGAGATGGAGTTATGTCTAATATTTTCATTTCCTTAATTAGTTTCATGAGAAACGATGCAACAAACCACAATAATACAGTATGACTATTGAAATAACGATGCTCTTGTCAGACTTTTTAATCGCAAATTAACTCTAAATAAAGGCCTGTTTATTTGAACACAAATGTGATATACTCGCAGGAAGGCATGACTTATTCTGTTCTACGAATGGCAACAAATGGTTACGCAGGTTGGTTTATATTAGGGGTGTCAAAATGAGTGCGTTAATGTAACGTTTCTTTTACGCCACACATTTTTTTAAATGCGCGATTAATGACCGCCCCTTACTTGGAAAGCCTGTACTGGGGTAGTTAGTTCCAGTCGCAACGCAGCAGACATGTTCATGTCAAAATTGAGCAAGAATACATTTTATAATAATGCATATATTTGTGGAGACTGGGGTCAAGTTGTATTTTACAATTTTTAAAATGTGCAGAATCTCACTAGTTACTTCATGTTAAAGATTAGATAGCTCTAAATAAGAAAAGAAAAATGCACTGAGCTGTCACCAATGTCTTATAAATGCAATTATGCCATCTAGTGGCATAAAAATTAGCTCAACACAAATCAATATCACACTCGTTCTTTACAGTACAGTATATCTTTTTAATTTTAACTCAATTTTATGAATTATTATGAAATTACTGTATCAATGAATAAAAAATGCAACCATTATTCTATTAGTTTAATATTTTTTTCCCTTTTATGTTAACAAGAGTACACTTTATTATACATTTTATTGTACATTTAGAACAGATATAAAATTGTGATTAATCGTGACTTAACTCATTAACTCCCAGCCATTTTCACTGAAGCAACTCCCTTCACTCCCGGCTGTTTTACTGGATTTTGCAAGGCCCACAGAATATTGTGTTCTATTGCAATAAAAACATGGAACCTACCAAAAGAGTCTCTTCTTTCATCAGGGAAAAAGTATATTTCTATCCATTTCCATTTTGCAGCAATTAACATTGGAATATATCTAAGTTTCATCATTATTCACAAATCTATTTAGAATTGTGAGTAAATGAACTTTTTTTTCTTAACATGGCAATGGTTGATCTCTTTTGCTCTGCTGCCACCTGCTGGCCGTTTGTGTAATGACTACCATTTCTCCAACTGTTCTTTGCAGTTAAGAGGCTACATCAAAGCCTTCTGTATAAAAACATAAAAAAAACGTATAAATACGTCTTAGGGGCATTTAATTTTTTTTATTTTAAATACAATTTTTGGGAGCAAATGAGTTAGCTATTGAAGTTATGCAATTAATTACGTTTACAAATTTTAATCACCTTACACCCCTAGTTTATATAATCTGTGTAACCATTTGTACAATATTGTAAATTCAAATGTAAGAGTATTAAACTGTTAATCTCTATATGTCACTGGCAATTGCAATTATAAATAATATTTGGATCAAATCAAGTGAAATTGGATAATTGGTTGGGGATCACTGCTGTATGGTATTACTTTTGTACTGAACCACAAACAACAGGGTGTTCAAGGAAGACGCAGATTTTTCCTGGCTGCTGTAGCAATATTATAACAATACAAAGGGAGGAAACGGGTTAGATGAAAGGCAAGATTCTGGATTTCAGAGGATGATGGCAATAACAAGCCCATTTCATTGAATGCCCTCGGGCATTTTGGCCACTCACTATGCTATCCTTATATAGTTACATCTTACTGTAGTTTGTATATTGTAGTGTATTAGCCAGTGATTATAAGAGGTTGCAGAAGCGGAGAACCCTGCACACTGCACAACAGTTGCTTGGCTTGACGTCTGCTGGGCCTTAAAAGCTTTCTTGTTGTAATGACCCTTTTGACAACATTTCACAGCCACTTTGACATAGTAAAGCACTGTCACGAGGTCCATTCCATTTATGCTATAAGCAGTGAATTTTACAAAGTGCAATTCTTATTGTTTTCCTTTGGCCTAAATTGTATGTGATAATAGTTAAATTGGGAGTCACAAGTTATTAAATATGCTACCTATTTACAGATTACTTACCTGTTCCTCTTTGGTGTAGAGCTGAAAACACTCATCCAAGGTGCAGCTGTACTGCTGGACATGCTGCTGCTGCTGATTCCTCACACTGTCAGCATCCTTCACCACCTCCTCCTGAATATTCCCAAACAGGCTACAACCCATGATGCAAATAGGATTTCAGTTGAGCGCACAGAGAGTTGAAGTTATAAAAGACAATTTAAAGCCTATTTACCAGTCTTTGATTCTGTACTCCCATTCAATGATGAGCTTCACATGCGGCGGTCCTCCTGGGCTGCAGAGTTTCAGAGCTCTAAAAGACAGCAACAACACTATTACAGATTTCTTTCCAGTGTGACATATATCCATTTTCTATAGCGTTTGTCCTCATTAGGGCGAGAGGCGGACACAGCCTGGACTGGATGGAGCTCTCTAATCTTAAGTAGGTTTGAGTACTATATTTATACCCATCAGAAAGACTTTTATTTTATTTTTAAAATTTGATCACGGCGTGAAGATCTGATATAGCATTTGTCCACAAGATGTCAACATTTCTAGGGAGTATAGACATGAAGTTAGAATGTTTAACCCTCACTAACTGTTGTATCCATGTGATTTATGGAGGACCAAAAATGCCAAAATAAAAAAATTAATAAAAGTGAAAATAAAACCGGAAAATGTCGATCAACCAAAAGGCAAATAATTCAACCCAAGACACACTTAGGACCGCCCCCTCATTTGAATAACATTTCATGACGCATTTCATGCTGACATTGTCTGCAGCATGAAATAAATAAGTAAAAGCTGAGCATTTTATTTTATTGATTGATATTTAATTCTATTTATATATTTGTCTTATTTTAACTTATTTATTTATTAATTAGTTGCTTTATTTTGGCAGATTTGGCCCTCCATATGTGAATATATAAGACAAAAAAAAGTTGTTCAAGAAAATCTTGAAACTAATTTAAACTAAAAATTCAACATGTAAAAAGCATGAAATATTATATATTCTTGTTGATGACTGGAGAAATCCAACATAAAAAGCGATTCATTCGCATTTCTGTTCTTGCTGAGGAAAAGATACACAAATGCTACAATCACATTAAACTGTACATTTTGATGTTGTAGACGTGACAAAATGCTGATGACTTCATTGCTTGAGTTTTAAAATGTAACTTACGTTCAGTCTTCATCTTAACACAGATATATATATATATACGCACAGACATTTTCGTAATTTTCGCTTAAAACAGAATTTATTCTTGTAACTTTACAAATTTTCAGTTTTACATTTCTTAAATAACTATTTTTCTGAGGTTTTTTTTTGTCTACAAGGAAACAGTATGGTGGGGTGGTGCCCTAGCGCCATCTAGTGACAATCTGCATAATAAAGGTAAATACTGGATATTTTCCCAACAATATTCTTTTATCTTTTCCAATGAAAAGCGGCATTCAGGTAATATTTGGAATTGTTTATCAAAATATTTGGGTTTTTCTTTTATAATAGTCATACTTGTTCTTCTTTGGACTGTGGCCAGCAAATATATTTTTTAAATCTAATACTACAATAATTTAATTCCTATCTGTAAACTTATTTAACAGCCAGTGAAAAATGTAACTTGAGCCATTTCCACATAAACACAAAAAAATATAAATGGACTATTTTTGGCAGTTGCTCCAGGTGAGGCCCACAGCAGAGAACAGAATTCAGCAGCTAGCATAATTTGCACCCGAAAGACTATGCAAAACACTGAAACATGGGACATCATTGGGTGCTTTCAGGGGGAGGGGGGGGGTTGTGTCACTTAATACAAACTGTCCTCAGTTAGAATTCACATTCCACACTGACCTGTCAACAGCAGGATGGTAGAGTGGCCGACTGTCCTGCGGTGACAAGTAGCTGTAAAACGATGATCCTCCCACCACGCGGATGTTGAAGAGCACTCTGTTATTCTGGAAGAAAAATAGTGGGATCAAACCGTGTGAAGGCATTCTTTGCATTGCAATGTTGGCTAAACGTCTCTGGTGGTTAAGGGTTGAACGGAGCATGATATACATTATGTGTATGGCGGATTAGACTACAGTAGTACCTTGAATTTGGAATTTGTTGAAAAATATGTGTGGTATATTCTGATGGCCAAAAAAGCACTTCAGTAGATATAATTTCAAACAGCATTAAGGGATTTATGGCCGGTTCAAATTAATTATCTAGGTATAATGTAATTGATCACAGTGGGACGTTTTGTTGACCAAATCGAAGTTTGAATATTGTGGTCTCAATTCAAGTTACCACATGTGCCGTAGCGGTAAAGCAACTCACAGAAATTTGAATACAGCCCTTGCAATGGAACACAGAAGAAGTGAAGAGGTGACTTTTACAACAACAAACATGGAGTACTGCCTGGTGTGACAGTAAAATATATATATAAAAAAAAAACAACAATATCATATTTGTAGTAAGTTAGATGAGCACAAAAACAAAAGAAACAATAAAAGACTAATATCTTTGACTTCTTCGCTGCTGCATGTTTTTATTACTGTGAGATGTGGTCAGATAGGAGATGCTATGCTTCAGGAATGAAGGAGCTTTGCAAAAATGAAGCAGATTTCCTCTCTTCCCTTATGAAATGTGGTCGGTGAACGCGGGTTGAGCTCAAACACAAACACCCACGCTCAATCCTGTGCGGAAAGCTGTCTCCGACAGAACTCTACATTCCTGACAGATATGCTGATACATGAACCTATTACTGAACTAGCATCCCGTCTTTGCCTCTGTCCAACATTCACCGACCGATCAGCTGTGTAGCCCTTAACAGAGCAAGGTGACATATGACTTAAAGCTCCTGAAAACAGAAAATTCCATTTTGAATCGCACCTGCCAGAAAAATGAAACTACACACACCCTTCTTCACGTACATAATGAGTACATGGCATCACATCCGCAGACAGATGGCAGTAAATTGGAACCAGAATCCAGTCTGAAAACTATTGGCCAGAGGCTTGCAGGAGTACCCATTGTGAACAGCTAAGGTGTTAATCTACTAATTATAAGATGTTTCAGTCATGAATGGTCAACTAAAAAGGCTATTGTAAAAATATTTTGGGGCAAATTGTTACAAAGAGCAATAGTAATATAATCTTGTCACAAAGCTATGTAGTAGAACTATCATTTTTTACAATCACTTCAAACATTTACAACAATGATAAATATATGATAGTATTAACCTGGTTTGATAAGGGGGGAAGAAAATCAGTAGCGCCTATATTCAATTCAATTCAATTTATTCCAGACTCAGGGTCCACTTTAAAAAACACAAAAAAACAAGCAAAACAAAAAAAAACATACCAAGATTAAAATAATAATACAGTTACACATTAAGAAGACAGGCATACCATTGTTTCTATATGTTTGACTTGTAGCTAGCAACTACGACTATAAACTATGGAGGAGGCTTGGTTATGTTCCGAGCGTGAATGGTTGTTTATCTATATGTGCCCTGCAATTGGCCAGTTTAGGTGTACCAAGTTTATCGTCCAATGTCAACTGGAATAAGCTCCAGCTCACTTTTGTAAGCAAACCTCGAGAGGATAAGCTGTATACAATATATATATTTTTTATCATAGTGTTACATAAACTGGTAGCTGTAAACATTCATGCAAACATACAAACACATATAGTACGTTATCTTTTGTACTTTTCTTTCCCCAATATACACACACGCTAAAATAATTGGTAAACAGAAAAGACATATACAGTACATAAAATGAAACTTGTAATCATTTTTACTTCATAAAGGATTTACAATAAAGGCAAACAACAAAGGTGTTTTTCCTATTTTCATGAGTTTTTACAGCTAACAATAAATGTAACAATCACAGTGATGATGAATACTGAAATAATATGTATTTAATCATGTCTATAATAACCATATATTGAAATGTACAGTTTTGACATACCCTTGTAGTATGTAAACGTATGAGCGCAACTGTAAATGTACAAAAGCTCACTTACAGATCCTAAATGCTATGAATCATCACCAAAACTCACATGCACATGTCCACTCATGCCAGCTTCAATCTATGAAAATATCAAAACAATTGCCACATCATTTTGGAGGTTATAAGCACTAAGCCTATTTCTCACCATGAAGTGTGCTCATAAATTTACATAAGGGTATGCAAACGTTCAAGCACAACTGTAAATGTGACAGGTGGGTTTGCCTCAATAAAGGGCACTAACATTTACATGTAACTCATTTTGATGAATCATATTTAAATTCAGGGATTCATATCAATTTAACTACTAGCAATAGTTAACCCTGGAGAACCCAAGAACCCTTTTCTTCTTTGGAAAATTATGAATTATACATTAAATGACTGCTATAAGTTCACTGAACACCAAAATATATGTTTTTTCAATGTTTTTTTCAATTTATTCCCTAATTTAGGATTAGGGCGAAATTTGACCCTTTGGGATTTAGGGGTATCATTTAGAAAAATCAGAATAACAAAAACTGTCAGTAAACTATTAAGAATTTAAGAAAATAATCAATCAAATACATAGCTACACTCAACAATATATATTTTTTGTTTTATTTGTTGCATTTTAGCCATCTTGTCACCACCACTCTGGCTCATGTAAGTGCAATATTCATCCACTAGAAGGCCCCATGCAGGGGTCAGAAGTGGCACTCTGGACTTTTGAAGTTAAATTTGCAAAAAAGAAAAAAGAAAAAAAAGAAGGTCTTTGTTATTTGAATAGCAGAATTTATAGTGGCCAAATTTGACCCCGTGGGTTCGCCAGGGTTAATAGAGACAGACTAGCAGCGGAGAACTCAGTTTAACGTTGGTAAATCTACACAGTGTGAGAAATTAGTTACTTCAAGGAAATTTAGTTAAATATGGAAGACTTTTTTGTTTGGAGGCTGGTTTCACTGTATGTACAAACAGGACTTCATAGTATTAAGCTACAAAGGCGGCAAATTTTATTAGCAAAATGATGTCATAACAAGCAATACAACTAACAGTCCTAGCTTTGAGTGTGAAATTCAAATTAGTCCGCCTTCAATCAGCAAATGAATGAGGCATCGTCACCAATTGCTCCCTCTGCCACACACAACATGGCGGTGACATCGCTGTATGATTCAGTGCTCAAGGTGGTGGGCTCTATGTACTTTATTGTATGGTGCCTATGATGGTCTTCCTCTTTTCAGCGACCTCTTCCTCTTTTGAAAAATCTTCAGTCAAACTGAATCTAAATCAGTGCATGTAAACTGAGACTGAACAGAGAAGTGTGAACAAGTGTAGAGATGGAACTTTCAGTAGCCCATTTATTTGGGCAAGTCAATATATTCGGTGTAAATATGAAGGGATTTAAAAAGCCGTACATGTGAGTGGGAGCTAATACTGTATATTACAAAATGTGAACATGCTGTGAAAATCACAGCTGTCAGTGTGACTGCTGGGAAGAGGATAAGAAAACATGTGGAAATTCATATCAGAGCCCTGATGGAAAAGGGCCACAGTGCGAAGGCTTCATGGCATAAAAGTTTGTTACGCCACAAGAAAGTCTGTGGATGAGCTTCAAAGTGCCACAGTTAACGTGTTTGTTTTCAATTAGGTTACAAGGCTTCATTATCTCGCATGCTTTTTTTGCACTGTAAAATGTAACAGCATTTGTCAGCGTGAAGGACTGCCACTGTCATTTCTCACACTAAATGCTATTTACCACTTTACCACACGCATACGCACACGTATATACACACACACACACACACACACACACACACACACTGCTAAAGTGAATATTTCCGGCCAAATAGATCTAATCTCTGCCAACAAAATGTCCTTCTTCTCACAGCTTGCAAGAAAAAGATCAATAACTTGGGCTGCCTCAGTGTTTTGTAATAGATTACATTGCTATTCTTGCTTTAGTAGGCACCCTGCCAACCTTTTCAAATCCTTTCCAGCAAATTCAGTAGCAGAGAAAGTGACTGAGAGAAAAATGACTGCTTTTGAATTTTAGTCTGTACGGAGGCTAAAATTAGAAGCGGAAAAATCCACTTGACAGTGTCATTAATTGACACAAGCAGCTATTGATTGAAGTCGAGCAAACATCTGCTCTCTCAGGGCAGAGGCAGGCTCTGGAAAACTTTATGGTACTTTACAGGCTGCTTTTAATTCAATGGCTGATGCTGAGGTGGCAGCGAAAAGACAACAGCACACTGCCACTAACATTTTTTGCACCTGACTCTTCATCCTCTCTTGATTGCCACGAGCTGATGCCTGCTAGTAACAATATAAAAAGCCCCCCTCAACACCTTGGCAGCACCTATAAATTCTGTCCATAAGGCCTATGAAGAGAATCAGTAACAAAGGGCAGCCTTGGGGGTGTCCAAACCTTGCTGAAAACGAATCTGACTTCCTTGCTGGCATTGTGGACCAAAACTCTGACACCAGTCGCCGGGGGACAGAAAGCCTGTATTAGGGGTTCTGCTACCCCTTACACCCGGAGCGCCAACCACAAGCGCCCCCCGAAGGACACAGTCAAACATCTTCTCCAATGAAATTGATATTGTATGAAAACTCCACAATCCGGGAATTAAGGACACTGTCAGAATTAAACATAAATGATTGCTGTCTGTCTGTCCATCCTAGGGTGGAAGAGGCAGAAGTCTGTGCAAAGGAGCCAGACTTCCCAATCCATTCCCCCAATCCCAATGGGAGGCCAGCTATCAGACAAATTCCCTTCAGCATAACCTGAGGCCTTCTGTCAGTTGACCATGCCTGTAACCCCTCACCCCAAAAAAAAACAAAAAAAAACACTTCAACTGGTGAGGAGCAGCAGACCTACTCTGAGTCACAGATAATTGAGCTCTTCACCTAATCTCTGAAAGGTGAATCCGTTAAGACATTTTTATTTGCAATCTTATCCTCGCGGTCACTCCAAAGCTTGTGACCATAGGTGTGTGTATGAAGAAATATCAACTGGTATATTGAGACCTTTACCCGTGAGATTTGCTCTTTTTGCCGCAGCAGCTTACTCTCTATGCTTGATCAACAAAACCTTAACATACTTACTTAATTTACCAAGGGGGCGGGGTAATGTGTGTTATGGTATGGTACGCTTTTTTTTTGTCAAGCCGCACTGTGTGTGAAACATACAGAGGATCTAAATGTCATTCTCTATAACTATAACAATGAAATCCAAACCAAAAACATCTGAATTGCTAAATGTTGTTTGAAGCAGCTATAGATGAAAGACAAGAGCCATGTATTTGGTCTTATATTATGTATGAAATCGACATTGTTGCTGTTATGCAGCAGTGCCAACTACTCTTCAACTCTAAATTGTCCAAAAGTGCAAAGTACAAATAGGTGTCTATGTGTCAGGCCTGTGACTGAGAAAAAGTGTATACCACACGAGTCACTTAAGTCAGATGAGACAGATTCCAGTTTGACCCTGTACAGGATAAGTTGTCCAGAACAGTGATTCCCAAACAGGGTGTCATGACAGCTCGCCAGGTGTGCCACAGGAAAATATCAATCCATCCATTTTCTGTAAGACTTGCTGATGCTCACTAAGGTTGCGGGTGAGCTACAACTTATCCCAACCGTGACTGGTTCCTGGTTGAGAACATGCAAACTCCACACAAGAATGTCAGAACATGGAGTTGAACCCCCAACTTCAGAAATGTGCGAACCACCTGGTCAATGGAAATGATTCACTTCACTCATTTGCTTCCAAAAATGTATAAATACGTTCTATTTCAAATGTTTTAAGTGTCCAATAGATGTATTTATATGTTTTTTTGAATGCTAGAGCATACAGTAGGCTTTGATGCAGTCCCTGAACTGCAGAGAACAGGTGAAGCAATGGAAGTAATTATAAAAAACGGCCAGCAGGTGGCAGCAGAGTATAAGAGATCAACCAAGGCCATGTTGCAAACAAGCTGATTTCCCCACAGTTCTAAAGAGATTTGTGAATAATGATGAAACTTTGCTAAATTCTAATTCTAATTGCTGCAAAGCAGAAACAGATAGAAATATACTTTTTTCCCTGATGAAAGAAGAGACTCTAATCTTTCTTTTGGTAGGTTGCATGTTTTTATAGCAATAGAACACAATATTCTGTGGGCCTTGCAAAATCAGTCAAAATACAGTAAAACAGCCAGAGCAAAGGGGGTTGCTTCAGTAAAAATGGCTGGGAGTGAATGAGTTAAGTTATCCAAAAATGTATATTATTGTTCAAATATCCGGCACTAACATATTGCAATTGAAAGGCAGCACAATTAAATGCTTTTCCATGACATGGCAGAAGGTGAAATAAACCTGTGTATCCACCTTGTAAGTAAGACTTGGCTTTCTGTGAGTATATTCAACTGAGTAAGCAAATTTGTGAATAAATGGAGACAACGTCATCATTACTTTAGTTTTCATACTTTTTGTGAGATTGTTGTCACAAATGGGTGACATGGCTCATAAAAGGCAGGGAAACAACTGTCTAGAACAGGGGTGCCCAAGTCCGGACCTTGAGAGCCCCTATCCAGCCTGTTTTCCATGACCGTTTTTCAATATGCATTGTTGTCCGTACTTACGTCCATGTAATGTCTTGAAACGTCATCGGTCGCGGCCCAAGGTACTGCTCCAATTGCAAGTACGCAAAAAGCCAGAAAGGTCGAGCAAAGAACGGACGGAATGAATGACACGGATGTTATTCTGACTGCGATTGATTCTGAATTACGACGAGTAATATATTAAGTATCATTTATCCAATTTAGGATTATATTGGGGGGGGTTCTGGAGAGACACCGATGTGAGTTGCAGTTTTTTTTTTTTTATTCTCCTGAAACTGAGGTGCATCTATAAAAAAAATATCTTTGAATGAGTGTGTACAGTATATCATATTTAATATATATTAATATTGTAAATTGCAGTTGTTACACTAAGTAAAAAAAAAAAAAAAGGAACTAGATTTAATAAAGTTGTACTTGACACGTGAAATATTTATTATTATTTATGCTCATAAAAGGGGAGGAATACGTTAACGTGATGCTGGTGGAGGGCAGCAGTGCACATGCCTTGCCTCGTCTGCCGGAAATGAAAGAAGAACAAACGTGATGCTCCTCCGCTGCCATTCGTTCCTTGAGTACGAAATGCAGCTTGGGATATTTTCCCAATTTTCACCAAGCAACAACTGATGCATCCTTGGTTTAAGAACGACATCCATGAATTCCGTGTGGTCTTGGCTTATGCATACTTTCGATTGGAACAGTACTTGGGCCGCCACTGATGACGTGTCACAAAATCACAAGGACGTAAGTAAGGTTTTTAACACATTTTGAAACATCAAAATAGTAGTATAAATTCATTGAATGCTAGTCACATGATAAAACTTTGATAAATTACGGAAATGCGGCAGCGAGATTTGCGTGCGTGGGAAGTACGTTCTTGAGACCGGGCTAACAAAGACCCGACCAACCCAAGAACGTACTCTGTGTTCTTGATATTGAGACACGACCCATGTTTCCCTCCACCAACACACCTGATTCATGATCAGGATCGTTAACGGGCTTCTGCAAAGCTTGCTGATGAGCTGATCATTGGAGACACGGAAAACAGGTTGGATAGGGGCTCTCCAAGGACCGGATTTGGGCAGCTCTGGTTTAGAATGCATTGATGGAAACTGACTGCATGCCAAGTCCTCTATATTTTGTGCGAGTCCTAACAGATTCTGACTTGCTGGTTTTTACAAAGTATTCATTAGCCCATTCTAATAAGTAGTCGTCCCGTACCTGTGGCGGCGCCCCATTGATCATCAGGTAGTAAAGCTTGCTCAGAATGCTTTGCTGCAGCTGATCCCAGGAAATAGACCGGTCCTCCCTCATTAAGAATGGAGGGCCGAACCTAAAAACAACGACACAGGACAAAAACCTCGTTAAGCTTACCCAAAACCTTGTAGGCTACAATGCAAATAAAAAAGAAAAGAAAAGTGATTTAGACATTAAAGCAGGTTTTTAGCATTGTTAGGGAATCAGATTGAAAGACAATACATGGAAGAGGGTAAACCACCACTCTAAAAGGATGGATCCCATGACACATTTATTATAACACACATTTCATTGAAGTCAGTCCTCCATTGTCTGCTTGAGATTTATTAGCAGAAGTCCCCGTAGGCATGCATGTGCACGGTGAGGAAACAAAAGTGGGCTACACAGTCAAAGAATAACAATGCTGTCCTGTAAATCCAGTGATGGTACAAATGAAAGGAAAACCATATTAGTGAGGAAACGTTTTAAGATTCCACCACACTTTATATTCTGTGGTTGAGTCACACAGGCACATTCACAATTGTGGAGGCTTTGTCTTGGATTATACAGTGATTTTTAACTGCATCTTTTGAAGAGTCTGTTCAGTTCCAAAGTAAATGACCTCTTGGGAAGCATTTAGATCCATCCATGATTCATGAAACAATATTACAGCCACTTCACCTCCACTAACATAATCATTTGTACCACAATAAAACAGAAGTGAAACGCCATGTTGACATTCAAGAGAAGCTGTGAATGCCTTTAAGGATTTCACATCGTAATTATCACCACTTGCTTTGCTGTTTTTATGGTTTTTATTGTGAAATAGTAGTTAGTAAGACACCAATAATGAACAAAATCCATCGTGATTCTCATTTAGTACGATTCAGAATCAATTTTAAATGTCCCAAAATCGATTTTATGTAAATTATTTTACACTGTCTTGCCCTTTGTGTGTGCCTTTATTGAGAGCGCTGTTCATGTTGTACATGATTTGGTCACTTAGGGGCAGTGTGGTTCCGCGCATTCTGATACACTTAAGTTGTAGCCACATTAGAGAGTAGAAGGAAAAAGTCATAATCAAGTAATGCCAATAAAAGTTTTTTTTTTGCAGCGTAGGAAGAGCATATGTCGGTGAGTAATGTTAACATGCTTCTCTGTATGCATTCCTGAAGCGTTTTGTATGAATAGTCGTTCTTTTAAGTGATAAAAGTGCAGCGAGTAGCGTGCTAATTAGCATTAGCGAGTCAATGGCACTTTCCATTGTGCGTTAGTCTCGAGCTAGCTAGGTTCGTGAAACAAGCTAAACAAGTCACTTCTTTAATCGTCCACTCTGTATGGTCAGTGAGAACGAAACATTGGACTCTTTTGGAGGGACTGCTCGTTGTCTGCTAAACTGTAGTAATTGTGCTTAGGGATGGCAGAATATACTGTAAAGCGATACAAATTAGCTATCTACATAGTGTAGCAGTTGTGGTCCACACACTGTTTGTGTGTGTGTGTGGGGGGGGGGGGGGGGCAGTTTCCTTACAATTCAAAACTTAATAAATATAATAAATGCAAAAAAAAAAAGAAGACATTTTAATGTCATTCTGTCTTGCAAACCAGACTAGAATAGATCACGACGATTCTTTGCACATCTACAAATTGAAGCAGAAATTATTGTCAATCAAATCATTTTGAACCAAAAATCAATTTTGAATCGAAAATCAATTCTGAATCGAATCGCAGATCCAAAAATCTAAATTTAATCGAATCGTGAGACAGTCAAAGATTCCCACCTCTAATGCATACTAAACGTCCTCTCCCACCGCAACCAAATGATTGTTAATGGTGCGACCCATTCTAATCTAAATGCAAAATAAAACATCCCATTGTCAATTACTTGACAAAGAATAAATGGGGATGTTTTTTTATTGTCTCTGTGGCATTTTGAGATCTTTGAATTTAAGAACAATGAAGGCCTTCATTTTGGAGCAAGTCATTCAAATTTTTTTACTTGCTTGTGAACAAACAAGTCTCTGCAGTACATATAATGGTGGCTGAGAATTAATTAGGCAGATAATATGATATTATTGTGTATTTATCTATTTATGTTTAAAAAAAAAAGAGGGGTACAAGACAAAACCTTGCACACCTGCAGAATTTGGAGACACGGATTCAGGAGCTTCTCAAAAATGTAAAATGGCGTCTTCTATTCATCCCATCTACATTTTCTTTTACAACAAAAATCTGGCATTTCAGCAGGGGTGTTAAAACTTTTTATTAGGGGTGTCAAGCGATTAAAATTCTTAATCGTAATTAATTGCAACAGTTAACAACAGTTAATAAATCGCAAATTTTACATCTGTTCTAAATGTACAATAAAAGTTTCCATACACTTGTTAACATAAAAGTGAAAAAAAGTTAAACTAATAGAAACAAGGCTGCATGTTTTAGTCATTCATACAGCAATTTTAAAATGAGTTAACATTAAAAAGATGTACTACTATAAAAAACGAGTGTGATATTAATTTGTGTTAAAGGTCATTTTTGATTTGTGAGACAGCTGAGTGCATTTTTCATTTCATATTAAGGGCTATCTAATCTGCGCATTTTTAAAATGGTAAAATACAACTTGACCCCAGTCTCCACAAATATATATGTTATATATATGTAAATTTTGACATGGACGTGTCTGCTGCGTTGCGACTGGAATTCCTCCAGTACAGGCTTTCTAAGTAAAGGGCAGTCATTAATCGTGCGTTAAAAGAATTAGTGGCGTTAAAGGAACTTTAAATGATCTCAAAATTAACACACTCATTTTGACACATCTTATTTTTATATCCACTGTATATCAAGAATCATCAGTTCATCATCACCCTCCATGAACCAAGAATCAGTAATCTATCTAAATAACAGATGGCTAAACGCACAAATGCTAATAATACACAAATACAAATACATTCTCAAGTTGAGTGATCTTGCGCTTTGATTACAGAGAACCAGTTGGAGACACGTGACTCCAATGTCATCCTCTTGGCAAGGCAAAGTCTCCCACGGTCATCTGATGAGTCCGAGATCGGTGGGTGGGTGCTTTGATCAATGGCAGTAAGTCATTTTGAAGGAGAAACTGACACAAATGAGTCCGACTCTCACGGGTGAGATTGGACTTTCTCACGGCTATGTTGGCCAGCTCACCTTTATTATTGATCTGCCTCAAATGGCCGAGCGAGACAAGCGTCTGACAGATCTGCAATCCAACCAGATGTTGGATTCCTCGGCCGTTTGATCTCAAACTCCTCTCACAGTGAGATGGATGCGAGGCATTTATTTTCCAGAGAGGTGAAATGACCTTGACGTGCTTCTGGCACAGAGGAGAGCTAAATATAAAATGACCGAGCATCTCGCTGCCACAGAGGAGGGAGAGCAACTCTCTGATCATAATACTCACTCAAGTAGATTAATGATGAGATTTTAAAGTGCTTGAAATCAGAACTCTCATTCGCTCATTCAATTACTGACATAATAGCATAATCGATTGTATAACCTACCAAATTAGATCAAATCAAAGCAGTGGGTTGAGTAAACAAATTACCTTTTAATAGTAATAAGAGGTGGGAATACGCCGCCTCTAAAGGTGCACAAATGAAAACACTTTGGACCGCCATCTTCTATGACGTGCCAAATATTGAGCAAGATTTTAACTTAAGTTTCTTGTCTGGCTTTTTGTGGCATTTTTGCTACGCTACGATATGATGTATTAAGTTATATGTTGTGATTAGTTATTTGCTGTTTTGTCCTACTGATGATGTCCTGATGTGCATATGAGTCATCAAACTTGAATACAGGGGCAACTGACTAATAAAACCATTTAGTAGCTAGTTCTGTTAAGTCAAACTGTATAGAGTTTAGGGCTGTCCCAATTATTATTTTTCTAACGATTAATCTATCGACTATCTTTACCATCAGTCGATTAGTCTAATGACACATTTTTTAACTAATCCAGCGATTATTTTTGGTTTGATGATTATTATTTCACAAACACACTTCTGAACACTCATTTAAATTATTTGTTTATTGAAGTAAAAACAACTTTTGAAATTGAATGAACACTAGTGGTGTAACGGATCACAAAAGTCATTGTTTGGATCAGATCACAGATTTGAGTCACGGGTTGGATAGTTTTTCGGATCAGCAATAAATAAATAAATACATAAAAAAAAAAAAAAAAAAACATATATATATATATATATATATATATATATATATATATATATATATATATATATATTAGGGGTGGGAATCTCTGAATGTCTGAATTGGGTCTGCGATTCGATTGAGAATCGATTTTCGATTATGAATGATTTTTGATTCAAAATGATTTGATTGACAATGATTTTTGCTTGAATTTATAGATGTGCAAGGAATCGTAATGATCTACTACAGTCTGACTCGCAGCTTTTATTGGAATCACTTGAGCACAATTACTACAGTTTAGCAGACAACGAGCAGTCCCTCCAAAAGAGTCCAATGTTTCACCCTGTTTCGTTCTCACTGACCATACAGAGTGGACGATTAAAGAAGTGACTTGTTTAGCTTGTTTCACGAACGTAGACTAACGCTTGAGACTAACGCACAATGGAAAGTGCCATTGACTCGCTAACGCTAATTAGCACGCTACTCGCGGCACTTTTATCACTTAAAAGAACGACTATTTATACAAAACGCTTCAGGAATGCATACAGAGAAGCATGTTAACATTACTCACCGACATATGCTCTTCCTACGCTGCAAAAAAACCCCAAAAACTTTTATTGGCACAACTTGATTATGACTTTTTCCTTCTACTCTCTAATGTGACTACAACTTAACAGTGTATCAGATCGCGTGGAACCACACTGCCCCTAAGCGGCCAAATCGAGTACAACATGAACAGCGCTCCCAATAAAGGCACACACAAGGGCAAGACAGTATAAAATAATTAAAATAAAATAGATTTTGGGACATTTAAAATCAATTCTGAATCGTACTAAATGAGAATCACGATTCTTATGAGAATCAGTTTTTTGGTACCCCCTAAAAAAAAAAAAAAAATATATATATATATATATATATATATATATATATAGTACTTTTTTGTAAAAAAAAAAAAAAAGAAAGAGTCTAATATGAGTAAAATAAAAGGGCTTAAATGTGTGTTCCTAAAATCTAAACGGCTATATTTAACATTTGAATTGAGTTGAATGTTTTTTGTTTGGCTTTATTTTTAATGGGCAAAAGGGTTTTGTAAAATAAATGAAGACAATAATGAAAATACCTTAAAGTGCAAATTAAGGAACATTCCCCTCCTTTAAACATGGAGAGTGTCTTGCAAAGTAGTCATCCCTCCATCTATCCATTTTCTTAACCGCTTGTCCTCACAAGGGTCGCGGGGGTCGCTGGAGCCTATCCCAGCTGGCTTCGGGCAGTAGGCGGGGTACACCCTGAATTGGTTGCCAGCCAATCGCAGGGCACACAGTGACGAACAACCATACTCACAATCACACCTATTGACAATTTGGAGTGTTCAATTAACCTGCCATGCATGTCTTTGGAATGTGGGAGGAAACCGGAGCACCCGGAGAAAACCCACGCAAGCACGGGGAGAACATGCAAACTCCACCCAGGAAAGCCGAAGCCCGGACTCGATCTCACGTCCTCTGCACTGGGAGGCAGACGTGGTAACCAGTCAGCCACCGTGCCGCCTCAATATTAAGAAAGCAAGCAAAGTACCAGCCATCAAACTCATTTACGGCTGTCAACCAGGTTGAACCAGGGACTCGTTACTAATGCTAACAGCTAGCTGCTAGCCACTAAGGTCGGAGAGTTGTGCCGTACCATACAATGACGCCGTAATTAACCAGCGGTTTCTTAGAGTCCTAAATTAGTGCATAAATAAACATTTGGGGTGGCATTAAGATAATGGTAAAAAAAAAAGTAATTTCAATAAAAACTTTGGTAATGTAAGCCGAAACGTCGAAAAGAGAAGTCAAGCTAGGAGTCATGTTGCCATGCAGGCCGACTTCAAAGTAAAAGCTCACTAAGGCTAATTGCACTGGCATCAATTTATCATTTGGAGCGCTTTATTTTCAAGTTAGCATTAGCGTAGGTGGCGTGTACGTTCGAATGGTTTGTTTTTTCCACCAACCAATTCACAGATCGTGCGCGATCTGAACTGTGGGGCCGCATTTACGTCATCGACACTCGTGACTTGATGTCGACGGTTTGCTGCGCTTGCCGGCGTATTCACGTCATCGCCGACTATGTGGACGAGTCGGGACAGCCCTAGTGGATTTTATTTTTGGCGAACTATAAATTCCACATAAGCAGGTAAGATGCTATGGAAGAAAGAAGTACCAATGGAACTTTTGTAATTACCTAACAGTTTGTTGTCCTGCTCCTGCTGCGTTGCATACCAAAAGCAAAATCTTTACCGGGACGCCCTGGTTGAGAAATTCTGAAGACAACGCCCCAGATGCAGGTAATCTTTTACCCTCAGGACCCGTGGCATATGTAGACGATGGTAGGCTGTGATGGCATCCTAAAGAGACACACGGGGAGAAACATTTGAAGAAACACACCTGCGCGCCACAGAAAATCGTTGCCATTTCTTCTTGTCAAGGTGACTGATGTTGAAATTGAACACGTTGCAGTGGGAATGGGGAGGGAGGGTGACTGTGATATGGATGAGACAGCAGCTTTCTATTTAGGGGAGTGATTCATGGAACAGACGGACTGATGAACTCTCAGCAGGAGCGCTTATCTGACGCAGCTTGAGACCAACACGAGGGGTGTGACTGACGGAGCAAAAAGGCAGCGTTTATAACATCCCAGTGAAATGTGACGCCGACCCAGCTGCATTTTTGTCACACGGCCGACAACCTCGGCGTTCAGCGCCTCCGAGGTTGACGGTGATAAATCACACAACAAATCCCACTCAGTCCACAAGTAATTGATTGGCTAAAGTTACAGAGTCCTCCCCAAAGCTCAATGTTTTATTAAAGCCGTTGTTCTCCTGACATGCGATTCATCTCCGCCAGCGGCTGTGACGAGTGCCATCTTTGCAAAGTAGCAAACAACTGTGTTAGCACATCCTTCCTCTCATAGAATAATTGGGGTGTGGCGGGCGCATTAATCAGAGCGCTGCAAGAAGGGCAAGACCCATTCCAAACTAATCAAAGTCTACAAATACACCATCAAAGCTTGAACATGAATATGCTGATTGCCGTGTCTTGACCCCGGGAATTCAAATTATGATGAGAACGCACAGCTTTTCATTTAGTAATGTTGCTCTAATCAAGCGAGTGATAAAACTCACTTGAAATCATGGATGACAATTTTCTCAAGAATGACCTCTGACAACTCTGGGAATGATAAAAGCCCAGTCAAACATGTTCATGAAAGACTAAAATGCTGAGGTCACCTCCTGGTGTGTCCCGCTGAGAGTTACACAAGGTGAGCGAGCGAGCGACCACTCAATCCTCATTAAATCAAATATTTTATGGCTTGCTGTCAAACGCTGTATGCTTTCGGCACATTCCTTGTCTCCTTTCACTTCTATCCTCTTGCTTTAAACCATTACACAATTCTATTTGGGAGGTATCGAAACATATGTTTTGATACGTGTACAAACGCCGCCTGTTAAATCATGGCTATAGTCTCATCCTGGAAAAATGTGAGGGAAGTTTGTGAGGTTGCCACGCTGCAAACACCCACCAGGAAGAAGCACGGTTAAATTATAATTTGACATGCGCACATATTCTACAGGGATGAAAGTATTGCTAAAATGCGTTAAATGATGAGGAACTGATTTTGTAAAAAAAAAAAGAAGAAAAAAAAAGATTTGGTCCAGCAGTTACTGTCTGTTAGTTTATGCAGGTTTTTGTGCTTATTAGAACATTTGTGAGTTCAGCGATATTGGACCTGAGAGAGGACCTGGCTCAAAATATCTGTTTTAGGGAATCCCAAATGTGTCCTATGGAGCCAAACTCATCCAAGCATGCCTTAACGGACCTTGTGCTACGCTGGAACAGAATAAGGACCCCTCCAAACTGTTCGCATAAGGATGGAAGCATAATATGCTCTGAAATATATTGGCAAGATTTTGATGTATTTGAGACCTAAGAGGGAACAAATGGGTCAAACCCGATTGGTTAATTGATGAATGCTACACAAGTGAATTTAGGATGATTTTATAGACTACATTAATATTTGTCAGTGAAGAAATTTAACAACTATGCAATAGGCTGCGGACAAGCCCATAAGAATATTTGGAAGTTATAGTGCAAAACAATAAAAACAAATTCTACTAATCTAAGACACTTTCAGTATATTTAAGGACTGTTGCAGGTTTATAGTTAGGCCAAATCGAAGAGTTTGAAAAAACAATTTTAAAGCGAAAAGCAAGTCCAAAATGTTCTTTGCAATATGTTCTATGCGCCCCCACTAGTCCAAACAAAGTTATTCTGTTTAATATTGCGGGATAAGAATTAAGCAGACCCCCCCCCCCCCTTTTTTTTTTTGCCATCTCAGGGGGCGGCCATTTTGACTTGTCTTTATTTTATATAAAAAACAACAACAACTTATTCTTAAATGTCGCGGGTAAAAATGCAATTCCAACACAGTGGCAAAACCGAGTATCATTTTTATGTTAAGGAGGGTTGTAGGTATCTGTGTGTGACGAATAAAGTAACTTGCAATCAACTCAACTTTATTTATAAATAATAATAAGCAAACAAAATACACATCAGTAAATTAATTACGTACTGTAGTGAAACTTCGTTTTTGTATGGATTCCCAATTTAATAGACAAATCTGTTGTAACGCGAGCATGACGTATGTTGCTGCCGCCGTCGTGGCTGCTTATCGCGTCCCGTGTGTTGAGACCTGGGAGATGACGAGGTACGTATTTCGCTGTTGCTTGTCGCCTCCCGTGTGCAGAGCCCATAAGGTGTAGATAAAGCACTCCATTTACCATTTGGATCAAAATGGACTGATATGTGTTGGACTATGACATGTTTTGTTTTGTTGCAAAAGTGCAAAAGAGACACATCAATTCAAAACTCGTTCGCCAACGTGAACACGAATAGCGTATCAGGATTTTGGATAAGAGTCCAAAAAGCTTTACAGCTAGTTTTGATTTCATTTTGACTTTTAAAATAATTTTGAATTTTTTTAAAAATAATTCACTTAGTCTTAATTTAGTTTTTTGAATGAGTATTCATGCTTCATTTTATTTTTATTGACGTTTTAGTATTATATATATATATATATATATATATATATATATATATATATATATATATATATATATATATATATATATACACACACACATATACATACAGTATATGTGGAGTATTTGTGCAAGATAAATAAAAGGTCACTAAGTAATGTGTAATAAAGTAAACTCCAATTCCCAAACCACTGTTCAACCTTCCATCTTCTGTACGACCCTCGAGTAATGGTGAAATTACTGTTATATAGGGGTGTGAATTGCCTAGTACCTGGCGATTCGATTCGATACCGATTAATGCCGATACGAATCTATAAATTGATTATTGCGATTTTTTTTTTTTACTTAAATTTAGAAAATACAAATCAGTAAACTTACAGTGTACATGTACATTGTAAGATTTGTATGAAAATGTATTTATCTGAAAATTTAGGTTGCAGTCTGTTTCATGTTTGAACAGCACTGAAATAAAATATTAAGGCTTAATGTTCCATTAATATAACATTCTTCCATGCTTAACCCCGTGGGCAGTATTTTATTTTGAAATTGCTTGGTCAGAACCAACAAAAAGCCAAAAAATGGTCACAATAACGCCTAGGGGTTAATGTGTGAATCCTAACCCTAAGTAAGATGTTTTGTTGAATATTTCTATAAAAAAAATTATGTTTAAAAATCGATTTGAATCGATTCGAGAATTGCGCGCTGTAATATCGCGATATATTGCCGAACCGATTTTTTTCTAACACCCCTACTGTAATACATTTAAAATTAACCCCCGAAAGTTCATGCATGATATCAATTGAAAAAGATGAAAACAAAGGACATTTTTGTTATGATTGTAGTTAGTGTAGTTTTATTTAGTTTCATAAACATTAGTTTTCATTAACTACAATAACCTTGGCTGTAACAGTATTTTTCATACGCTTTATGCAGCATTTATACATTCACACTTCCTAAACCAACAACATACACACTCAAAAAAAAAGGGAAAGACATCAACAATAGCTAAACTAAATTGTCAATCTGACTAGGAAAACAAACAAGCACATTGTGGAAAAATTCAAACCACAAAAGTCAAACTCTTCTCTTAGAAACGGAGTGGCGACTGGCGAGCAATACTTAAACTTTCCTGTGAGTGAGTACAAATAAGAGCCATGATTGGGAAATGACACAGACGAGTACGTGTGTACACAATGCACACCGCAAGCTGAGAAACAGTTGGAACATCGTGAAGACATAAATCTGATGGCATAAGAGAGCTTAGCGGTGTGTGTGTGTGTGTGTGCATGATTCACAGTGTTCTATGTGATGTTATACCCTTTTTAATGTGCTCCTCAGGGCCCCCTTGCAGTAAGGTGCACTCCCTGCGGGTTTCATTAAGAATACTAAACTGGCTGTTTTAAACGTTAAAGCAAGTAATAATACCAGCAAACAACAATAACATCACTTAAAATACATGTAGCATGAACCTTGAGCTGGATTTTCAAACATAAAGCTACCTGAAGTCCGTGCAGAGCCTCCTCTGATGTAGAGGGGTGGAGCCTGGAAGGCATAGATGACATCATTTTCTGCTATACTGGTTAGATCGTCTTCATCAAAGAAGGAGCGTTGGAACCCGGTGGAGTAAACTTCGGTCAGGATCACCTATAGAGGGACAGATATACCAAGAATAAGAAGGTTTTTGCTGTATTGTCTGTTATTGAATTACTAATAAATGATTCAGCTTATTATGAAAACCATTCATTTAAAAAATAATATCCTCCAATTATTACCATTATACTGTATAATGGTAATATTGCAGTACTTTGGGTCTAAAAGTAGTAAATTCTTTATATATTGCTGCTATTGTTTTATCTGTTCTAAGACAGATGTGGCGCCAGAAATATTAATTAATGTTTTACAGTCGTCACCAGGTCATTTATCTTTACTTGCATGAATGTCCGTGTCAGAATGCAGAATAAACGTGTTTTCTCGCCACCATCCTTAATGTCTTTCGGTAAAAAATGGGTGCAATGAGCATTAGGGCTACGCCTGTCACGATAACTTATTTTTTCCACTTGGTTGCACAAGGCAGGAATGGCTGTGCGGGAAAGTTTTATTTGGGCAGTTCGCACTGCCTATCAATAGTCTTCAGCATTTCTTTAAATGCTGGTTTCTCAACAGTGTGGAATAGCTGCATCGCTTTCACTGTAAGATGTTTTCAATTATTTGCCATTTTAGTTATCTAGCCCGTCCTTTACATTGACTTTCTTTATCAATCCAATAATGTCAATGAGCTCATCATTAAAATGAATAATATAGCTGAATTTGCACATTTCCTGTTCAAATAAATGGCAAAGAAGGGAACAGAAGTATTGCACTTTGAGTGCCTCCAGTGGCTACACACACATGACGACACCTCACACAATAGACATGATTTGTTTCCTTTATTTCGCCAATTAACTCATTTGCTCCCAAAAATCTATAAATATGGTCTATTTTAAAAGACGCATTTATACGTTTTTTATGTGTTTTTTTTAATGCTAGACTGCAGTGGTGTCCAAACTCGGTCCTCGGGGGCCGGTAGTCCCGCAGGTTTTGGAGGTTTCCCTGCTCCAACGCACCTGTTTCAATCAACAGGATTGTTATCAGGCTTAGTAGAGCTTGCTGATGAGCTTCAGCTGTGTTGGAGGAGAGAAATATCCAAAACCTGCGGGACTACCGGCCCCCGAGGACCGAGTTTGGACACCACTGTGCTAGAGCATACGGAAGGCTTTGATGCAGCCTCTCAACTGCAATGAATGGTTGAAGAAATGGTAGCTATTACACAAACGGCCAGCAGGTGGCAGTAGAGCAAAAGAGATCAACCAGGGGCCATGTTGAAAAAAAAAGTTTATTACTCACATTTCTAAATAGATTTGTGAATAATGATGAAACTTAGCTACATCCTAATGCTAATTGTTGCAAAACGGAAACAGATAGAAACATACTTTTTTTCCTGATGAAAGAAGAGACTCTAATCTTTCTTTTGGTAGGGTCCATGTTTTTATAGCAATCGAACACAAAATCAGTCAAAATCCAGCAAAACATATTAACAATAACAATATTTTGTCTTTCTGTTGACCAGAAAAGCCACTCTGAGTAAAGTACGGTGTCGCTGCTGACAGGAGGCAGTGTTGAGCTCCATTGGCGCAATGCGTAGCAAAAATCCATAAACATAAATAACCACCAGATTTAAGCCTCGGCTGGCTGAGGATGTGCAGAACTAGCCGTCATCTTGAACCGGAGTCCACAGTGATCTTTAACTTGATCTTAAATAAAATGTCTATCATCAGTTTGTAATATTTCTTCTACTGTATTGTCATTTTGTTTTGCTGCCCCTTAAAAACAAAGTACACAGTTATTACAGTCAACTCAGGTGTGGGTGCTCTAAACATCCTAATTTTGTCAAAATCGAAAGGGCAAAATGATCATTTGGACCATGTTAGTAGGTCAAGTAGTGTGACGGGGAATCAAAATTTCAATATGTTCAAAACAAAATCGAAGAGGATGAACCTAAGTCACGTTTGTTTACCTGATCTGGCGAAATGTTTCCTTCATCAGCCGCCATCCTTCTCAAGCAGGCGACAGAGCCAAACAGTGGCACGGCCAGACAGACTCGCAGGTACCTTTGTCCTTTAGTGCTGAACACCAGAGTCACACACATGGGCCTGCAAGAGACCAACACACACTTAGGATGAGCGTAGCCTCTATTTGGTGTTCTGTGCCGGGTTTGAGCAGACTGCGCCACGGCCAGGAGGGGACAAAAGAAGACTTTCATGAATAAATCAATACATTTTAACATTAATAATGGATCATTAGGAGTTAAGTTTTATGACTGCCAAATAATGGAATCTATTGCATTTTTAAAAGCAGGGAGCCCTTGGCTCTGACCTCTCCAGAGGCTGCCAGCCCTTTCATGCAGCTTTTCAAGCTGATAATGTTGAGCAGCAGTTGCTCCTCACCTCTCTTTGTTAAGTGCACCGGGTTACAAAAATTGATCATTGACAAGCAATGCGGCATGCCTATTATCTTTGTGTTTCTGTGAGTGTATAAGTTTCCAGAGATAGGATTTTTTTTTCATGAAAACCATTTTTATTTATCTAATATCCTCTACATGACTGACATAGTTTTAAAAACACATTTCAATGCGTGTCCTCCATGGTGAACACATACTGGCGCAGCTGCAGTTAGGCTTGTAATGGCTGAGATGCTCCTTGACATGATTTATGTCATGTATCTTTTTCCCGATACACCACATGGCCTTCAAATGCCCCCAAAGATAAAATCAAGTGTGGCAAGATCTGGGAGGCCACTCAGCCGGAAGCCGACCCAATCAAAGCATCTGAAATGACTGATTTAATCACTGATGCACCTGAATACAATAATGAGATGGAATTCCATATTGCTGAAAGTAAACTGTCGTCTTCGTGTGCTGTTGAAGGCAGAGCACACTCCACTCCCATTAGTTTCTGCATGCAGCCTATAATCATCAGCTCAGTATTGGTGGGAACCTCACGATATGATACGATATGCGATACAAGGCTCACGATAACGATTATCTCACGATATGACGATACCGCGATTATCAATATATTGGCCAGGTAATAAATCCACGATAATCTATGATAAAACTACTCAAGACATTAATTGATGTTTTTTCAATGAGAAAGCAGTTTCCTTTTTGTACTATCACTGAAACCAAATATTAAAACTGGTGTCTTCTTCACAGTGAGTACTTTAGTGTATTTTTTTTTAAACAAAAACAAATGTCTTCTTAACAGAGACCACTTTCTGTCAACAAATTTGTCTTTCTTAAACACTATTGTCACGCAACATGTCAGCCAGTTACATAGTGAATTGTTTCATTATATAAACGGTGACGATTTTTTTTGTGGAACATTGCAAAAGTAAATAAATAAAATTACTTAAATATTAAATCCAATTACAGTAAATCAATATTAATATTTCTGAGAAATTGTGTGCTTCAAAAAGTCAAACCATAAAATATGTTTTAAAATGTTACGTATGCAAAACTGAGTCCGTTGCTGGACAGATAATAAATGTCTTACACAAGTAAAAATAAGCTCATGAGTCTTCTTCGCCTGAAGACTTCCATACATTTCCCCCGCCACTCTTATGAGGCGCTCCCCCTAGCGGCCTGCCAAGTAATTGCTTGATAAGTAATGAACAATGGAGCCGTTATAGTGGCTGCATATTAACTACAAATGTCGCGATACTTGCGTAGGCGTATTGATAATCTATCAGGAGACAAAGTATAACGATTTAGCGCGATATCGATATATCGTCACACTCCTAGTTTAGAAGGGTGGTAGTTTAAAAAAAAAGGCGTAAATCCCCCCCACGCCCTCAAAAGTCAATCTCTATGTGAAATTCACCTATCGCGATCGATCATGGAATGTTGCACAGTGTTTGGTGACTTAGGGAAAATTACTTTTTGGGGGGGTGAAAAATTGTGGTTTTGGAGAGGTGAAGATTACAAGATAAGATTTTGACAGTTGGTAAACAATTTTGACTTGGACATTTTAAATGCTGCTTGCAAGTAAAAAAAAAAAAAAAAAGTGATGGCAACTCAGCTCTATAGCTGGGCCAATGCAAGATAGATTTGCAACCATACTGGATAAACAAAATGATCCATTATGCAAAGAATGCAATGTCATCAGCAGACAATCCAATGTTTGGGTTGTTCAGCACAGGACATATTTGTTTGGACGCAATCTGTGTGTATGAGAACATGGCTCAGCCACTGAGAATATTTGCGCACAAAGAAATAAAAATAACCTTAACATTCATTTGGTTCTACCAAGCATACCTCTTCAATCACGTTTTAAAAAATGAATGTTTGAAAATGCTTTCATCTTGGACCATGCTCTTTTCTAAAAATAACCACTCATGTTGGATAAACTAATGTGTGCAAGACTAAACCTTGAAGAAAGAACTGGAAAGAATAAACACTAAAGAGGTGCAGAAAAGATCATTCATCCGTTAGATTTTGCGAGTTCAATTGCTTTAGAATGGCAAATACTGAAACAGTAGCATCACATGACACAAAAACTCTAATAAGGGCTAGAAAACAGGTTTTCAGGGCGGATGGATGGATGGACGAATGCTGAACGCTTTGATCTGAAATGGCAGTTGAGTGGATCTTGTGAAATGATTCTTTCATTTGCTCTGACAACCTTACACTTGCTTTTCCTGTTTTGATGCATGCAATTTTGTTTCACAAAATCGTGTTATGTGAACAACACTGGAGTCTGCTATTCTCTCAAAGAACATGATTCATTCTTTGGTTGTATCATCAAAAACATCACATATATAACAGGTTCACACACCAGTGTTTAAATACCCAGAATTTATATGTATATATATATATGTATATATATATAAAAAAAAAAAAAAAAAACATTTATTAATTTTTTTTAATTGATTTGTTTGTTTTTGTTTTTTAAACAAAGGAGAGCAATGATGATGTCAAATCGAATGAACAATACTGAGCTCTCCTGAAAAAAATAAAGAAAAATAAATAAATAAATAAAATACCCAGAATTTCAAAACCTTTTCCACCAATTTGACCTTGAACCTGCACAACTCAATGGAATAATAAAAAATGTTTTGAGAAGGGATGTAAAAATAACCGATAATGTGGTTGTCAGTGGTAGCGCAAAACCTTCAGGCTTCTTCTAGAAGCAAAAAAGAAAGAAAGAAAAGTCTACTAGGTCTGAACTTTATTTGGTGTTAATCAGCTACACTTTAAATGGTAGCAGGTGCGTGATGATTTCCATTGAAGAGTTTGAATGTGATTGGTTAATTTTAAACACATCACATCCCCAGTTATAAGAGGGCGTGCACACTTGTGCAACCACATTATTTCCGTTGATTATTCCCTATTTCCAGAATGCTGCTGTTGAAGTGCTGATGAGAACTAGGAGAATATATCACATTTCTCTTGTATTGGCTCCCAGTAAAGTTTTGAATAGTATCTAAAATCCTTTTCTGACCTACCTCATTGAACTATCTTCTATACTTGGTTTGTGAGGCAGACTGTACATGTAAGAGTAAATGTGACCTATGATATTCCACTTGCTGACTTAATCACAAATGTAAACAAGTAGTCACTAGAAAATAGCAAATACGTCAGCAGCAGCTGTTGTAGCAGCCATTTGTGATCCCAAAGCACCTTTAGTGTCTGTATCGCACCTCTGTTTAGGCTGAAGGCTTCGTTAGCAGAACAGTGCTTTAAACTAAGTGCTGACATCAGCTTGTTTGCAGCTATGCGAGCATCTTCATGTGGATGTCATTAGCTGACAAAGTGACTTTTTCAAGTGAATCTTTTAAGGATGCTGTCTATACCAGAGTTTGTGGAGATTCCAGGCCATAAAAACCCATGAAGGCAACTGGGTCCAGTTTGCTGCAACCAAATAAGCCCTTAATGTAAATCTCCGCCAAACAAACTGAAGCATTTGCAATGAACGGTGAAAGGTTTTCCACCACAAAAATCCCGTTGCCTTCCACTCATGCCTTGGGGACGACCAAATCCACCTCAAAATTCCACAAAATGGAAACAACATAGACTAAACCTTTGATTGTGTTGGATTTGCAGGCAAACTGCTACTATAGTGAAACTCATAAGTACTCACCTGGTCTGACGAAGAGGGATGGGGAGTGAGATGCAAAGGAAAGGGTCAAAGGTGTTGCTCTGTTTCAAACAATGGGGGCATGTCAGCGAAGATCTGTGCAAAACAAAGCACATGCAGACATATTAGTTTCCAAAACTTGGCTGTACTTTCAAATTAATCTCTGAGTTCCACTGATTAAGTGTGGCAGAAATGGAGTGGGCTTAATTACATCACATCTGAACAACACACACACACAAAATATATATATATATATATTATTTTATATATATACTCTTATCTGATTGAGAGCACGGAAAAGACAAGTTTTCCATCATGTTGCATCACTCTCCACGGTGCCAGTAATGCTCTGTAATGCCACAGTGGGGTCGCTTTAAGGAAATGTAGAGAACTTCTAATGATTCTTCCTCTGCATCTCAATGCACAGGATGTGGTCCACTGACAGCAAATTCTATCATGCTTACAGATGCCCAGCCTCTACCACCAATTTCTATTCATTTGAGGTGATTTATTTATAATTTTACATTACCCACTGAGAAATAAATAAGGAGAAAAAGAAGAGTTTGCTTCGGGTAAGGAAACTGAATGGATCGCTGTAAACCTTTCCGATAGCTTATAACAGGGGTGAACCGTTAATTTTCGAAAGGGGCCACTGGCACAGTTCAGGAGAGCCACAGCCACACAATGCTAACCTCAGTTTATGTTAATATTAATTTGACATCTTTACATAAACAACGGATTGTATTGTAATTTTGTTATTGCTACATGTGCACGCTTGCGTGTGTGTGTGTGTGTGTGTGTGTGTGTAGTCATTGAAAAAAATAAAATTAAGAGCCCACCCTTGTTTCTTCAGCTTTCTGTTCATCATTTTAAATGCTTACTACAACTAAAGGCACATTTGTTTGGACCAATATATCAATGAAAACCAAAACATCTCAGAGTTGATCACAAGAGCTGATCTACTGTATACTTTTTTAGAAGGTTTTGTTGATAATAACCAAAATCCCTTAAGTTCTTACATCAATAGCTATGGCATTGCACTGCCAAAAATGGCGCTTTTAGGCATTCCATATTTTGTCAGTTACATTTTTAGTGGAACCAGACATTAAAGTGAACAACAAATTGTGTGTGTGAGCGGGGGCATGGTGAAGCAAGAAACCATAGCGGTCTCTTTTTTACTGTATGCATATGTGCCTTGAGATAGGAATTTTATTCTGCTATGACCACGCTCATAACTCAAAACATATCTATCTCAAACCATCTTTCCCCATTGAAACACATGGACCATTACAATGAAGCCATTTATTTAATGGCTTCATTGTAATGGTACTTGATTAGATCGTGTGTAACTTAATCAATGAAATACACAGTACAATTGATGAATGTCTGCTTATGAGGCAATCCCTGAACAAATACAGGTACAAACTTGACTGACGTGATAGACCTACAAACATGAAATGCGCTGTCCAGCCTAAAAATAACAGCAAACAAAACAACCAAATTGATTTAATACATTTAGTATTGATCATCAGATTGAGAGGCTTTTTTCCTTCTATTGCTGTGAAATGAACAAACCTGCAGCAAGGTCTGCAAGGTGGAAACGTGCACTCGGTGACATAATTTACACGCTGCTACCATAACAGCCTGGAAGTAGAAGCTGCACACAAATTGAGGATAGAGTTGACTGCAGATGGATTTGATTGCTTCTCTCCAAGTGATATGTACAAAACACTTGGTAATTCCAACACAGTCTATAGGTGCACTAAATAAATAAGGTTCAAATTTATTTTTGCTAATATAAAATACAGCCGAGAAGGTATACGAACTGATGAGTTTTGTCCTTACTGGATGGATAGGGGAAAAATGTGGGCTGAATAAAGCTCTATTGAAGCAAAGCCAGCTGACACTGGCTCGCACTGGATCACTCCCTCTTGGCAGAGTGGAATGGCTGCCCTACGGATGTCTGATCCTCGCCAGGAAACAGCGAGGGGCCATTGCGTACTGTGCATCCAAATCACACTCAAGCCGCACTGAAACATAGATGTGCCCTGCGCTGCTCAAAAACACTTAAAAAGAGAAAAGCTTTAAAGGGAGAGGTGATGTTCTCGTGATGGAGTAATGGAGTACGCGTGCAAAGGTCGAGGGATATACGTATACTTCCTCTAGTGGATGTGGCTGAGCTCAAAGGACTCAAGAGCTTGATGCCGCTTTCTTCAGTGAAGCGATCATTACAAATGAATATGCCCCCAAAAAACTACAAAATAATAGATTGATTGTTCTAACTGGGGGATGGACATAATAAAAGCAACTTAATGGCAGGAAAAATGGAGGCAGAATTAAGTCAGGCCCAAACAAGTTTCCCGCCTAAACAGCAGCTGTCGGCATTAAAAATTATTCTTTTAGCGCTTAATTCATTGGCCTGTGCATTTGTACATTATGTGGTGACGTTTAGATCTGAATCACAGGTTGATCAGCTGCCTGTTTTTTGCAACATTCTTGTAATGTCAAAAAGGGCAGTCGGTTGGAAGAGTGTTGGAATACAAGTTTGAGGGATGTCATGTCTGGCCACTCTGAGGCCCCCCCGTCCACACGAAAGCCAGTTTCGATGTATCCTCACAAGTTTCTGACCATTTAAGCCGTTCGTCCACACGATCGCGCGGTTTTGGAGCTTGAAAGCGATCACTTTTGAAATCGGGCTCCAGAGTGCAAAGATTTCAAAACGCGCCCCGTACGCGTCCGTCTGGACACCATATGCAGGATACTCTTCCAGCGATGACGTAATGGTCGCAGCTCAATGACGACGCATTGTCGCTGAATGATGACGTATGCGCCAATTCTCGCGTGACCGCGCACGAACCGTCAATCTGTCAACAACAATGCCGGATAGCCGTGTCGAAGTAGTTTTGCGCGGCCTCCTTAGCTTGCTTATGCTTTTGCAGCAAAATATTTGGCTTCTTTATTCCCACGTTCAACAGGCGGTCTTGTACTTGAATTACCCGCCATTGTCACTTCTCCTGTGTTCATGATGTTTTGATTAGGGGTGTTAGAAAAAATTGATTCGGCAATATATCGCGATATTACAGCGAGCAATTCTCAAATCGATTCGATATGCGGCCGAATCGATTTTTAAACCAATTTTTTTATGAGAATATTCAACAAAACGTCTTACTTAGGGTTAGGATTCACACATTAAGCATGGAAGAATGTTATATTAATGGAACATAAAGCCTTAATATTTTATTTCAGTGCTGTTCAGACATGAAACAGACTGCTAAACGAACCGTTAAATGCAGTGGTTCAGTTATAAACCTGAGTTTTCAGATAAATAAATACATTTTCATACAAAAGTGGAGGAATATATTACAAATGTGGTGGTAAAAGCTATTTCAACTTAAAAAAAACTAACTAAACAGTTAAAAGGAGTGTGAAACATTGAGTCACAGAATTGAGTTGAGGTGTTTTTCTCCGATTAGGTGGCATTAGTGTAGCAATTGGTATTTGGAACATGAAGCAACTTGTGGACTCCAGGCCATTTTGTTAAGTGACAACTAGTCACGAGTCTCCATAAATACATATATATTTATCATATTTATTATTGCTATATTGTGTTCTAGTAACTCCTTTGGACAGCGTTGTAAGTCAAATAAAGTATGAAAAAAGGATTTTACAATTGTATTTACATTTTCAGTGCCTATAGACATCATATTTAACGCTTTTTAATGCCATCCAAGGCTTTAATTTGAGCAAAATCCATTTAATGATTTCCTGCGGAAACCCTGTATTATAAGTTTTTATCTTAAAATTACATGACATGAATGGCAGTTTTCTATTGTTCTAATTTGTAATTCGTGATTGAAAACGACCAAAAGAATGCCACCGATACTGGTACTGGCCTTGGAAGAAGGCCGGGCATCGGCCTAATACTGAATACCTGGTATCGGTACTCGCCCATCCCTAGCAAATTTATCATAAAAATGTGGAAACACACTTGACTTGTGTATTTTCTCATATCTAAAACAAATCTAAATTATAAGAAATAACCAACCCTCATCAATCAAGAATTTCATCCATAGTTGTACCAAAACCTAGCACTTTTTGTGGAAAGTACACTATGCCAAAGTTGTGAGACAAAGCGAGAGCATTAAACCCAAATATGGGCCTCATAATTCACTGAGTGGGGCTACAATACGCTTGTAATAAAACTGATCATTTACTGAGCCCATAAACTCTAAGCACCACTTGAACCAAACTGGCCTTTCAGGTCAGACGGGGCAACATTAGCCAAACGCATCACATCAGTGATTGGAAATATTCAAATGCACATACAAACAAATAAATGCATTGAGTAAACACACAATTTTAGCTTTTGTCTATAGGCAAATAAGATCAGAATGCAGTAAAAAAATATATATATATCTTCCTACTATAATACTGTATTTCTGCTGAAAAATATGATACTTTGACCACAGGACATGTATCATTGTGATTATGATCTACAGCAGACTTGACTTGCTTAACTATTTTACTGCCAAGGACGTTAAATGACGTTTAGTAAAAACCTACGGAGGGCCGCCAAGGACGTTAAAAGACGTTCTCCAATTTTTTTTATTTTTTTTGGGGGGGGGAAACGGGTGGAGGAAAGCCTTGGCCAGCTGTTGTGAAAGTTTCAAAGCAGATCTAGTTAGCCTAATGACTATTTTTGGCCCCTAGATGGCAGCGATGACTCTCTTTTGACAAGATTGGGTAGGCGTCAGTAGAAGACGTGAGGCGGAGCTAGAGGGGACAATGGCTGGGGATGGGAAGCGAACATGGCGACCGGTTGCAAACACACGCTTGAGCATTTTTTTCAAAGATGAAAAGCATCGACCAACGCTAAAGAGCACATTGATGACGACGATGATCATCATCGATGATGATGATGGTGACTCCGAGGTTGGAAGCGTTGACGCGGCAGTAGAAGACGTGAGGCGGAGCTAGATGGCTGAGGAAGCGAACAATGGCGACCGTTTGCAAGCAGCTCACACTTGGGAATTTTTTTCAAAGACGAAAGGCATCGACCAACGCTAAAGAGCACATTGATGACGACGATGATCATCATCGATGATGATGATGGTGACTCCGAGGTTGGAAGCGTTGACGCAGCAGTAGAAGACGTGAGGCGGAGCTAGATGGCTGAGGAAGCGAACAATGCGACCGGTTGCAAGCAGCTCATCGACCAATGCTAAAGAGCACAGTGATGACGACGATGATGATGATGGTGGCTCCGAGGTTGACGCCGAAGTTGGAAGCGTTGACGCGGCGGGTATGACCACGTCATAAAGCCTCACCGGCTAGCCATGCTAACACCGGAAAACGCGGAGCACAACCGAGCACTTCTGCACAGGCGGACGTTCAAGGACGATGAAGAGTACCCCGAGTCCAATGTATATTCATCGGAGGAGTGGGTACAGTCTGCTACTTGCTATTCCCCGGAAAAAAAGGCCGTCAAGAAAGTGTAACGTCTGCATGTGAAAGGGGCAATCGCAGTGAAACGAATCTGTTGTGCAAATCCTGCTCCGTCTCTTTGCACGCAGGGGAGTGTTACAAAAAGAAAAACTGTATTTGAAACATCCACATAATTGTAAGTAGTACCACAGTTGCACACATTTGTAAATAGTTTGCGAAATTGTTTTGTCAAATTGTTACACTGTTGAATGGAAATAAACATATTTTGCAATCTAAAAACACTTTTTCATTGTTGGTGGTGGTGTATTACAGAAGTAAAGCACTATTTAGGTGTTTGTGGCATCATTCATGGACAAAAAGAAGTGTACAATTCACTAGAGTGCATGAAATAACATCGTTTCACAAAAAGCTCTTTTTCTCCGCTTTTTGTTTCAAAACAGCATTTCGGTGAAAGTAACCATTTTCTATTGTTGATTACTGAAGAACGGAATAAGGTAGAAACAAACTTTTTTTTCTGATGAAAGATGAGAGTTCAATCTTTCATTTGGTAGTATGTGTGTTTCCATACTCCAAACACAACATTTTCTGTGGACCTTGAAAGATCACTCAAAATGCTTAAATCGGCTGGCACTGGCGACATCCCGTTTCTGAAAACGTCTGGCAGTCAAAGAGTTAAGCTTGTGTGAATGCTGTGATCACTGCACAGTGACCCAGTGGGCTTCTATAGAGATAATGCTTTGGTCCAGTGGTTCTCAAATTGGGTTGTGTGTGTACCCCTGAGTGCACATGAAGGCACTCCATGGGGGTATGAGAGATATAAAAATAATTTTAAAAACTAACATCTATATAAAAAAAAATAAAAAAATAACCAAGTCTCCTCAAACCAGAATGGTTCAACCCAACCTGTCAGATGCCACATTGCACAACCTGTCAATCATTTGAATAAAAAAATAAATAATAATAATTAAGTTAATGATTTATTTTATTTTTTTAATTAAAAATTGAGAATAGATTCCAAAGGTGGGCACTTAATAATGATGGCACAGCACTCAGTTATAAGTCTTCTTTTCTTTTCTTTTTCAACCAAAAATGCTATTCATTGGTTGGGGGGTAAAAAATATTTCACAGTGGGTACACATAATTGAAAAAAGGTTGAGAAACACTGCTTTGGTCAAATAATTCTCGACATTGCATTGCGTCAGGTACCACACGGAGAAGTGTGGGGAATGCTGAGGCCTCAGGACTTCAGAGGAAATGAGAAGCACAGGAGTCAAGAAATTTTCATCTAATCCCAGCTTTCGGGGCGTTTGCCTCAAAGCCACATGCAGCTGCTTGCATTTGGTCAAACTAGCCTAACTGGCTTGTTTCTTGGGTACACTTAAACTTCCAAGTGAATGTGATGCAACTCAACATCTTTGCATTAGTTTGCGTCCTAATATGATTAATGTTCAAAGTAAAATATCTCAAGCATTTGAGGAGAGTAAGTAAGCGTACTATGACTGGCAGTCACACCGAGCTGACAATGCTACAAGGAACTGGCAGCTCAGCACTTGTAAACAAGATTAGAGCAAGTTCATTCTGAAGGGGCACCTTTTAAAAAGTACATTAAACATTCTGATGTGACCTCTGTCATCTTCTTCAATGTGCTTTGCTTTCACGATGTTGCATCGTTATCAGCTCCATGGTGTAAATGAAGGTAAGTGAGCTCTCTATAGTTCAATTTGTGCGCTGAAGGTATTCAAGAGTCAGTATTATCACAATATTGCTAAAAGGAAAGTAAACTCAAAGTAATTAATGTTTAGATAAAGGTGGGAGAAAGGAGAATGTGGTGACTTTTTGAACAAGGTTGATGAGAAAAAAAAGCCATTTTATGATTGTGGAAAACTTTGAGAAGTGTTATGAATATTAATGCAAGCTTGATTAGGGCTGACAATTAATTAGTGATGCACCAAATATTCGGCCACCCAAAATTTTAATAATTAAAAAAATAAAATAAAATAATTAATAAAATTAAAAATTCAAGCCGAAAGATTATGGCCGAAAGAGGATGTTGTGGTGACGCAAGCAAAAAACAACAACAAACCGCTGCAAGCAAGTGTCTGTTTGAATTAAACACCAAACACGGGAGTGAGTGTCCGCCTTGTCACTTGCTGGCGTTTGTGAGTACCGGCAATTTCATTGTGCACGCCAGAGAATGAGAGGGTTGCTTGGTAAACTATGTCGAAAAAGAGAGCGCTGCCGAGTACTGCAGTACAGGTGAGCCACTCTTTCTACTGCAGCGCCTTCCTTTTTTTCTTTGATGAGAGCGAGCCCCTCGAGTGCTTCCACTTTTTCACTTGCATTTTGGTGGCCATGCTAATTACTTTAGCTAATGTTAGCATTATTGTTATCAACAGTTTTAAACAAGTAAGCACTTACCACTATCTCCGGGTGGCGACAGACCTGTACAGGACGGCGTGTGTGACTTTGAAGTCCATTCCTAAAGCCGATTGGCTGGTGCGAAGAAATGTATTTATTTTTAAAGGTTGGTGAATATGTCGATTTTAAGTACGCGTGTCCCGCTCCAAATACCCTACAAATGCTTCTTCCGAACCGCACCGCACGCATCCGTGCCCGCCGTTGCCAAGTACTGTACATTGACTATAAAGTGCAATTACACCGCCAGAAGATGCTCAGTTGCTCACCCCGCGTTTGGTGTTTAATGTACCATTCGCCAACATGTATCTGATGTCTGTGGCATGGACGCATTTCAATTTATATTGTGCTTTGTTAAAATGCCCGTGCTAAATAGGCCTAAATATTTTATAATAATATTATGATTTTAATTAATTATAATAAATGCAATCATAATTGTAAAAAATTAACAATTTTTTTTTCAGTTTTTGGCCAAGCATTTCTCATTTTCGGCGCATCCCTACAATTAATCAAATTAAACTTGACAATTTTAAAGAAAGAACAAAAAAAAGCTTAATTTTATGTCAATAGGTAGGATTTTTTTTTATATTAAAAATTTATATTCATTTATATAGTGTCTAGATAAGTTAAGCAGTCCACAGGTTTGCTGATCATTGATTTCATGCAAATGAAAAGTTGATAAAGCCACAGATTTGTTTGCGTTATTGTTGTAACCTTACTGATGACTTAGTGACTGACTTGTGTTTATAGCACACTTTAGTAGAATTTTGTGAAATTGTCATTGTGAAATTGTCATTGTGAACGCGTAAAAGACTATAAAATCAAAGGGCCCTGTTTCCGTGCCCAGCGCAAATCTAGCGCAAAGTGCAGTCTACATGTGCACATGGGTGGACTTTTCTTTCTTCTTTCTTTCTTTTGGTATTTTCATAGACGGGAGGAGCTACAGTACAGCGGGGCCTTTGCGCCATTGTGCACCCTTATGGGATGGAATGTCGCCGAATTACGACCAATCGTAGTGGCATCCCTCATTTGCATTAAAAGTAGTGGAGTAGGAGCGCATCCCGGGCTTGACATGGCGGAAGCAAATTGACTCGCTGGGCTCTGAGAGATGAGATTTATGGAGAACCAAAAATGCCAAAAATAAATTTGTTTTTTGGGTCAATTTATGTAGGTACAAAATTAAGTTAACCCTGAGCTGCATTGCTTAAAACAAACAGTCAAGTAGGATCAGGTATGACAAATTGGTAACTAAACTAACCACTGAAATGGACCAATGAAATGAGAGGTTTAGGGAAGAAATATACAGACAAGATGCATGAATCAAACTCCTAACAGGTCAGCGAAACGAGTCCACCAATCAGCAGCGAGCATTTGCACAGCTAAATTTGCATATGCCACTGACAGTCGCTTGTCTTTGTAGCTTGGCTGACGGTAAAATGTTGCACGTCCGCCCAAAACGTCTCGTATAGGCCAAAACAAATCCATCGGACTATATTTTTAAGCGTGATATACACACGGCAAGACCACATCATTATAACCATTGGCGAGATCTAATTTCATATTTTGTGTAATGTCATATTTAAATTCAATATACTGCATATTTACATTTTTTACAACTAGATAGCAACAACAAAAACAATTCAAAGTGTAATGTGACCGGCATGATTTGCCTCACCCCGCCGAAAAAAATGATTAGTTAAATAAATAATAATTAAAAAAAATGATAATAATAAAAATAAAAAAAATAAAAAAATATATATATATATATAAAATTATTCTAGTGTAAAAAGAAACATGATGACTCACTTGTACTGTGCCTGAAAATGTTCCTGGACAAAGCTATGTTGGACAGTGAGCTGTTGGGAATGGGACAGGTCAGGATGCGGCAGGTTTTCATCTTCATCGGGACCCTGCAGCAAATAAAAGAGTAATATGCCTTCAGTATTCTTCAGCAATCCACAATATGTTACCAGAATTGACAGATGTTATCCGCTTATTAAATGAAATAAGACAATTTTGGAAAGCACTGAGAAACACGCAACCCCCCGGGGATGCTGATTCTTTTAGTCTTTTGTCTACTCACCAACAGACGCCGGCTTTGGATAGAGATAAAAGATGGAGGAAAATATTCATGTATCCCAGCAGAATTTTCTTCAATAATCAGAGAAAACTAAGGCAATGCCGCACACTGAGCGACATGGTCAAAGGTGACTGAACTGGACAATTGCGAACTGATTAAAGTAGGCGACTTGCACCCACACATCTGGCGATTGAACCTCACACACATGCTGTAGCAACTCGGTGCAACACAAAATCGGCTGTCTCCTGTGGCCCCTGATGTTCTTATTAAGGCTTTTTAATTTCTGATTTGACACTCTTTCGTCAGTTTGGTCAGTTGAGTTCAAATAAATATGATTATTTTTTCAGTTGCTGTCTTGCTTGCACTCATGTCCACCTGTTTCCAAGAACAGAACACTAACATGGCTTCGCAGACAAGGATAATGCGGAATCATTCCATCCATGTCGACTCTCAATCCCCTGTCCCAATGTCAGCCAATTACAGTTTGTCTACACACCTTTGTCTTCCACCTACCAGTCAGTGTCTTGTCCTTGTGGTTATTCGAAGTGGAATCAGGTAAGAATCAGGTCTCACCCAAAGTCAGGGGCATAGGCTCTAGTTTATTTCTCAAATAATACCTAATGTTTTTTTAAATTAATCTGTGCTTTTACAACTGAACAGAATAGTTCTTCTCGTGGTCTCATAACAGACTGACAATTCTCCAAAGCAGGCAGCTCTACCTCCATTCACAGGCCGACGTTGTTTTCAAACGCTAAGTCTATTCTTCCAAGCGTATTCAAGCTAAGAAAACACCAAGCACAAGACTGAAACGTGACCTTCTTACTTCAATGTGCTTCATCAAGCATGCGCAATGGCACACCACTTACTTGATTCTCATTCTCTCCATTTTGCATGGATTTTTTTCTTCTTTTGGTTCAAATGAATGTTAGGTAACACAGAAAGGAAAGGAAAGTTCATTGCACCTGCTCCTTCTGTTATTGACTGAGACAACGCAATCTTAGCTGATGAAAAGTTCACCCTTTATATATTTAATACATGCACTCTATGACCCAGCATTTTGCTTCTTTCCCCTTTCACATAGCTGCCATTGGTGTTATCTATGTAGTGATAACAAGGGAACATTCAGGCCGATGTGTATAGACAGACATAGTTATGCTTATCACTTCTCAAGAACTTAATAGTCAGCACTTCCCTGCAAATAGAATGTGAGGTGTCATTTGTGTGTTAACAGCATGTGTTGAGTGTGGCAGCAGAACAGGTTGCATCTGCACTAAGGCAATACCGATAAGGCCACACTCATCTAAATGATGATGGACAGAAGTCTACTCTAAGGTTTGTTGTTCAAAATCAATCTTGAAGCTCTACCGTCTGTCATTTCTAAGTGACCAGATCAGATCTATTGTGTTCATGTGCCTATATTGACCTGTCTAGTTGGGTTGCTATGGTAATGACTACTGGTATGGTAATGAATACTGGTATACATTTCAAAATAAAATACTGCCCACGGGTTAACTTGTTTTAAGTGTTTGTTTGTAATTGTTTAATGACGTAAATATTGTGGCAGCACACACCCTGCCTCTTCCCTCATAAGAATGTATAACGGCCACCTATGCGGTACCATATATGACACATAAAGCCATAGACATACACAAACATTTGTTATCAAGTTGCACGGCTAAACTCATTTGCACCTCTGCTTTGGAATGCAATGCGATAGAGCAGCACTTTTTCTCTATACACCTGCTTCAGCTTTATATATGTAAATATTGCTCGTTCCATAGTAGCAAAAACAACAACCGAATACAGTGTTCCTTCACTACTTCATGGTTCAGTTATTGCAAATTCACTGCATCGCAGATTTTCATTCAAGACCAATTTGTGACATTTGAGCAGGTTTCTGGTTTAAGTTAAGCTATTTTAGAGATTCGCAGAAGTTATGAAATAAATGACGCGATTGACGACGGCGCGGGAGGACTTCGAATCGGTGTAACCAGTCGACAGTGGCATATTGCTAAGAACATTTTGGGGGAATTGTGTTTCTATTTGCTTCAGCAGCTGAGATATTTATTACTTTAATATTGTTCAATTTTCAGGAAAACTTCAGGTTTTCGGGGGTGACTCTAAATTCACCCATAGGTTTTAGAGACATGTTTTGCCAGGCGTTTTAGGCCTACACGTCGTTAGTCATGAAGCTTTCAATTGTGTGGAAATTTTGCTCAAACCAGCTCAGTGGTCTAGTGGTAGAGTGTCCGCTCTGAGACTGGCAGGTTGTGGGTTCAGTCACCGGCTGGGTCATATCAAAGACTATAAAAATGGGATCCATTTGCTTCCCTGCTTGACACTCAGCATTAAGGGTTGGAATTGGGGGGTTAGATCACCAGCTGATTCCCGAGCGCGGCTGCTGCTGCTGCTCACTGCTCCCTCAGGGGATGGGTAAAATGCGGAGAATGAATTTTGCCCCACTTAGCTGGGTGTGACAAACAGTGGTACTTTAACTTTAACTTGGTTCATGGTTTGCTTGCTAGTTCCACCCAGCTGATTCTCCTATGTCACCTCCATCATGGTCCCAAAATATTTTGGCTTAGTGTCACACAACTTGCACATCTTTTTTTCTTTCTGTTATTCGACTATTGAAATTTGATTAAATGAACTGAATAAAATCAATTCGGAATGGATTACATCTCCATTATGGCCATATCAGATGGTGGTACCATTTTTTTTGTCAGTTATTTTTGGCCAGATGGGGAAAAAAGAGCTGCTTCTGCTTCTGAGGACACGACAAGTGGGGGCCACTATGTGAAAAAATATGGTGTTGTTGATTTTGTCAAAAGTAGATGCATGCCAGATCCACCACACCAGCATCTATCGAAACTCAGACACAATCTGCTTCTTCCTCAGGTCATTGAATAGGTGGAGGCTGGTGTCTGTGGATCTCACTCTGCTTCGTCTGTCCTTCCTTCCTTTCTTCAGTCTCTCCCTTGGTCTCTTCAGGTCTCCCTGATTTGTTGGAATTTAGATGTTTCTGGGGTTGGCGAAGGACTCTGGTTGGTAACCCGGTGGGTGGTGTCTGGTCGGTATTGGATTTCACTTTCCTTTCTTTGGTCCTTCCTCGGGTCTCCTGACGGCGTCACGACTCTGGCTGGAAGTGTTCGGTTTAGGTGAACGGTATGGGATTTTTTAATAGGTTTTAGGTGAACTAATGAATACACACACACACTCACACGCACATTCACATTCAAAATTTAAAAAAAATAAAATAAATATATATATATATATTTTTTTTTTTAAAAAAGAGCAATGATGATGACATGTCAAATCGGTAAAATTACCGAACGAACAATACTGAGGTCTCCAGAAGAAAAAGAAAAAAAGAAAAAGAAAAATAAAGTAGATGGTGTTCATGGTTTTACCTTACATTTGCACTCTAGTATGTGACAAGAGTGACACATTTAAGTGAACCATTCTTGTCTTTAGCCATTACATTATATAAACCAGAAATCACATTAGAAACAGAAGACCACTGTCTTTGTCTCTGATAGTTTGAATATATAATATAATAAGCGCTGTGCACATTGAGCATTGAACTACTAGGTGTGTAATGGTTCACAGAAGTCACGGTTTGGTATGTATCTCAGTTTTGGGTCACAGTTCGGTATGAGTTCAGTATAACAGGAAAAACAAAAAGTCCAAAAAGCTGATTTTTTAAAAAAAAAATTTTTTTAGCAGACAGTAATGAAGGTAACCGTTTGTTCAACATAGTGTCATTTAGAACTTTTAATACTACCAAAGATAACATAAATTGCAAAGCAAGCTAAACGGAACGTACCTTGAAAACGGGTAGTCGAGTGGAGGAGCCGAGCAGAGCCGAGCAATGCCGAATGCTCACATTGCTGTAGTTGAGACGAAGCACTGCTCAATTCCAGTCAGATCGTGAATACTCAAGGAGGTGCTCCATACTCGCGAGTGCATTTTTATTTTTCCACGACAATTTTCTTCGCCATGGGCCCAAAGAAAGACAACAGTACCAGTGGCAGCAAAGAAAAACATACAGTGCTACGAACCACAGTGGAATTAGGAAGGAGATTGTCGCGCAGTTGTAACTACCGTGACTGCTTCTGTAAATACTGGCATGAGGACCCACCTTAGCTGTTCAACAACGTGCCTGACATTAAACAACGCATGCAAGGACCGCTTAGTAGTCTAACAATATGCCCAATGTAAAATACATAAACTCAGCACTAAACTAAAGCTAGCATTAACATAGCATTTATCTTCCACTGATGCCATCACACCACAACAAAAAAGGTAAGGTATTTCTTTATTTTTTTGAATACTGTACTGTACTGCAAATCTAAAAAACATAAATAGAAAATTTCTGTTTTTGGAGCTTGGGAACGGATTAATTGCATTTACATTATTTCCGATGGGGAAAAAATGTTTCAGAGGTTGAACAATTCAGACTTTAAACACTTCGCAGGAACCAATTATGTTCAAACTCCGAGGTACCACTGTAGTATGAAAAGAGCACCGTAGAGATAGCTGTGTTAGCCCACTAGCTCCACTAGTCCACTCCTCTTTGGATCTTTGATGAGGTAAAGAGACACTGATCAATATGATGCTGTATTGTTCTATACCATTGTGAACTACAGTACCACCATGCAGACAGGCATGATTATCTTTCTTATTTTTTATATATGTATCTTATATTTAACACAGTTCTCATTGTGGATCCAAAGTAGATTCTTGCAGGTGCAGAACGTCGAGCTATATAACCACAAAAATGTGCAGTTGCTAATATTCACAATATGTTAAACCAAAGGATTGTCTACATTTGCTTAATCTATAATCCTCAGTGCCAGAAGAGGCCTTGTGCCAGTGCCTTGAGGTATATGTAGAAAATCAAATCCTTCACCCTGGCATCTGGCGTGTTGTAATTGATTTCTGGGATTTAGATAAATGACAGCGATATAGTGCAACTGAGTGGAGAGTTGGAGTCAGGTTGCTGGCTCAGCTGTCAACAGGAGGCCACAGTTCATTGCTAAAAATTTCAAGGCAGACGGAACGAGGAGCGGAGGAGTGGTGACGAGAGCCAGCATTCTTCACAGCTGCCATAGAATAAATACTTTATAGCTGTATGTCTGTAAATGAAATGTTGATTTTTCGTTGGCTTTATTGCAACATTATAAAAAGATAAAATGCCGCCTTGCATTATGCCACATCCGGCAAGTCTTTTTAAAGTCCCTGTGAAGTTAAATTAAAAAATGCATTGTAAATTGGACATTCCACAGTAAAATATGCTCCTTTAAAAATATTTTACACCTGTAATAAAGGTTTTATGATGGCGACAGTTTAACCGTGAAGTTGTTCCTGTTTCTATTTCAAACATTTCATTTCAAAAAAATGTTTCAAAATATGAACATATTGGTAGTCAACCAGCATCCAGAAATGGATCAGGTTCTATCTCAGCGGTTACACTGTATAATTGAAGAACTGAATTGTTGATGCACAATAGAGTTTTTGTGTTAGTAATGCATAAATGAGAGGGATAAAACTTAATGTGCTATATATTCCACTAAGAGGGGATCGATGTTATTAATAGACTATTTGTCAGTTCTGAAGCAGTCTTGCATTTAGTCATTTCCCATTTAAGCAGGAAGGATGCTGACTGACGCAGCTCACTCATGGTCATTCGTCTTTCAGCATGAGAGCCAAAAATCTCGCAAATTAACGGTGCACTCTGTCCCACCATGAATGTTGTCAATAATTCACCCCGAGTCTGTTGCTTGGAGTGAATCTCCTCTGAGAGTAAATCCACTTGTAAAAACCCAGAAAGTGTGCCCCCCATCTTACGGAGCACCTTATCTTATCTTGATGGCCTTTCATGATAGGGGCTTAGATTGTAAAGGGGGGCACAAGTGTTCCCAGTAATGGCATTGGTGTGAATAATTCAAACTAACGGTGGAAACATAGATAGATATGTGCTATGGTAGAGAAAGCACTATCGTGGAGTAATTGAGAATGGGAGCCAGGAGCAAGTGAAACCTCCAGGTGATCATCACAGAGATATGGGCTTGTTCTGTTATGACTCAGCATCAAGACACAACTAGCATACTCTATGTGTATTAATAGGCTTGAATTGTGGTTACAGTGACGATGAATGATGAAGAAAGTCATAGTGCTAATGTCATACAGAGAATTGATAAATAATAGACTGACTGACCTAACAGCAGCCTCCCATCATGTGCACACCACTCCATGAATAGTTGCTGTAATATTGACACGAGAAACGTCTCTCAAACCTTTCCTGCTCGTTATTCTCTATTGATGAACCCTATGAATGGGTTGCTTTTCTAAGGATAAACTGCAACCACTCTCGTTGAAACAAATTCTTATTGATTGAACCACTCTAGGGATTGAATTAGATGTCCTGTACACAAAAAATAAGGATATTCACTGCTGCTGATTTGAAAAGGAAATAATATATTCAAGTTTCTCACTTCAGTTAATTAAAGTCATTAGAAGCACTTCATGATGTGATACCACATTATCATTGTTAAACATCTCTGGAATACAGCATGCAGGCCAGTCTAGTGGAACTGTATAAACAATATTAGGTTGTAATCATTTGCATGCAATTCTGTCTGATTATCAGATGACAATGCTAAAGATTGTGGATGAAAGGGTAAAATCAAAATCTCGCTTTTCAGTGCCTTAAACCAAAGCTACTGTCCATGACATTATAGGGATTATAGGGATACTTTATTTTCAGCAGTAAAAACAACTTAACATTTTACTTTATTATTTTTTTTATTAGTAGTACCTATGAAACCATTTTTTTCCCCACTTGCTGTCGACTGAAGATGACATAACCTTTGCTGAGGAAATAGGTAACGACCAATCATGGCTCACCTGTTTTCTGTGGTCAGCATACGGAGCCATGATTGGTGGTTAACTGCTTCCTGAGCACAAGTGATGTCATCTTCAGTCAACAGCAAGTGGCAAAATTAGTTTTTAAAGGTATTAATTGTTCATGAAAAATAATGACGTTGTCACATTAATTAGACAATATTGTCTTCTCAATGTGTCAATTATCCCTTTAAAATCACAACAACAAAAACATAACGGAAGGCTGCCTGTACTAAAAAAAGAGACAAACTTGAAAAAGAAAATCCGTAATGTCTGGAAAAAAATGTTGTAAAATGGATATTTGTGATGGCTGGAAGAAGATCATGTCTCCTTGAGCTGTTTGGAAGCCGTTATCTGTCTGGGCAGAAATAACTCAATAGAAAAGGGTTAGTACTATACTAAATCTGTGGCAAAATTTCTCCAGGCTTCCAATTTTTCTCTTCTCAGACACACCTACACTGACTTTTCTTGGTGTGGTGACCATCTTGACTCAAACCCTTACTTTCTCTCCCTATTGCACCCACATAGACAAAAAAAAAAAGTGTTCAACTGACCTCAACTTAATTTACGCAAATGTATTGTCAGGTATTCATTCACCATGAAGACTTTTCTGTACATTTGTATTTGTATGAATGGTCTAAGTTGTGCTGCCTAATGAACTTTTTTATTTGCAATATTGCAGCAGTTAACCTCAGTTGTGCTTAGAATGTTTTTTTAATAAACCTTTTTTGGCCAAATCGATTTTTTAAAAATAAGATCATATTTGCCGTATTCTTTATCTCGTATGTCGTGATTATTCACTTGCCCGACTTCCAAACATGCCGTGTGGGTTTGGTTCGCACTCAGTTGACGTTTTCTCTGTGATTGACTTGCAACCAGTCCAGGAAGTGGTCTGCCTTCCAATCCAAATCAAACAGTATATATGCACTGTATAAAAATTGGATGTATGTTCATTTATACAGTGTTCCCTCACTTTTTGCGAGTGTTACGTTCCATGGCCACAAAAAAAAGATAGATATGTTTTTCAGGGCAAGTTACGCTTTTACTGAGCCACAACGAAGTCGCCACACAGTTCCCAAACTTCCCACCGTTCTAAACACTTTTAAATATAATAAGAAAAATAACAGCAAAAATAAAGAATGCAGTAAATCCGGGAGGAATAGGGGTAGCTCAGGTGGGCAGTGGAGTGGGGGGTATTAATCCCTGAAAAACAGTGAGGTACAACCCAAGTTAAACCCCATAATGTATGAATTTTGAACCCAACTACAAAGCCGCGATATAGTGAATTCACAATAAGTGAACCGCGAAGTAGCGAGGGACCACTGTATAATTAGGGAGAAGTTTTGATCTAATGATTATGTTTGTTTGAACAAAGATGTGAGACCACTGGTGATTTATCATAGCACAGTAAAACCTTTGTTATTTAGTATGTAGAGTGTATATTGATAACCTTCTGGGGTCCAAACTCCTTAAAAATAAATCTTTATCCATGATTATATGACACGCTCACAATATGATGCCAGATGTTTTAAACTTTGACCAGTCAAAATTTTGGCTGATCTAATTTTTATGTTGACACAATGACATTTATTCTCAGTAAAGATGGCAGATTTTCTAGATGTTGTTGGCATCGATAGCAATTTGTTTTGCATGGCGTGTCAAGTGCTTCGTAAACTTGCCCTGCATTACTGCATACAGTGGCAACTACCAACCCTAACCACAGGGATTCTCTGTGGGCAAGCATCCACTACAAAGAAATTACAACTCCCTGCTGGCTCTTATTCTGTGTATTGTGCCCTCCTGGTGTTAAACTAAAACAACATAATGACTATCTCCCAAAATGATCACAAAGTAAGTTGCAAAGTAGAGTCTTCTGAATCACTTTAAAATGGCCTTCCAAAGTATTAGTGCTGGTCTGAACAAATAGCAAGTGTGTAATGATGATTTCAATAACCATTTAAGGACATATGGTCACATTCTTCACAATTTAAAACTGCTCACAGGGGTCTCAAAACATGCCTGTGAAAAAAAACTGAGTACAACGTGATGACTGGGGCGCAGCGAGTTAGCCTGGCTCAGCCACACCCATTTTCTTGAACTAAAGAAAGTGATTGTGCACAGGCCGCCATTGACCACTTTTCAACCCAGTTCGAAACAAACCATGCAATCAAATTTGCAGTGATGTATTCTTTGTGAACAATGTCACTCTTTGGCGGCGTTAGTTCATTCTCCAGACATTCAAAATGGTGCACGGAAGAGAAGCAGAAACACATAGTCATTAAAACCTCAGCAGCTGACTGCATTGGAAGCATTGCCAAGACCAAGGACATATGAATGGCCTAACAATGTCCCTTACTCGCCGTCAGGAGAGGTGAAGCTACCATCTTATGTTGCCACTTATGTCTAACTTTAATACATTTAATTTTCCCGCTGCGTTCTCACATAATTTTTTCTCTCTATGGCAAAAATGCCACTGTGTAATAAGACAATCTACATGCACAATTCATTGGTAAGAATGAGATCGGCCATATTTGTTTGCCAACTACAGTAATTACACCAAGTCAAAATAAATAGTTTAGCTGTCAATTAATTGGTGGAGAAATCAAAATAAAGAAATACAGTGTGGTGATAGTAGCCACTAAAAATTTGGATCAGTTGAATGAGGTAGCTAACAGCAAACTGAGGAGGCCATATGTATTTCCCTCTCAACTGCATTCTTCCTTCCTTGTTTCTATGGACATATCCAACCTCTCAAGGAGAAGAGCGCATAAAATTGCACAGTGAAACTTTGAGACTTGAGCGACATTTAATTGAAAATGGTACACCAAAGGAACAGCGTGCCAGTGAATATGACACTACACGTTCAGAAAATTCTTGCTACCACCAGGAGAGCAGCAGAAAGATTCATTCTAATGAGGAGAAGTTGGTCTCCTAAGCTGATGAGCTTTGTTATTACCCTCCTTCCTCTGCGGCTGATTGTGAGCACTGTTGTGACAGGGATGACAACAAATACGCAACACACAACAAAGACTCGCTGCAGCTAATAAGACTTCATTTATATTAATAGTTTTAATCAAGGTTTCAATGACTAACTTTGATTGATTCTTTGCAACAATTATTTTATGTATTTCAACTCTCATTGCCAGATTGGTAATTGTTATTTTACACAGCGAGAAAGAGAGAGAGAGAAAATCATCTTCACAGGCTGTAGTCCATTAAAACTAGGATTAGTGTAACAGACACACATCCGTGCTTAACTTATTCCTTGCCTTTTAACCATACCCGTCAGCCTGTTCGCAGGTCATTTAATTGACTGTTGTATCAACTATCTCATACATAAACACAGTCTCACTACTCCCTCGCCAAACTCACCCAATCAGTACGCACTCGTATATTTCCGAACGCACCCATGATTAAGGATACGGGGATTTTGGGTGGGACTCCAAGCTCTACTGTTCTTCCTCTTGGTTTTTGTAAAATACTGTAAATTTGCACCCAAAAATGCAACTTATACTCTGGAGTTAATTACATTGTTCTAGGTATGCACAGTTTACCAGTACTAATTTGGTACCGGAGTACTGTGTCATTTAAATCATACTATACTGCATTTATATGGTGCCGGTACTTCCAGCGCCACTGCTTGCCAAGTGGGTATATGCCACGGGAGGAGGCGGGACTTCTGACTTCTATGTGTCACACACCGGTGCTGTTTGCGGTTGCTGTTTGCGACGTGTGGGCTGCGTCCCGTTGCTTGCGCTTCCGCCCTTGTGCCCTTCGGTTACGCGTTCCAGTCGATGGGTGCGAGTGTGTAGCGTGTCTGTCTCAGTTCCACGAAGCATTTCAGAGAGCTGAGACGCCCTGCGCGTTGTGCACGCGGTTGAGGGGCGCAGGGTTGGGACGCGGCCTATGTTGGTGGCGTTGGTGTGTGACTTACGGATGTCGGAAGTCCGTGGCATCTACCCCAGTGACCTTACTGCGACTTGTTACTAACCTGAGGAGTTAGCATTATAGCAAACAAGAGCAGCGTGGACTAGACACACACGTGCGGAGCAAGAGAAAAAGGAGGCCACGAAGCTTAGGATGGCTGCAAAAAAATTAACAACACCGCAACTGGTGGAGAAAGCAGGAGCACAAACGTTCTATTTTCATGATTTCCGCAAGACTGATCTCCCCAATATGCAGACCCTTCTGCCAGAGTGGGTCATATATTATTTGAAGAAAAATAAAGTATTTAATGATTTTTTTTCTCAGTAGTCTTTTGATTTGAAAAAGTATCAAAAAGTATCGAAATTAGTAGTGCAACGTATCATCATTGATCGGTTCAAATCAGGCCCCACGGTTCGGATCACACCCGATCCGCGGATTGGTTGACAAAAACAAAACAAAGTGCGCATTTACAGTGCATTCTGACACAGCGTAAGTGGCTAGCATTTTCCTGTTAGCATGACAAACGAGGGTCTGGCTGCCGGCTGGTAAGTTTGACAGCTTACTTGAATACTTTTAATATTCTAGACCAGCGGTGCCCAAGTTCGGTCCCCGAGAGCCACTAACCAGCCTGTTGTCCATGTTTCTTTCCACTAACACCCCTGATTCATGATCGTTATCAGGCTTCTGCAAAGCTTGCTTATGAGCTGATCATTAGATTCAGCTGTGCTGAAGGAGGGAGACATGGAAAACAGGCTGGATAGGGGCTCTCGAGGACCGGACTTGGGCACCACTGTTCTAGACCAAGGCCACTTTGACATTTAACTCTTCATATTTAAAGGAAGGGAAGTGCCTTAAATTGCACCTTGAGGTCTTTTCATTATAATAAAAACAACAAAAACAAAACACAAAAAATAAATAGAACTTTGTTTTCATTTATTTTATAAAATACGTTTGCCCAACTCAAAATGTCAAACTTGGCTGTTAAGATTATAGCAACACAACTTTAAGCCATTAATACCTTGTTATTTTACACATGAACCATGTAAAAATAAGAATGTTTCTGCCTCATATTGCACTTAAATGTTATGTTCCTAAATCCTAAAAGGCTATATTTGACATTCTGAATTGATCTGTTAGTTTTTTTTTTATTTAATGCGAAAAGTGCTTTACAAAATTAATAAAGACAAAGTACTATTTATCTTTCTTTTTTTTTTGCTGTTCTGAAAAAAAACGATCCGATCCGTGACTCAAATCCGTAATCCAAGCCGAACCATGATTTTTGTGATCCGTCGCACCAATAATCAAAATAAATGCTTGTACCGGAACCGGTACAAAATGTTGGTATCATGACAACTTTACATTGTTCTTACTTCTTCATGATACATTTTTGGACTGGTGTGACTTATAATGCGGAGCAACTTAAAGAATGAATAAATAGGATACTTTACTAAAGATTAGCCGCATTGTACATCGTACAGGTGTGATAAAATTTGACTGATTGGACAAATGGAGATAGTCCTCCAATAATTATGACCACATAGGTCGAAAAGGTGCCAAATTACGACCAAGTGTTACATATTTTAGTTTAGCGACCTCTATCTGCCATGTTAAACAGCGCAAAAATCCCAAACTAAGACTTGAACCCGGTTCGTCTGGTCGGAAGACGAGTGCTTATCTGACTGAGCTATTTGTCCAGTGATTGTTTTAGTGTTGACTGCATGTCTTCAGTCTACCATCTCACTCTGCTTTCCTAATCTCAACAATTAGTGTCCCATGGAAAAACGTAATGTGTACTGTACAACCTCACTGAAAGCCTCATCCTAACCCCAATCATTAGTCCATGACAGCAAATTGACATACATATCAACACTAAAAAAGAACACTAAGATCATCACTGGACTGTTAGCTCAGTAAGATAGACGACCCGGGTTCGAGTCTCGGTTTTGGATTTTTGCGCTATTTAACATGGCCGATAGAGGTCGCTAAACTACAATATGTAACACTTATGCTGCATTCACACCAAAACCGGGGGAAGGCGTTTGGGCGGCGCGTTTGAATTGTAGTCAATTTACTTCCGGAACGAAAGTGCGTGGGGCGGCGCGGACGACGCGTTTGGAGCAGCGAAACCCGCACATTCGTGACGAAAATCTGCACACTCGCATGTTCGCCAATGTTGAAAAAAATTGAACTTTTTGAGCAGTTCGCCAGGTACGTCACACACAGCGTCCTGTCTGTTGTCACCCCGAGTGCAACAACACGGCCAGCCAGGACCGAATGGTGAGCAAGGAAGTAGCATACAAGTGCTGGTAAGTGTATTTACTTGCCGTTGAAATTTACCGAGGTAGCAGCAGTGTTTATCATCCATGCCAAAGCTATATAGCGCAACTGCCGACTGCCGGATTTGCCACTAAAATAGCGGAAGTGCTATCACGTACCTCAAAAAAGGCCCTGCTGGATAAAATAGTGCCCTGGCTGAATAGTCCCAGGAAAGAAGTGGAAGTAGTCGGCGGTGCTCTCTTTTTGTTGACTCGCTAAAGTGCTCTATGTTCACCAAGGGACACGCCTCCTCCTCTCCGGTGTGCGCAAATGCATGAATGAGCGTCAATCGCTCAAAAAAAATCGCTAGCGAAGGAAGCCTTTTCGGTTTTGGTGTGAATGCAGCATTAGTCGTATTTTGGTGCATGGTAAAACGACCAATATGACGTTATTGTTGGAGGACTTGTTGGACAAAGAAGATGTGCCTTGGCTTTCAGACTTGCTTCAAATTTGAAGTTCAGTTCTTGAATACAGACTGCGCTGCACAGGCCACTTTATAAAAATGCATTCATCGATTACATGTTGATTGTCATTGTCTGAATTGGGTTTTTATTGGCATTCTTACTTGTCTAAACAATTCAAGCAGATACTGTATTCCTGTGGATGTTTTTTGTATTAGCTTAGCCTGTATTTATTTATTTTTTTAATAATAATGTCATTGTGTCTATTTTTTTAAAAATTAAAATGTGAATAGAAAAATACAGTTTTTGTGCTAAAATTTCCTTTAAAAGTTTGCTGCTCGGATGAGTGACACGAAATTCCGTAGTAATCACAGTTAATGCACAATTGTGTATATTTCGGTCCATGCTCTGTCAACCCTATGGATCCCTATAAGTTAACAACTAATGAATGTTAAACAAGTCTATTTGCTGTTTTACCACACTTTGTCATCAGAGCAGAGCAGTGAACCAAGTCAAGACATGTATGAGTTAATTTATAAGCAAACTGCTGTCAATTTGCTTTAAGCACATTTCGACAACGTTGGATAATGAACATAACGTTTTGAGAATCATTTAGTCTCCCTGCAGTGCACGAGAGCTGTCAGAAGCATCAATTTTGCGTCTGCTACAATGAACAACCTCAAGCAAGACAGTTTTCACCTCCATGTTTACACAGCAGATTTCATGCACAAAAGTGTTCCTTGGCATATGCAAGCTCTCTCAGACTCATAGACAATTGACATTAATCTGGGTCAGAGGTGCACTGAGTGGTCATATTCACACCGTTGCCACCAAGCTGCTTTTCCAGCTGGGTGGCTCCGAGCCACAGGAAGCCATTTCAGGTTGGCAGGGCCAGCAGAAAGCCAGCAGCAGGAGGAAACACATGTGCACACCGGTAACACACAAATCTCACAATCATTCGCATGCAGCCCTGACTACAGTGGCGAGTGCCACTGACCACACACCAGGCACCAGCTGTGACAATGCACAGGTAGAATAAGTAAAAGGAAGCAAAGTTGGTTGCATTCATACAGTACAATGTCTGGGTCAGTCCATACACGTCTAACCTCAGTATACATCCATCTTCATAGTAGGGCTACACAACATGCATGCAACATGCAACGCATCTGGATGTTGAATAAAGAAACTTTTTTTTTTTTATGCGGAAAGATAAGAATGCTCAAGTATTCCTAGATCAATAATTGTAACTACTCACAATTTATATAAATAATTTTGCGTTAGTAATGCCCCTACATACTGTTCACCTATTGGATGGCGAGGCACATATAAGTTTGCATCTGATTGGCCAAAGTCACATAAACACCTATAATTCAATATGTACATTTTTTAAATTGTCTTTGCATGCGCTACGCATTTTGCACATTAAGTGCAAGAACTCATCTTGTGCATTTTTTCACAAAACTCACTCACTCAAAATGATAAGCTTCAGGTACGCCACTATGTATGTTTGTCCTGCATGTTATTCCAAATCAGCAATACATTTGCCCTACTCACATTTGTATATGGAGCAGTACAATGTACTGCCATCTACTGGGGAATTGTGATTTTACAACTTAAAATTATATCGGGGAACCCTGCTATGGATATGGTCAGAGTGAAACATATTAATATAGCTGATGCCGAATGAAATGCATTGGGATTTTATTTTTTTGGAAATTCCAAAAATTATTTTAAAAAACACTTATAAGACTCCAATATACATTTTCAATGGAAACAAATGTTTGCTTCCCACCCCCCCCAAAAAAACCTCAACCCCCAACAAATTATATATTGAAAAAAAAATCTGCAAATAAGTGAATCCGCAGGTGCTCAGTCATGAGAAAAAGGTTTATAATTTACCCCCCCAAAAATGTATCTTTTGACACACAGATGTGCAATACGACAAAGGAAGGCTCGTAGTTAGTAAGTTATTATATGGTATCAACAAGACTTGACCTTTATGTAGCCCCTTCAGACCCACATTTTTTCTGCTGGGCAAAATTTATTTTTTTGTGTGCTTATTTTTACTCTTTTCCCACTTAAGAACAACATGGAATTATTTTTTTTTGGGTGGGGGGGCTATCTCATGTTGCTGTAACGTGTTGTAAACTTGCCAAGTTTCTATGCAGAATTGACTGTATACCTGTTCTTCTTGTTTTTTATCCATGTGCTAAACTGTGGGTACAGATTACTCAATTGAGGGTACAGATTAGTAAACTGTGGGTACAGATTAGTAATAAAAATAAAATACCCTGGGCACCAGAGGGGCTCCGTAGTTAATAACACATGCATCCTGCTGACAAAATTCAAACATATGCAGTAGGGGTGTGCCAAACAATCGATTCTCATAAGAATCGCGATTCTCATTCAGTACGATTCAGAAACGATTTTAAATGTCCCAAAATCAATTTTATTTAAGTTATTTTATACTGTCTTCCCTGTTTGTGTGTGCCTTCATTGGGAGCGCTGTTCATGTTGTACCTGATTTGGCCACTTAGGGGCAGTGTGGTTTCACACGTTCTGATACACTTAAGTTGTAGCCACATTAGAGAGTAGAAGGAAAAAGTCACGATCAAGTTATTCCAATAAAAATTGTTTTTTTGCAGCGTGGAGCCGTTCTTTTGAGTGATAAAAGTGCCACGAGTAGAGCACTAATTAGCATTAGCGAGTCCGACTGGAGTAGATCATTACGATTCCTTGAACATCTATAAAAAAAAAAATCATTGTCAATCAAATCATTTTGAAGCAAAAATCTTTTTTAATCGAAAATCGATTTGGAATCGAATCGAGAGACATTCAAAGATTCCCACCCTTAATATGCAGGTAGTCACCATATAAGAATTTGTTCTCATTGGCCCATATATGGGCAAAAATGCAAAAATGATGCATGGGAGATGTGTCGTACAGCATGATTGTTGATTTGTGGCCCTGCAGTTTACCAACAAACCCTCTCTGACACCAAAATAAGTGCTGTTGCTCGGCCATGCGCATTTATTAATGTGAAAACTGCCACATGCTACAGGTTTTACACAAAAAAATGTCACGTAGAATCAAAGTAGTCATTCCTCTTGCTAGTTCCTGATCTCTCCCACTGTCACTACTGCTTACCGTTCTGCCTCCCATTCCATTGCCACACTCTTGCACTCAACTCAGCCCCGGCTTTCTCTCCCTCTCTCTGCAAACTAGGTCTGCACAACAAGTGTCTCTTTCTTCCTCTAACTTACAAAGAGCCACATTCAGAGAGAAAGTAAGCAAGAGCGAGTGAACGAAAGCGCATCACACTTGCTCTGTTTCCAGAGTGATAAACGATCAAGAAATCAAGGGAAGTGAATGCCTGAGTGAAAGCCATGGGGACTCAACACAAAATGTTAAGACACTCTGTGGTTTATGTTTGTTTTTATATGCACTACGTAGGATTGTGACATGTAAGCTTTCATTACATGTTCATCTTAGAACTACATTGCAGGAAGGCTGATGGCACTTTACACTTTAGACTATGGCTGTCTGTACCAAGTAGTAAAAGCAGCACATGCTTAGAAATAATTAACATAGGTCAACAGGGGGATGAATCAGAAGCGTTAGAAGTTGTTGATTTGCTGGCTGCCAGAGGAAACGTGTGTGGACTGGTGAAAGCAATCAGTCTGACTACGAACCCATTTGACTCGCATAGGAATACAACACTGAGGCGGAACAGCTACGATTTTTAAGAGTCCACAAATGACGCTTAATAAGCTGTTAGAGGAGACATTAACTCATCGTCACGTCACCTGACTGAGCGAGATGAGCGAGCATGACTGAGACGCTTATTGAAGTGTTGCCCTCATCCTGGCCTCGCCGAGGCCCTCACAAAGCTCCTTTGTGCAGGAGTGATAACACATTGCATAACACAACATCACTGTACATTCTTAGTGAGGTACAGTATGTGAGAGTTTCTCAGGGATGAAGGATAAGTTAATACAAGGAGGAGATTATGATTCATGGGGAGACATTATAGCGCAAAATGATTTTTCCCCTAAGAGGAGTATTTGACCACATGTTTTCTTTCTCATAAAAATGAAATCCATGAATCTGCAAAAGGCCAACACTGATGATGGCAAAGCGCCCAGACTAATATAAGAGACAACTACCATCTAACGTAAGAGATTTTCTGCTTTGAACAGTGAGGTCTACCGTCTCTGCAAAGCAAGGGTTATTACATATGCAGCATTGCTATCACAGCTCCATCTGGACTGTTCTTTTTTGTCTGCCTTTGGTTCAATGTTTTGGATTCATGTGCTTATGTCCTGTTTTAGTTGTGAATGTTTTTCTCCGTTGAGAGGCATACCCGACCGCTACCTTACGTGATGTGCCAATCACTTGTTTGCCTGCCTTTGTGTCCCACCTACGTTGTTGGCTCGTTACCGGCTCTATGACGTTTATGCTTCCATCGCTATTTGTTATCAGGAATAAGGAAATTAAAGCCACTACAAATACCTACATAACTTTGCACAAAGGCAGGACTGAGTCGGTGCGGAAAGGCGAGACAAACAAAAGAAAGCCACAGCGCAGAGGAAAAATACAACCGAGTTCATGAAATCATTCATTTCCCTCATGAGATTAATAAAGAGTACAGTATACTGTCTATCAATCTATCTGTTTCCAAATCTTTTATGGATACTTTCTGTAGGTCCCAAAAAGTGAATAACAGTGGATGTTTGGCCACTGAAGCTGCTCAGTTGTTGTTGCTGCTTTTGTTTTCTTTCCATGTCTCACCACTGGCCATATTCATTCACCAGACACATACACTACTCACAAAAAGTTTGGGATATTGGGCTTTCAGGCGAAACTTATGGAAAATGTAAAAAGTTCACGCTACAGTGATATCATATCATATCATGAAAGTAGGACATTTAAGTAGAAGGATGCACTGGCGATTTCATCTTCTCAAATAACTAATTCAAAAAAAGTTAACAACAATGGTGGGTACACCACAACAAAAATCAATTACAGCTTGACAACGACATCTCATGCTGTTCACAAGTCGACTGAGGCATTCTTCTTGAAGGGCAGCCCTCAGGCCATTGAGGTTCTGGAGTGCAGAGTTTCCAGCCTCTACACGGCGACTCAACTGATCCCACAGGTTTTCGATAGGATTCAGGTCTGGAGAAAGTGCAGGCCATTCCATTTGAGGTACAGCAGTCTCCAACAGACGTTCCTTGATGATTGTCGTTTGTGAATTTTGCCGTTAAGCTCCTCGTTAAGAGAACAGCTACTTGTGCAAAAAGTATTGAAACATTTACCAGTTGGACATGTGCATTCAAAAGCTTAGAGAAGGTCAAATTAAGTTCACCTGTAAAGGTTTCAATGCGTTTTAGCCTCATCCTGAAGTTTCACCTGAAAGCCAAATATCCCTAACTTTTTGTGACTAGTGTACATTTCTGTAATAATTTAATGTTATATTTTGCACTGTTGTAGTGGTGTGTATTGCAAAATTTGCAATGCTTTACGATGATTGGTGTGTCACACATATTTTGCTAATATGGTATACTGTACTGTCAAAAATAAATCATTGCTTACTTGTACTGCTATTTTTTTTTACTTTCAACAAGCAGACTGGTCAAATGTAGGGAAACACAGAACCAAACCGAAATAAGACCAAACACAAAAGTAAAGGATATACTGTATACTCCAGTCAAAAAATTGTGCCTGGTAAGAATTAGATATCAGAATGCTTAAGTCTTATAAGATGTCAGGAGGATGATGTGTAACGGGTGTAATTTGCTGTGAGAGGCCAACCATGTTGTCAGGCAATGACATCAAGATGGAACAGCAATGGTAGTAGAAGTTACTTTAAGACATGTTTACAGATATTTACTCAAAGTCTCAAACAAATATCATAATCCTTCCTTAACTGTGCACTTTCATCTCAAACTAAATCTGAAAGTAAAATGTCAAACTAAATGTCCAAGTCTGGACAACCACATCCATAGAGAGAAAGTTTATTGTCTCCCTTCAGCGGACTAAGCAAGAGTTTGCATGTGGGTCGTACCATAAATCTAAGTAACTACAGCATAGCCTTGAGAGAAGACATCCTGATGCAGATATCTCCCGATTCCACAGTGAGAAAACAACAGAATAAATCATGTGAGTTTAGCGCCTCAGGACGGAGTTCTGGTAGATTGACTCCATTTTCCAATCATTGTCCAACGGCAACTGTAGCTCCTACCATAAATTATGACAATGGTTATCACCCTGATAAAACCACAAAAAGAGGCATATCTATGTCAAAAATAAAAACAGGATTTTAATAACACATACAAAGTTGTGCCTTAAAGATTCAGAGGAGAGCCGTTTATGGTTACATTCAGTGAGTGAGAGATTGCACCATGCCTTTAGACTTACCGCAAGGCGGACACATGCTGAAGAGAAAATCAAACATCAATTCATCATTCTAGTACTCTTTGTCCACAGTCAAGGAATCAGACAGTAATGCCGCATGCTGCTGATTGCAACAAACGATCCCGCTATACTCTATAAATAATGCATGCAACGGCTGCTGACCACATTTTGAAACCTTAAGGTAATCTCTCTACGGCATGACAGACAAATACTCTATATTTACAGATTCCAATGTTTTCACCAACTAGTGTTTTGATTGCTGTGAATCAAAATCTGGCAATACTCATGCAATATTCTCACCTTATCACAAGCTTTGGTTGTATTATTGTTATTGTGTGAGGCCAAATTGATGTCTTCATGGACGCGATCCAGCAGCCAGAGAAGGAACTCCAGGGCATCATGTTGGGAATTACCACGGAACTGTGATCCATACTTAGACACGATAGCCTGCAGAGAGAAATCACAAAATAACGTTCTCACAACACAATTGGCATATTTTGTTTGAGTAATTGATTGTGAGCAAAAGCACTTTCTGTAACATTGTTGATGGTATATTGTTGATTTGGTTGCCTCGTTGCGAAACATGAGAATATTAGACCAACCACTCTCTATAATGTAGTGCATATTATACCAGCTAAGTGGCCTTGTGGTAGGAGTGTTCGCCCTGAGACTAGGATGTTGTGGGTTCAATCCCTGGCCGGGTCATACCAAAGACTATAAAAAATGGGACCTATTGCCACCCTGCTTGACACCCTTGCTGCTGCTCACCGCTCCCTCAGGGGATGGGTCAAATGCGGAGAGCGAATTTTGCCCCACTTAGGTGGGTGTGACAATCAGTGGTACTTTAACGACGATCTTAAACGCTTGGCCATTTTGCCCTGTTTTGATTTAGCTTTTGTGTTGGGAATCATTACACTGTGCAAGTGCTCATAATGTTATAGCCTGTCAGTGTCCATAGTGGTAGTACCGTAGTTCAACAATGGGTAATAGGTACCCCTGAAAACTCTCGGTTCAGCATTGACAAATTGGCCTAATTGCAATTTTTGCAGTATTTGTGTGCTCTGGCTAGGCCTATGGGGGAATCTTAGCGCCAAAGAAACAATTTGAAGTGAGTTGAGGAGCTTCATTTCAGCAAAGGCAGTCATTAGCTGTTCTCTTGTGGCACTTACAGGCGTTTACAGTGGGGGAGTGTCAAATACTCACAGAGTTGCAGGTCTCTGGCCCTTTTTTAGTGGGTGTTCATTGTAACAGGAAGGGAGAATCTCCTTCTGAATATTCTGAATTGTTTTTTTTTGTTTTTCTTAATACCAGTGTGTTGTTCAGCGCAGAATAATTCTGCCTGGAGCAGTTGTACCCTAACAAGCGTTTTATTGTTCTGTCGGTCACCATTGCTGGGGACGCAATGGGCAGAATGCAAGCAGACATACTCTTTTGGAAGCCACATGTGTGAAAGCTGATCCAAGGTCAGTGAAGACGTTACTGGAGAACAAGCATGCGCTCGCCTTGGCTGCTCGCCTGGTTGGGTGGTCCTGTTGGTTGACGTCCGGGAACCGATTTACCAATTCCAAATGATTGGTACTAGCTGCAATTTATACACGGACGTTACTCAAGATGAACTGAGCGAGGAGTGTGCAGACTTAAGTCCGGGATTTATAACTATATGAATCAATGACCTTCATAATCAATGTATATGACTGATGCGTATAGTAAGAATCGATGGGGACGGGTTACTAATAAGCCATGGCGTCACCCGTCAGCCCTTCTTTCGGATGTCAATGTTGCAAATGATATGATGTGATCAATGTAACCTGTAATAATGTGTCCGAAAGGAAAAAAATAATAAAACAAACAAAACAAAGCCATACGCCACTGGCACAGATAGATAAACAAAGATACTTTATTTTAAAAAGCTAATTTTGGGACAAATGAAATGAAATTTGATCATTTCCCACGGCACATCCGATGATGTCGATGCCGATTGTAGCATACTAAATGTGCCATGCCACGGCTTAAACCAACTGAGACGGAATTAACAGTAGTGTAAGTAATTGTGTCACAATTGCTTGATTGTGATTGATAATCAGTTCCAACAAAACTTGTGTCCCGGTCTACAAAGATCAGACAGCTCAAAGAACTTCACCCTAAATTCAAGCCACTCACTACTGAGTTACCGAAAGATTAACAGAATTACATCTGCTCCAATTAAAATGGACATTTTAGATTTTAATATACCTGTAAAATGCAGTACACCCCCACTAATGTGTATCACAATTCTCATTCCCGGTATATCACAGATTTTTTGAAAGTGTTATTACACTATTTTTTATACTGTTTGTACAATATTTTTTCAATATGATTTCCATTGCTTTTGATAGAGCCCAATTATGTGTTTTGTATTGTTTTAAACGTATGCCTAACTCATTTGCTCCCAAAAAGTAGAAATATTTTCTATTTCAAATATTATAATGGTCCCAAAGACATATTTATATGTTTTTTATGATAGAGCATACAGAAGGCTTTGATGCAGCCTTTGAAGTGAAGAGAACGCTTGAAGCAATTGTAGTTATTACAAAAACGGCCAGGAGGTGGCAGCAGAGTAGAAGAGATCAACCAGGACCATGTTGCAAAAAACTCTTTCCTCAGTGTTTTAAACAGATTTGTGAATAATGATGACACTTAGCTATATTCTAATGCTAATTGCTGCAAAACAGAAACAGATAAAAAAAAATCCTAATGAAAGAAGAGACTCTCATCATGTTTTGGTAGGTTCCATGTTTTTATAGCGCTAGAACACAATATTCTGTGGGCCTCGCAAAATCTGTCAAAATCCAGTAAAACAGCCGGGAGCGAAGGGGGTTGCTTCAGTGAAAATGGCTGGGAGTGAATAAGTTAATAAAGACCATTTTAAATGGCGGCGGGATCTCTGGAACATAACCTCCTGTGATGGTGGGGGCTTACTTCTACGTATAGCTCTTGCACTGTACAGTGTTAATGTAAGTCTAGATGTCAACGGCCCCAGCTCTAAACTCAATTAAAGAGGAATTAAAAGTTTGAATTGTGGTTGGCAGGATCGGGAAACAAGCACAGATGAGAGATTACAGAAGAGGGGGCAACAGACTGTAATCTTTGCTTCCTAATCCCATCATATATTGCATGTGATGTGCCTCATACAGCTCAAATGACACCATAGCATTATAGACTAAATACAGTAGGCCTGGCCACGTTACTAAAAACGTTCCTCTTGTTCAGGGAAATGAGAACAATAAAATAGCCCTGAAAGAGCGGGCGGTGTCTCGGCCAGGTGATAAATGTTCGCCTTTGGTCCTGTCCATAAAGTGAAAGTGAAAGTGAAAGTGAAAGCTTTATTTACCCCAAATTTAAAGATTAAGAGGAATCTTATATCCTTATATGAGACTGATCCTGTATGGAATACAAATAAAAAGATAGATGGACCCAACAACATCTTGAAATGCAAATGAAATATATACCTTTTAATTACATTTTTTTTCCTGAGTTTGCTATAAATCATCTTTAAACACAAGGATAATTCACAGACGATGATATATGAACTGTGAGATCTATGGGCAGGCCGTAAAAAGTAGCTGTTACACAGCTTGTCATTACAGCACAGAAATAACAGTAATTACCACCCGCCTTCCGAAAGGTGCCAATTGTCTCCGTAATGTAATCTTGGTTGTGTAAAAGACTAGTAGTTAAGGTGAATGTGTACTGGATTAACGCAGGGGTCCTCAATTAAGTTAAAGAGGTCCAGTTAAGGAAATTATCGTCATGCTGAGGTGCAGAACATCATAATGTACAGTAAGCGAGTGCATCCTAATTCCGATCCAAATAATTGGATACCAACTTACTGTCAATTTTTTAGAAAAGGATACAAGAGCTACTGTTTTAGCTTTACTGTAACAGCAGTATAGTAGTTATTTTTAGTTTGGCAACTCTGCATTAGTATAGCTTCTTACTTTATCGCAGAAATTCTTTCATAAACCAAATCAAAAGATGCAAACTATAAATGTGGTTATTCCCTGAGATAGAAACTTGAAATATACGGTATGTTGTCTAGTTCAGACTGTTCTAATGAGAAAAATACACAGTAAATAAAATATTGTACACTGCTTTTATTGTTATCTGAACAGTGAACAGTCTTCATAATTTAATTATTAATAGATATAGTATTGTTAAGTACCTCAGCTTTGAGGATCTGATTCGGTTTCTTCTGTTGAATGAACAATTGTTTTTCTTTTTTCTAGAATCAATAGTTTTTGTTTCTTAAATTCACATTGTGTATAGCAGCAAACTTTATTTTGTTGTCGAAATTGATTTTTAAAAGGTCCTTTAAGTCATTTATATATTCGATGTATATGTAGCTACAAAATAATTTAAAGATAGTTTTTCCATTTAACTTTAAATAATTTAAGCCTTCAACTTTTTTTTTTCCTGTTCTAATTTAAAGTGAAACAACACCGAAATTCTCGCTCAACAAACACACACATTTTGTCATATTGTAATTCATTTTTTGTTGTGTCTTTTTTTTTGAGAGAGAGAGAGAGAGAGAGAGATAGAGAGAGAGAGAGAGAGAGAGAGAGAGAGAGAGAGAGAGAGATTCAGTGTTGTTTCACTTTAAATCAGTTTAACAGAAAAAAATTAAAGGCTTAAATTATTTAAAGTTAAATGGAAAAACTTTTTGGGTACTTGAAATTATTTTGTAGCAACATCGAATAAATACAGGACTTTTTAAAGGACTTTTTTTTTTATCAATTTCGACAAAATAAAGTTTGCTGCTATTCACAGTGCAGATTTAAGAAACAGAAACTATTAATTCTAGAAAAAAGAAAAACATCTGTTCATTCATTCAGTTTTTACTGATTAATGAAACCCTTGCTTCAGTTTCCTGGGATTAACCTGTAAAAAGAAAATGCTCCTCCAAGTTAAAAGTTAAAAGGTGCTGCTCAAATGAAACCTTTAATTGGCAAAACTTCTCCGCATAGAAAAAAATATATATTTTGAGCCTTGGTTTACGTAAAGTATATGTTGATGTTATAACAACAATGTATGATGTATTTTATTATATACTAGGGATGGAGCAAAAGTCTTGTATATGTTGGTACAAATTAATAATCATGGCAAAAGCTAGAGTAACAGCAACATATAACAACCAACCGCTCCACTTCTCTTATGATTGCTTAGTAACATTTGTGGGTTAAGACAAGCATGGAAATCTCTCATACAAGTGGCATTTAAAACGAAACAAAACAGTCATCATAAACTACCTCTACAGAAATTCTCACAGCTTTTTCATTTGTGTTATTTTTCCTGACAGACCATGCTTGCAAATGTCACATGACCAAACCCAGAAAACAGGTGAGCTGGGATTGGTCATTGGACTCGTCCCCTGAGCCTTTTTAGGCACTGTGATGTTATTTTCAGTTGACAGGAAGTGGCAAAAGGCTGCCCCCAGAGAGGGATAATATGCTGCTTAATTCATATTCCACAAGCACAATGCCAACCAGTCCACATGTGCTTTGTGGACTTGGAGAAGGCATTTAACCGTATCCCTCGCCGAGTCCTGTGGGGGGTGCTTCGGGAGTACGGGGTAACGAGCCCCCTGATACGGGCTGTTCGGTCCCTGTACGACCGATGTCAGAGTTTGGTCCGCATTGCCGCCGAGTCGAATTTGTTTCCAATGAGGGTTGGACTCCGCCAAGGTTGCCCTTTGTCACAGATTCTGTTCATAACTTTTATGGACAGAATTTGTTTGCTTTTTGCAGATGATGTGGTGCTGTTGGCTTCTTCAAGCCGTGATCTCCAACTCTCACTGGAGCGGTTCGCGGCCGAGTGTGAAGCGGTTGGGATGAAAATCAGCACCTCCAAATCAGAGATCCTGCCCCAAGTGGAGGAGTTCAAGTATCTTGGGGTCTTGTTCACGAGTGAGGGTAGGTTGGAGCGGGAGATCGACAGGCGCATCGGTGCAGCGTCTGCAGTGATGCAGACGCTGTATCGGTCCGTTGTAGTGAAGAAGGAGCTGAACCGAAAGGCAAAGCTCTCGATTTACCGGTCGATCTACATCCTGCCCTCACCTATGGTCACGAGCTGTGGGTCGTGATCGAAAGAACAAAATCGTGGCCGAAATGAGTTTCCTCCGCAGGGTAGCCGGGCTCTCCCTTAGAGATAGGGTGAGAAGCTCGGTCATCCGGGAGGGACTCTGTGTCGAGCCGCTACTCCTCCGCGTTGCGAGGAACCAGTTGAGGTGGTTCAGGCATCTGTTTAGCATGCCTCCTGGACGCCTCCCTGGAGAGGTGTTCCGGGCCTGTCCCACCGGCGTGAGGCCCCGGAGACGACCCAGGGCACGCTGGGGAGACTATGTCTCTCGGTTGGCCTGGGAACGCCTTGGGGTCCCGTCGGATGAGCTGGTTGAAGTGGCTGGGGAAAATCTGGGCTTCCCTGCTAAAGCTGCTGCCCCCGCGACCCGACCTCGGATAAGCGGTAAATGATGGATGGATAGATGGATGGACAATGTCAACCAGAATGCCATGTTCAGACAACTGATTGTTTGATGATTGTAAAAGATTTTTTGACTTGCTGAGTAATGTATTTATGTAAGCATGCATCTGTTGATAAAATCAATATAAAGTTGAATTTACAGAATTCAATAATATCCCTGAATTGTATTGTAATTGTATTGCTTGTGTTAGTTTATTTATGTTTTAATTTCAATTTTTGTTTGACTTTTACAACATTCTTTTTCCAGATTTAGGTTGAACTGCAAATTGTACCACATTTGGGGTGTTGGACTTTGCATGTTTGACTGTAAGCGTCAACTGTTCAACCTTTGTGTGCCGAAACAACATTCATGTTCTTCCAGCTTGCCTGTTTACCTGCACTTTCTGCTTTCTTAGGCATCTCATGTTATGGAAACTGATAAACTGTGTGTGGAGTAACTGTTTGACTTTCAGGCTTTGTCCCTGTCCAGGCCCCTCTGCGCAAACATGCGTCATGCCAGGGGGGATTCAGAAAACACACAAGAATTGTCCACATCAAAAGCCCACTTCTGCTGCCACAACAGGCAGAAGAAACTCCACCACTGAAATTCGGACACCATTAAATCACAAGAAACTAGATAACTACTACATTAGCAAACAAAATGAATAGCTCCCCTCAGTTGCATTAGCCCACAAACCAGGTGGTAGCGGAATGTGGCACAGCTCCAAGCATTCAGCAGGACTTTTCTGTTGTGTTTTTTTTTCTTCTCCTGACCGAGACGCGCAGCCAAATGACCTATTTCATTTCATTCAACTTTCTTAGAAGAACTTTTTCTTTTCAACAAATGGGAACACATTTACATTTGCATTGTAGCGCTGATGAACGGCATAAGCAGTATGACGCAAAAATATGTGCTGCTTGCTTGCTTGCTACGCTCAGCAGTCCCATAACTAGGTTCAAGGGGACCAAAAATTACAACTTTCATTGTTGTGTTTTACAAATCAAAGCAACTGTTATGTTATGATTATTAATGTATAAATACTAGGGGTGGGCCAAAAAATTGATTCTCATAAGAATCGCGACTCTCATTTAGTACAATTCAGAATCGATTTTAAATGTCCCCAAAACGATTTTATATGTCTTGCCTTTGTCTGTGTGTGCCTTTATTTGGAGCACTGTTCATGTTGTACCCGGTTTGGCCACTGAGGGGCAGTGTGGTTCAACGCGGTCTAATACACTGTTAAGTTGTAGCTACATTTGAGAGTAGAAGGAAGAAGTCACAATCAAATTATTCCAATAAAAGTTGTTTTTTTGCAGTGTGGAGCCGTTCTTTTGAGTGATAAAAGTGCCGCGAGTAGCGCGCTAATTAGCATTAGCGAGTCAGACTGGAGTAGATTATTACGATTCCTTGCACATCTATAGATTGAAGCGAAAATCATTGTCAATCAAATCATTTTGAATCAAAAAGAAAATTCAAAGATTCCCACCCCTAATAAATACCTCTGAGCATTTTTTCTTGTCGTACCTATTTTTCAGTGCCCCTTAAAAAGATCTGTCTTTAGAAAGCTTGCACTGACTCCCATTGTTCTTTCAGGTGTTTCTGAAGCCATGGGCTATGTTTACCTCGAACCAATCGTAAAGCTCTCTGGTTATTTTATAATACCTCCTGGCAAGCTGCTTTGTTATTACTTAACAGGCAATTTCAGAAGGGCTTGGCTGCATGAACTCTCGACTTCCTACTGTGTGTGTTGGTTTGTCATCGCGTATAAATTTGACATTTCTCTTTGAATATTGTTTTCAATTCTGTGATTGAGATGTTGTGAAAATGCAATATTGGGAACTTTTTTGAGCAGGGATAATTGCAGCTGACAATGGAGAGGTAAGTTTTTCTTTTTTGACAGACCGACCGACAGAATTATGTGGGAGTCAATCAATCAATGACCGTCAACTGTCTGTCTATGTAACATGCTGCAAAAAGGACAACACTTACCTCTCAGACATGCTTTATAATAGCTTTACCTTCCCCACTCCAATATAGTCAAGAGTGAGGAAAGTCATGGGAATCAATAAGGGCTAGCGTGTTCCAGTAAGCATACATGCGCATATGTATCATTTCCAACAGAGTAATTAGCATTTCCAAGAATAGATCTATTGTAGTTTCTTTGTTCATTCTTTCATATTATCTGCTTCTTGCCTCCGCTCAAAGAAATCCAGCACAAAGAGCTGCAGGCAGATAACGTACACCCCCAACCCCCCTCCATGTTAAGCATGGCCAGTGTATAGAAGAGCCTGAGGATCTCCTCATAGGACTGTCACAGCACCTGATCATCATGAGTCAACTCTGTCCTAAGCATACCTGCATTTGATATATTTCTTTGCACACTATCATTAGTACAACGCCGAGATGCTATGTTGGGGAAAAAACACTTGAATGGAGCACCTGATGACCCCTGTGGGCTCCAGTGACACTAAACAGAAGCCTTCTTATCAGCTGACAGAACACCGAGGTCATGCAGTTAGCGATTTTGTGTGCTATGAGTAAGTCGGAATTTATGACAAAAATGAAGCACCCTGTTAGGAATAGAGGGTCAATAACAATCGATTTCTGTCCCTCAAGGTACAATCTATACTTATGTTGGTCCCTTAAGGGTGTACACAATGACCAAATAAAACAATGTTTTTTTTCCCTGTCTGGCAGATTACAACAATGTCAAAACAACTGCTTTCACACAGACCTGCCAAAACCTTTTAAAAATATATTTTCCACAAGCGAATAAAGGAATATCCTTATATATTTGTCTGAACACATAATGAGGGGGTGGGTGACATCAATGTGGAACTTGTAGGGGTGATACCCGCACGAGTACTGCCTTAAATTGTAACCATGATTCTTAACCTTCATGTGTTATTGTAATACATTTTCAGCCCTGCAGAATAAATGGTGCAAAAGTTACCTCAAAGTCTAATAATTAACCATGTGCGGAACACCAATATAGAGCTGGGTGAAAAAATTGAATTTCTGGGATTGTAAAAAAAAAACTTTGAAAATGTTCTAATACTCCCCTTATCAAATTGACTATAATATTTCCCAAACATTTTGCTTTGAAATGAGATACAGTTTTTACTATTAATAGTGGGTATACGATTGTAATTAAGTAAGTACATTTTTCAAGTATATATACTACTTTTTGAGTATTTCTTTTTCTGATGATTTTTTGCTTTTACTCCTGCAGTCTATATACTTTGTAAATCTTAGATTATTTAAAAAAAAATAAAAAATGCTTATTCCTTCTTACAACTTGATGATGACAGACAGCATGTCATGAAAATGATGTCACTAAACAGAAGAAAGGCAAGTCAATTGTGGTTGCAATCTTGATTGTTTGCGATTGCTTAAGCACGAAATAGAAAACAGGGCTCAGATTTAAAAACACTACATGCAATTAGCATAACCATGCACAGGAGATGCAGAACATTTCACATACTGTGCAACATGAATCACTCTTGTCAAAACTCTAAACACATTTATATAAACCATTTTACGTTATCATATGACATACACACGTGTCATAAGGTTTACACTAGGGGTGTTAGAAAAATCAAATCGGAAATATGTCGCAATATTACAGCGCTCAATTCTTGAATCGATTCGATATGCGGCTGAATCGATTTTTAAACAGCAATATTTAACAAAACGTCTTACTTAGGGTTAGGATTTACACTTTAAGCATGGAAGAATGTTATATCAATGGAACAATAAGCCTTAATATTTTATTTCAGTTTTGTTCAAACATGAAACAGACTGCAACCTGTTTGTTAAATGCAGTGGCTCAGGTATAAGCCTGAATTTTCAGATAAATAACTACATTTTCATGCAAATCTCACAATGTACATGTACAAGTTTACTGATTAGTATTTTCTAAATTTGAGTTAAAAAAATTAATCGCAATAATAGATTCGCATCGGGATTAGTTGGTATCGAATCGAATCGTGACCTATGAATCGTGATACGAATCGAATCGTCAGGTACTAGGCAATTCACACCCCTAATCACAACAAAGTACTATCGGTACAGGTTAAATTTACTGTAAAGTTAAAATAATAATAATAATAATTAAATAAATTGCCACGTTCAGGGGTAAGCAACCCTTGTCCTGTGTGTTTTAGATGTTTTCCTCCTATAACATAGGTGAGGATTGTTATCAGGCTTCTCCAAAAGCTTGCTGATGAGCTATTCATTTGAATCACCTGTGTTGGAGGAGGGAGACATCTAAAACACGCAAGACTGCAGCTCTCTAGGACCAGGGTTGCATACCCTTGGCTTAGTTTGATCTGACCAGCAAATTTCATCAACCTCGTAGGCAATATCGTTGTTGGATTTCTTTTTCTTTTTTCTTTTTTTAACCCATTGTCTTGTTGGCAGGCCTCCCTCAGCATCAATTCACGGTTGATTAAATCATCATAACAGAGTTGCATGAATTTTATTTGACAAATTCTCTCTCCTCTTCTTCTCTGAGGACATTCTCACTCTCACTTTTCTTCCTCCAACTTCTTCTATTTTGGTTGAAAGCAGGTGAACTCACCCGCTGTATTTTTCTAGTGTTCAAAACTGATCGGTTTGTCTACAATAAAGCAATCGTGTGTTGAAAGAGCTAATGTGCGTGTGTTTAATCAACTGGCTCATGCATGTGGTGAATTGTCAGTCAGTGCTTTGGAATTGCAAGGAAATTACATTATGACATACTTCTGTGTAATGTATAAAAGTGTGTTCAGTGGTTCGCAAAACACTGCGTGTATTGTTCTGCAAAAAGTTTTTAGCTGACTTTGTGTTTACAGTGGTGAAAATCTGATCCATTGTTTTGCTTCTTCAGTGTATGGTGTTGATATTTATGTCATTCTTTTGTTTTTACTGTTTATTCCATCATAAAAAAAAGTTAAAAACTGTTATGGATTGAATGATGGATTAATTGAGATCTTGGGGTCTTAAAAGGTAGAAGGGAAAAATCGTGAGTAGCATGGAGGACATTACCAAGGGATTCGGAAGAGCAAGATATTACTCATCCATCGTGTTATTCAATCGATTTTTTTCAAACTGCAAGAATGATTCATGGCCAATGAGATATCTGGTGCCAGCATAAAAACATACAGCTTCTGGCGTTCAAAAATTCCCTGCAGACTATTCTGAAAACACAAACAAACAAATCTTAAAAAAATCATATAGGTTAGTAACAGTGTATTTATTCACTTATTATCATTTGAAAAGTTAGCACTTTTTGTTTTGCTCATGCGGGTGTTGTCACTTCAGTCCTGATTATACTGTCAGAATTTAGCTTTCAGCAAAGCTGTTTAGTTATTTGTTCTTTTTAGTATGCGTAGTATTAAAGTTAACAAATGAGGGAAAGTATTTTGTGTATAGAATTTTTTTTGTTTTTTACACCCATTGTGTCACAAAAGGAGTATTGGGTATAATTCACAGTTTAAAAAAAGTTTCGTGCTTGAGTACATTGGAGAGTTTGGGATTTTTCTTTTTACTTCCTGATTTTACTTTTACGTAAAATAAGTTCCATTACTAACTATACAAGAGCCTTTTTACACAGCTATCTGTACGAGTACTAAAAGAACAGAAAGTGAGTACTTTTACCACTGAGTATTAACCACACGTTACGTCTCTTTATCAGTGACTAGTGACTATCAAGTTCAACCAATGCTGTGGCACGAGTTTGCAGTGAAACGTCTTAAGGTGTGCCGCAAGCAATTGTTCAGTGTAGCTTAATTGGTCTGAATATGATTTAAGTACAGCAAATAATGTATAATTGTTCATCTATCTATGCTAACATACAATGACAGGCAGAAAAGTTAAACTGTCATTGATTGTAATATCTATCAAAATTCTACCACTGGATGGCAATTAACTGTTGTGTCCACTTTTTGTGACATTTGTTTGCGGTGACTTGAGTTTTTTTTTTTTAATGTAAAATAAAAACGGCAATTGTGTTATTGAGCCAAGGCACATACTCTACATTTGAAAAAAGCATCTCCCAGCACACTACCAAACAAAGGTCACAAAAGGTGGATACACATAAACTTCTTAACTATTTACATTGCGATTGCACAGCTGAAGCAGCAACACTTTAACAGAGCATATGCCACAATTCTAATAACACTATCGTAACTAACCAGAAAAATATTGTACATTTCTATTTGTGCTCTTTATTGTTTGAAGTAGTAGATGATTGAGAGATTTGAAGTTTCCTTTTCACACCGAAAGTTGATCTTTTTTTTATGCCACATAAGATGATATTTCACTTTTGCTGCCACATGGCACCCTGGTTGGGAATCACTGTTCTGCACAAGTTATGTGAGGGTCTGGTCTGGGTGAGTGCTCAGTGCTGTACTATACCTTGAAGTCCACAGACAGCTGTGGGGTGTATTCCAAAGTCCACAAAGCTCGAACAAGTGAGGCCAAGTGCTCCGTGACCTCTCCGTTAGCAAAGCGCATCTCCCCGCTCCTCACAGTCTCGTTGACTGCGGGGTCACTCAGGTCCAACTTGTACCTCTCCAGTCCCAAGTACTCGGCCAGCAAGTCGGTATTGCTCAGACACTGGACCACGGCGTTCATGAAGCACGTGTTTCCGTGGTTTTTCAAGCCCAACACGCCTGGCATTTTGTCCCCGTAGTGGTACAGTATCTTGTCCCTGCCAAGAGGAGGGTTCTTGGCCAGCCGAGGCGGAGGCACCTGCACATCCTCTTTGACGATCCCTGAGCTGGCACTGAGGGTGCAAGGTGCGCCATTCCCAAAGCCTCCATCGTCGTCCTCCACGTCCTGCGTGTCAGCAAAGTGGGTGAAAGTACCCAGAGTTTTGATAATTCTGTTCATAAAACTCCCCACGGACTTGAGCGATTTCTTCCGGAAAAGCTTGACGGATTTCGCCTTCTTCTCTTTACGCTTGTCCTCCTTCGACATGGGCATTTCCTGCTTCTTGTCCATGGCGGCACCTACACAAGTCCCTCGTGGGTCCGGTCTCCCGCTCCTCATCATTGTGTTGTCAATTCCGTCGCCCTCGTGCCACTTCTTCTCCGCCAGTATCCCCGTGCCACGAAACACATGGAAGCGCGCCCAGAGGTGACACCATCGCCATCACAGCAGCCCCCTGTTCTCCTCGTGCGCCCACCCAGCACGCCACCTTCCACGTCCATCCCAGCACTTAACTGAAGGCGTTCTTTATCACGCGTGGCGTCACGTCCCCGCCTGTACGGGAGCGCGACTGGAGCCACCTCAACCTCGACAGCTCAGCTCTGCCCTTTCACAGTCTCGTCTCACTTCGCCGTGGAAAAGGCTTGTGATTGTGTGCCTCCTCCCACTCCCCGCACACGCAGCACATACACCCACTTGACAATTAATTAGGCTCACAATAGTACAGCCCAGCTTTAAAATGTGCTCTATATGTGTCACGTGTTAATTCGGTGGTTGTCAAAAAGTTTACACCAAGTGCCACTTAAAGAAAAATACCTTTTCATCTAGTGCCAATATACCAACATTAAAATACAGTAAAGTAGTTGGCCTAAGTCTTTATAGAAATTCTAATACTGTCTGTCACCTTGAGTTCTTGCGAGTGTAAATTAAGTTAATTCCCTTCAGTTAACTTGTATTTTCTACTTCTCCTGCAATGAACAGCATTTTTGGGATGGAGGAATGAGACACATGCATTGCCTCACCGTAGAATGTTGAAACATGTAGTATATTTGTATAGATAGTGTTGAATGAAAGAAAGAGCTGTTTTTATCTACTCAAATATCACAAAAATGACAATGATAGCAGCATAAATAAAGAATTTTATGGTGATCTCTAAAAAGCTCATGAAATATCGAAGTACAATCCGTGATGAACCCCGCAATGTTCGAGTTATGGACCCAAATAAAAATCTGCGATAGAGTGAACCGTGAACTAGCAAAGGACCATATATTTAACATATATTTAAAGACCATGTAAAGTGATATCAATTATTTGTTTCTCAACACTGCAGTTCCTTCAGGGTAAAGGATAACAGAATGCACATCCAAAACATTCATGTACAGAATCACTGTAAAAGTCCCTTTCATCTTTCGTCAAAATAGTTCCTTCCTTTCCTCCTTCGTACTTTCATCTTTGATGACATCACATTCACAACCACCAGTTACCAGCCCCCACAAACGCAGTGCTTCTCAATTACTTTTTGTTACGCTTCACCGCGACTATAAATAGCATCATTTGTCTATAAAATGATTGTACACCTGTGCAGAGGAGCGAATACTCCATGGGCACTATCTAACAATGAGAGCGCCACTGCCACCTACTACAGTGGATGTGTAATTACTAGTATATAAAAAAAATAAAAAAAAATTTAAAAAGGCATGCTCCTTGAGGTCACACCTGCCTACAATGGCATCACAATCAAAGCCAGAGAGATATTAAAAATACATTAAATATGTTTGAAGTGCTGAAAACGTGTGTAACAATCAAGGAAATCTACTATTGAATTATTGAGATATGGTGTTGAGGGTCATTGGATCACATTGTACGTTCCACCCATTACATTTTAAAATAATCCAAAACAAAATACTAAAACACACTTCTGAGTAAATTTACTTGTCTTAAGACCAAACCTAATGAATAAATAAATAAATAAATAAATCTGAGAAAATGGAGGATGCTTAAAATAGTTCATTCAAAATGAGTCTGGAGTAGCCTACCCCCTAAAATAAATGTTTTCTCTTGTCCCACCCACTAATAATCAAATTGAATCTCAAATAAAACAAAACGGGTTTTTTTGCTGTCTCTTGTAACTGTGGGAACAATTGTTTTAATAAACGTATTTCAAATGATAATTATTATTCATGGACTGTATGTCCCACAACATGCACGCAACCGTGTTACCAAAACTTTTCTATCATGGTAGAAATCAGAAGAAGAAAGCAGTGAATGACATGATACGCTGGACGTGACATCATCAAACCATTTTCCAAAAGAATGGGTAGAACAAAGGTATGTCCTCTCTTCTATTTTTCTTTTTTCTTTTATCATGCGACCCTGTTATGCATATGATCAGAATAAGACCAAAACATTTTTTTTTTACTTATTTACATAAAAAGTTTTTTTTCCTTTTGGTCCGCAGTAAGTTACTAGCTAAACAGTAGCTTCTACTTTTGAGAGAAAGCTAACATTCGTCCGATAACTCTGCTACCTGCAACCCTGTTGCTGTGGTTAGACTGACAAGGTTGCACTACATTAAATAGGGTTGTAATAAAAATTGTACCATTGATCTGTAAGCTGAGCTAAGCAATGCTTTGATAGTTTATTACCTATATGTAGAAAATCAAAAAAGTAAAGTAAAACCCTTAAACTTTTTCACCACTTAATTTTTTGGGGGGGCGTGGCTAAAAACCAAGTCCAAGTACAGATTTGGGCACTAGTTACGTGAAGGCCATCATCAACGACACAGAGTGAGGCAGTGACATATTGGATGATGCTTGTCTGTGAGCATGCTTGAGGGGCAGTGGGCCTCGTTAGCCTGCTAGATCACGACGTCAGCATCACCCAAAAGCCGTCATCTCCTCACTTGGTTTTGTGAAACCACCACGCCTGAGAAAGAACAACCTTTCAGAGATGGATGGTGCGGCAGACATTTCCAGGCACTTTCTTAGTCACTCATGTCACCTGCACGTACTTGCAGTCTCACGCTGACCTTTATCTTGGGTTTCAGGAGCTTTACTAAAACACTTTTTGGGAATATCCACATCTGGAAAACAAAATGCTCTCATTTACTAACCACTGGGATAAACTAACAAAAATAAGAGCGAAGGGTCTTCTGGCAGCTGAGAAAATTCAGAAGCAATGCGGAATGAACAGCATTTCTGCTTGACAGGCAAGTTTATTACTTCTTATTTATTTATTATTATTTCTATTGATTGCAGGTTCTAGAAAAAAATTGGAAATTAATAAATGTAGTGTTTTGTAACACTATTACAAACAACTCATACTATCAACGTTGTAGCCGATGTTGGCTATTTAGGGGCTTTTTTTTTTTTTAGCAGTGCAAATATTGGCTTAATATAGCGAGCACTGCTCTTTTTTTTTTAAGCATGGAGAGTGTCATCTGTTTTTTCACAACTGCATACCATGATGGTTGGCCATATTTGAGAATTGTGCTCATGCATAAAAAAAATCGGCATGCCTTTGGTCAGATTTTGGGGTTGAGGGTTGGAAGTGAGGATACATTCAAATCAATCGGAAAAATCTCAAAAGTAATGATTCATTTTAAATGCAGACAAATACTTATTAGGTGGCGGAAACACCAAAATAGTGACCAGACCAGAGCGTCCTGGAGAATCAATCAATATTTATTAAATCAAAAGAGCACATAATTCCTACACACAAATTATATATATAAAAAACACTGACAACAAAAGGTCCATGTGGAAAAAATGACTCAAAGCGAACAAGAAGTAACAAACTGACAGATACGAGTTGAACAAAGTACTAGCAACTAGCAAAGTAACGGTGGCAATTGTGATAAGCAATGAAATCCTTTGGCATCTTCCTTCCTTCCGCTTCTACATACAATACTTGTTTTGACAACTTCTGTCACGTCATAAAGCACTCGTTAAATATGTGTCATCATTTGCCAAACGGTGGGCATTCGTCCACGAGGGAAGTGCTCACCTATACTGAGCCAGTAATTGCAATGGGGGCAATTCTAAGGTGCCCATGAAGGACAGCGGACCCTGAAACAGAGCACAAGTACCGGTAAGCACCTTTTCCATTGTACTGGTTCTACCCCAAAACAGCCTGGTTCTGCACTGCGTGGTCGTTTTACCATTACGTTAAAATGGAACTGTTTCTCAGAACCTTTTCCAACCTGGTTCTAGAACACATGATGTCACTGTCATCTGTTTGTCCGGCGCCAGCAGATGTGGAGGTTTCTTTAAGTGATACAGCCAGGAACTCCTCTGTACACGTAAATTTTTCTGGTTTTAAGTGAACAAGAGCCAGCCGCCACCAAGTCTTAAAAATATGGTATACGTATACAGTACAAATATAATTTGTTTTGCAACAATACTTGATCATATTTAGTATTTCATAAGTGCCAGTAGAGACCTCTCATTCAGATGAATGAGCCCAGCAAGGTGCAGACTGCTCGCTCAAATTTTTACTCTTTCATCCATTGGTACATATTAAATTGTAAATATGGTTAAGTATTGTTGTAAAACAATATATGTGATATCTTACTGTATTTTTATGTCTTAACGGCTGGTGGCTGGTTAGTTTACTCTTGCTGGCTTAAACCCAGAAATTAATTTTTCGTCTGTGTAAAAGCTTCTGTGGGTTTAATGGGCTACAATTTGTAATGTAATGTCGTCACATTGTGCAATTGCAATTCATATTTTGAATGGCAGTGGAGGCCCACATAGTTCAATTGATCTTGCCCCAATTGATATGGCGCTTGTAACGAACGCACAGGCCAGTCCAGGCCAAGCGAGGGCGGGGCCAGAGTGGAGCCAGGCCGTTCTGGGAACCTGTATTGGAAAAGCGCCAGTAGTTTCAATTTATAGTAATGGTTTGCAGGGGACTGGGGTGAGATATTTTTTTTTTGTAATTAAATTAAACTATTTTAATGACACTATTTTCCAGATACTTCTCTTCATGTGCATTTTTTTCTATTAATAAAGGATGCATTTTGTACTTCAGTATGAGTGTGTGTATGTGTAGGAGATCCTTGGAATGTATTTATCACAGGTTACAGTGTCTTGGATTATTACCATCATTCCTTTGGCATGAAGTGTAAGAGCCACATTTAAGCACTCAGGGCTGTCCTACTAACACTCCTACTAGATTTTCTTGCAGCAGTGAGCAAAAGTTCTCCTTCACACATTAAGGGCTATTTATGTGAGGAATACGTCATGTCAAGATGTTATTGTCTTTCATAGCAACCTCGGTCATGGCAACTGTTGTTGTAAACGCTCACTTTCAAGTCTTTGCCATGTAACACCTGACCGTTAAAACGAGCAAGCAACTCAAGGTTGGTCTGGAATGCGACTCTCACATCACTAATAAATAACTGTAGTAGACAAATGGTGACACGATTACAGTCATGTTGCACCGCTGGACCATAAAGTACTACTAGTTGTAAATTTACCTTTCATTGACAGTGGCAATAACATTGATTTGGATTCTGAGCATATACAGTACACGGAAGCGTGGACCTGCCAATGTGGAGTACCAGTAAACAGTTTTGATAATAACTAAATACTCTATGGCTTCCCAAGGAGTCCTTGAGCAATTCAAAATAAAGATAAATAAAGCAAATAAAAATACCTATAGCGGTTTGTTCATTTTTACATTGTGACAGAAATTGTCCAAAATGAGTCATACCTACATGCCGACAAGGCGTGGCAGATTTAAGACTCAGGCGCAGAGATAGGAGTTTGCCGCCAAGGCAGATATTTACTAAACATAAAACTCCTCGCTTAGAGGGAAAAACAAAGGCTATAAAATGTTAAACTAAAGGCGCTCCAAAAGGGAGGATGTCTAAGCTACAAACAAAACAAAATCACTCCTAAACTAAAACTATACTGTGGCTATACAAAGTTACAAACAAAAGTTCACACAAGACAGGACAATAAGGCTGAGGACTACGACTGTGAGTGGCTGGAGTGGCTCTGACGAAAACACTTTGGCACAAGACAGGGGAGACGCAGACCATTTAACACACGAGGGTAATGGCAAACAGGTGGACACAATCAGGAATCAGATTTGACACTGACACCACACGAGGAGGGCAGCACGGTGGCTGACTGGTTAGCACGTCCGCCTCCCAGTGCAGAGGACGTGAGATCGAGTCCGGGCTTCGGCCTTCCTGGGTGGAGTTTGCATGTTCTCCCCGTGCTTGCGTGGGTTTTCACCGGGTACTCCGGTTTCCTCCCACATTCCAAAAACATGCATGGCAGGTTAATTGAACACTCCAAATTGTCCCTAGGTGTGAATGTGAGTGTGGTTGTTCGTCTCTGTGTGCCCTGCGATTGGCTGGCAACCAGTTCAGGGTGTACCCCGCCTACTGCCCGAAGCCAGCTGGGATAGGCTCCAGCACCCCCGCGACCCTAGTGAGGAAAAGCGGCCAAGAAAATGGATGGATGGATGGACCACACGAGGAAGGACAAGTAACCTGAAACGAAAGGAGAGTCAGAATTTTCAAGATAAAACAGGAAATGACAAGACAGTAAAAGCTCAGACGAGACAACCTCACCGCGGTGTGACACATGCTAACTTTCTAAAAAAAAAATAAAAAATCTTGTAATACAGTAGACCATAATTCTTAATTGCTGTGTTCCCACTCCAAAAAAACAATCGTAAAAAATAGGAAAATATTTTAGATGCAGGTATTTTGTGATATATATTTTTTAATACAGTATTTGTTATTGTTACCGGGTACTTATTTTGAACTGCCCCGCATGCGGTAGACTGAAACATTAACAGGCTTTAATGTTACTTACCGGTACTTTATATACTACAAACTGATGGTATATGTACCAGCCTCACTTTCTAGGTAACAAGATGTGATGCCTACTTTAGAGTTGTAAATATTTACATTTATGTCAACATGATCATTTTTTGTGTTTTGAAAAAACAAGGGTGAGAAAGTTTTTTAAATACTCTCGAAATGTTAAAATGAAGAAAATTAGTAATAAAAGTAATATCTCTGACAATATACACTTCCTGGCGGCATTTTCAGCGAGAGGATACTCACTTTACAAAGAAAAATACATTTAAAGACAAAATTCAGCCGGCGTATGAACCATTTTGGGGCTCGTCAAGGTCCAAAGTCAGTTAATGGAGCAGGTCAGCTCTTCCACAAACACTTCATATTCTTGCTCTTCTTTCACATTTTTCATTTTCCAAACAGTCTTCTTCCAAGTATGTTAATAAATAAATACATCTCTTTAAAAGTTCCCAAAGAACTTTGATTATCAATCCGATGCATGCTTGATGTAGCTGGTGTCAACATTGGTGCAAATCTACTGGCATCCCTCTTTGTTTCAATATTAAACTAAATATACTGAGTTAATCAGTTTTATCTTCTTTTATAATACCAAACACGTACCCGGCAAGCTCTTTGCTGACATTCCATGGATCTTTTTTCACAGCCGCGGATGATATGAGAATGATGTGATGAAACTGCCAAGTATTTTCATCATTTTCCTACAATAGACTGGCACAGATAAAGCAGTCAGTATTCCATCTAGTCAGTGCAATAATGACTGTGGGCATTTTGAAGATGTTGTCATATATTATATAGTCGGTGGCAGCCTTTTAATCACCTCAATGTTTGGCACATAGGCCTACCTCTTTCTTATTTTCACCTATGATTTTAAAAGCCATTTCACGATTTTGGCATTTTGGGAGGGGTGTCTAATTCACTATCAGTATCGAATCATACGTTGCGGACTATTCATTTGCATATATTCCTGTATACGTATATTCTTATACAAACGAGAGATACAAAGGCTGGAATGTCATGGAATTAGATCATTGTTCCCCTACTGTGGCCAAAAAGTTGAGCAATGACATGCTTACAAATGGTGACATAATCTATCTGCGATGACAAAGACAGAGGTCTTTGCAGAGAGGAGTATGTCATCTTCTGAGACCATGATGGCAACAGAGAACATCTGCCGGACTGAGTCATAAGCTGAGGAACAGACACCCTTTCAGCTGCACAAACAATGCATGTTGTTTTGTCCAGAGCATCTCATCATTTTTAGATAAGTGGTGCCTATGCCTCCCAAAGCGCCTCCCAGAGCCAGTCCGAAGAGGAAATCCACGTTAGAATGTCAGTATCTTTCACAGCTGTGCTTATTGAATTCAACTCGCATACAACTTTTTCTGGGTTTCATCACAAACATTTTAACCTTTGCTTGGAATCTCTTTGGAGAAAGAACAGAAGGCGCTGAGTGGGCGAAATCTGGCTTCCACCAGGTCCCAGATTATGCAGGCCCCATCTGAGCTGGCAATAACTCACATCTTGTCAATGTCTTTCATCTTAATGCGGTTGGCACAGGCCTTATTATGCTTTCTTATGGATTCCTGGAGCTTGTGAGCACTGGGCAAGTGTGAAAAAACACCTGCACGGGCAAATGGCACAGTGGTACTTAGATTGTGAAGACCAAGCTAGACTGCGCTATTTCTCTTCTTGCCCTATTTCATCCCCAACCATTCCTATAGCCACCGGATGTCAACTGTTATCAGTTACAGCAGGAAATTAGACTCCCATGCAGCAAAGCACCCAGCTGGCACAGAAGAAGAAATGTGTTTTTATAATTTTGTCACGTGAAATTCCCTGATGAGTTAATCCCCCCCCCCCCAAAAAAAACAAACTAATTATCATATTGTCAATCATAAATATACAGCAACCCTGAATAAGAATTTACAGGCTGCTCCTATTTGTGCATTTAAATACCTGGAAATATTCACTTTTAAATGACTGATGACTACAGTTGTTTACCTGGGCTATAAATAAAGAGGTAAGGAACGTCACATTTAGTCTCATTTGAAGTGCAAATTTCCTTTCAGTGATGCAGAAAGTGCTCGGAATAGCCTGGTAAAGACCAGCCATTGCCAGAATTGTACTCTTGACATTAAAATGTGCTTGTTTTTTCAAGTCCTTCCATCCAACCATTTTATAGAGTGATTGGCCTCATTAGGATTGCAGGTGAGTTGGAGCCAATCCCCAGTTGACATTAGGCGACAGGCAGGGTACAAACCTGGACTGGGCAAGAAATAAATAATCGCTGGGCAAAATGATTATATATTTTTTTAAATCAACACATTAGCTTGGTGAGAAGATGCAAATTCCCCGTGTGAGGGCCTGAACTGAGATTCAAACTCAGAACCTCTACTAAAGTTGCCCTTTTAAAATCAAAATCATGCTAATTAATTATTTATTTATTGATTTTATTTTTTATTTTTTATGCCCCCTTAGACCAAAGTCTTCATGGTGATCCTTAAATATAAAACCATCTCTTCGCATGCAGAAAAACAATGAGTCAGTAGCATGTCCTAAATGACATTATGGCTCCCTCCTCTGGTGAAATTTAATTTGACTACTACCTATTTTGGAGGGAATAAACAGAAACAGAACATAAGAACAGCAATTAAAGAAAGATGAGCATTTTCAGCTATTCATCACATTACAGTGTACTATCTATTGTTCTTTAAGTGCCCTGCTGGATTTGTCTTGGATAAGCCAATAAGATACCAAAAGAAAAGTGGTTGACTTTCTTCACGCTAACCAGTGTAATGTAAAAGTCTGCCTCCAAGTGGACAATTTAAGGAGCCACTTCATCCAGACACCAGGTTACTTTATTTCATCATTCAGTAAAGTGTACTGTCGTGGAAATGCCATTAGTCAAGCAAACGCTATCATATGTTTAAACCTTATTTACTGTATCTTGAATCTGTACCATTATTGAACATGATTTAAAGTTAACCACTTAATGAAATGTGCGGTTTGTTCATGGCAGTTATGCCATGGCATAACCTCACACAACCATTTACCCCATGGCTAATTCTTTTCCACCTAGAATTTTTTTATTTTTATTCAAGCAACATCTTAGCACCGAAATGCAAAATCTGATTTTTTATTTTTATTAAATATTTATTTATTTTTGCTATTTCATGTTTGTTTCTTATATTTGTGGAGCAATCCCAACTGACTTGACTGAACAAAAGCCACCCAATATATCAATAGCGCAAAATGTAAGTTTCATTTGGGTTGCCAGAAGGAAATGTAACAATTTCTTCTTTAATAATTTTCTCTGTTTTAGTTTACTTGAACACTTATGTTGGATAAAATGACTGCACTGGAATACTGATAATAGGTAACGTTGTTATTGTTATTTTAAGATAGGGGTCACCAACCTTTTTGAAGCTTGGAGCTACTTGGGAAGGGCTACCAGCTTAATTCAAATTTATTTTCCTGTTCAAGTCATTTAACAATGTGGGCATAAACAAAAAGAAAAGGGGACAATAGTCAGCTTTGTCAAGTGTGTACAGACAGAACTGGAGAGTATGCGGTAATGGCTCACTCAACCCTAACATCCGCCAGCTCACACGTCCTTGACCAATACACCTGGAACTGTTCCTCTTCTCCCTCTGCTGCACTGTGCGCCACTAACAATGTGCATTTATTGTGTTCACTGCTACTAGGTTAAATTGTGCAATTAATAGTTGTCTCAAAGTATTGTTTGAAATTGGGCATGATAAATCGTTGTAAATGCAGAAGTTTTTGATAACTCTTGTATTAGATTTCTTGGCTGTAGACTGTAAATGACACACAAACCTTGGAGAAGAGAAAGTAATGCGTAGCCTACTTTTTTGGGGGGCCAAATCCTCCAACCAGGTTCAGGGACAATGGCCCCATCTAGTAAATGGCAGCCAGAGTGTTGTACCACGATCCTCCCACCAAACTGCAAGAAAGCACAATTTGATGACCAACATGTTCTTTCAAATTCTAAAGGTTACTGCCTCTTCTGTCTTCTGTCAACATTGCTAAAGTTGTTTTCTTTGTCTCCAGCAGAGAGATGGAGGAATCTTGAGTGCCAGGTCCCATTGAGTCAGCTCTCAGACTCCTACAGCAGGCAAGGCCCAAATATATTGAAGTTTGACTCAGCAGTTTAAGATAGTGCTTATAGCTTTATCTGCAAGAAAGGTTTTGATGAATATTGGAAAGTAAAAGGTTGCGCGCACACACACACAAAAAAAACATTAGAAAAATTGATGAATAATAACAACTCGAGAATGCAACTGTTGAAATGTAGAACGTAAGGCTTACTGGAATAATTTGGCTTAAAATCTCTCTTAAATTGGGAATTTTAATGTAGAAATTATGGGAATTTTGGGAATGTGATAAATAATTCCCAATATGTCTTAAATTAACAGAACAGTTTGAAGTTGCACTGAGGAAGATGGCGATTTTTTTTGGGAGGAGGGGTTGGTGGGGTTGAATGTCTCATTTATTAGAATGGCTGTTGAAATGTGTGGAAAATGTGCAATTGTGGGAATTGGAATTATTGGAATGCAGAATTGTTTTCCCTGAATGATTCTCTGATGTTTGGATGGTTTGAATCAGTTCTGAAATGTGAAAGGAGTAAAAATGTCAAAAATGTTGTTGTTTTTTTCCAAGGGTGCAGAATGACGTGTGAAATAACTCAAAAAACAAATTTTATACTGTATGTACATGTGGACAACAGTAAGTAAGTAAGTCAGTAAGTAAGTAAGTAAGTAAGTACATATGTATGGATATGTGGCACTTTTCACAGAAGAAGAATACAGTTACACAGTGACCAAAGCAGAATCACAACATTTCGCACACAGTAGAAACATTAAAAAATACGCAACACAAATCACTTGAAAAAAAAAAAGAATTAAAGAAATAACACAGAAATAGAAATAATGTAGTTTTACTGCCTAAGCAGGTTTTAAATACTTTTATGATACTATTGCAGTATTTCATACATTTCCATTCATTTTGCAATTTCAATTTGCATCGTATTATTCGGAGTACAGTATTTAGAATCTAAAGCTAAAATGTAACCGGAGAAACATTTAATTTGACATGGTAAAAGTCTTGCTGTGCTTTTAAAAAGAAAGCAGACCATCTGCTTGTTTCTTTGTGCTGTACATAATGTGTCGTGAATCAGTGGGCCTTGTCACAACAACAAAAGTGGGGTTCATGTTGGAGCAGAGGCGCTCTGCACAAAGGTCTTCACTTGGGGTCACTTTGGGATCGGAAGACCACCCAGTTACGTGGCTCAAGACACAGTCAGGACTATGCACCCTCAACTTTGCAGCGACGATAAATGACAATGCCAGGGCAATAATTCTGTCTAGGACACAAATGGCTCTGTCGATGAAAGGGCCTTCACATTCGCTTTGCAGCTAACATCTGTGCGAGCATCTTTTAGAAATGAATTATGCAAAACTTAAAAGGCATTAAACGGCAATTAATAATGCCTTTCAGCCCATATATGTGACATGGATCTTTATTTGCATTTTAACAAGAGCCGAGCTGTATAGCATTTGTCCTGCAGGGGGCAGTATTTATTAGAAAATGTGCCGCTTTTGGGAGCTCAATGTAACGTCCCTGAGTGAAAGCCCAAACTTGAAATGCTTCCAGCGCAGTGGTTTGTCATGCATTGCGAGATATTTTGTTGACCGCCGAGTTTTATCTGTCATACATCATTAAGTTGAACTGCAAAAGTGACAACCACATTGCAAAAACCCTGCCAGATGGTCAGCCCAACATTTTTCAAATTTAGGGTGTAGTCAAGTTTTATTGACTGCTGGCAGAGAAATACACATAACTGGTTCAAATAATTACATTTATGATCCTTTTCACTTTCATCCTTATTTTCAGTGTGCACGGCTACTTATTTATTATTATTTATGAATTCTGAGCAATAATCCTTGATAATCAGAGATGAATAAAACCAAACTTTTTTCAGACAAGAATCACTGGATTCTTAACTTGTTTTTCATATTAATTTAATAGCTTATGAGAAAAAAAAGAGTGAGGGTGTTTTCTGGAATAGACAAACGTTTGCACAGTCACAGTCAACTGTTACATATTTATGTGCCAAAAGAGAATTTGTATTGTTTGTAAAAGCTATATTCATTCATGTGTAAGTTCACAAGATACCATCAACTCTCATCTGAGCACAGGTAGATATGTAAAACGCATACAATTATAAATCTTCTATAATATACTGTATACTAGTACGGTTTGTCAGAAACTCCAGCCATGCATAAAGTTCGATTTCACTTGACACTTGAAAATAGGTACAGGATATCCTTATGTGGCATTTGCGAGAAGAAAGGGTTGAGACTCCCAACACTTGATCCATGTTCCATGTCACCCATGTGGAGCTGTGCATTCCACACGCACAAGTGGATGTCACCAAGTCTGAAGGTGCTTCAAAACTGATAGCCACATACAGACATGTGCTGCCAAAAGCAATAAGATGAAGTAACTCTGATGACAGCTGCTTTATCCTCCCTATGTGCACCACCACTAGGTAATGTGTTAAACAGCAGGTCAGGCGGTTAAGCGTGCAAAATTTGACGTCTCAAGGGATTTCTGGGGGGGAAATGGAGAGGTGGATCATTTAATCTTTTTGTCAGTGTTACAATGAGCTTTGTATTGTTAGATGGGTCAAAAATGGACCGATACTCTACTTGGGTCGATTTGACCCAACTTTGAGTCAACAAATGGGTCTTTCAGCATAAAACAACTCATAAATATTGGTCAGATCTTTTACTTGGGTCAGAAAATTGGTTCATTTTGTATAAAATAACTCAGAAAGTTGGGTCAAATTGACCCATAAAGGGGATCGGTCCATTTTTTATCCATAATTGGGTTATTTTTTAGGATGTGTGTATACAAATATTTGCCTTTACATGTGATGTGATATTTTGTAGATCTAAAAAGGAAAAAGTACAACACCAACTTTTGCGTATTTGTTTATTAACACTTTTCCCAGCTGCTACGTTATGCTTTTTTAGTATTATTATTTTTAGCTTAAACTGTGGATGTTTTCACTGATAGCATAGTGTTACAAACTGTAAAAATAGATAACGGAATATGCACCTGCATAGTCAAACTGAACAGTCAGTGCACTGAGTGCTTGAAGATGGAGGAAGCACAGGAGCATTTTTAGATACAAGAAGACGTTCAATGCAGCGTGGTTTTCACAGTTTTCCACAGTCTTATTTTAAAGTAGAAAACCGATCACCACAGCATAGCAGCGCCTATGTGAAAAGCCATACAATGAGGTCAAGAAGTCGATATCCCACAAGTCTGTGTGTGACTGATACAAACCAGTCAAATGTTGTGGTGTCAAATCTGAACTGACATTCTTTCTTTTCTTCTGTTTGCCATTCCAGTAACCCCTTGAACTGAACCCTTTCTTGTTTTATCACAAAATAGCAGAGCGATCCAGTCAGACAGTGCAAAAGGGACCAAGTCTGAATTAATCAGATCCTCCATTTCACTGGCCAGCCCCACCACGGTGAGGACAGTATAATTGTAAGCTGCTATCTCGCTAAATAGCGCTGCCTGCTTCTATACGGAACAGCGATGACATGATTAGTGTTTTCCTGCCACGTAGGTTCTGTGAATAGGGATGGTGACAGCAGGCTGGGGAAACAGCTCAAGGTTGTTCTGTGCCTGAAACAGCGCACGACCTACCACTGTGAGTGCCTGATCAGTGATTGCTCAACACAACAGCAATTTGTCTGCATACTCCCGTTTAGCTAAATTTGCAGCCGTCTGCTTCAAAGGGTATGTGATTGCAGAAACTAATGAAGACAAATTATCTTGTGCTGCTGAGTGATGAGGTGTGTGAGTGTATCATCAGGTATTCCCACACACTCATCACTCCCATACTACTGTTTTTACCTTCACGTGTCATATGCTCATGTGCAACTTCTTCCATGTAGAGGTTTTTTTTTGTGATCAATCAATCAGAGGACCAACATTTTTTTATTGTCATTGAGAGAGAGCCAACCCCGTGAGGACAAATGTCAAATTTCAATGGCTACAGAAATAGTCCCATCACCAATACAATTTAGGTTACATTGGTCAGCACTTCTAATTCTGAAGGCCTACTTTGGCAGATTACATTGACATGGCAACACATTTGATTGGATGAAAATCATCATACATCAACATACAAACAAGCTAGTCATTGATTTTAGCTATAATAAGAGACTTTAACTATTAATGGCATTAAGGTTGAGATGACGAGTTTAAGTTTTTAGATGTTCATATAACAGAATGTTCATATAACAGCAGTGACGTGCAGTCAGTATAGGCAAGGTAGGCACTGCCTACCCCAAGCTGAAATGAAAGTTCAAACAATTTAGCTTTTTCTTTTTATTGTAATTATTTCTTTCATTTCAGAAAGCCTACACTACCTATAGGTTTAAAATTAACAACATTTGTTGATTTTCATTCCTCAATTAAAAATGACTCATTACTAAATTATCCTCCTGAAGGCACACCACTACTGTGCTTTTCCCAGCCCTGTCAGCGTAGCGATGTTGATTCACGCATACGTAGTCAGTTTCCCAGTAGAAAATTCCTTTACGCAAATAAGCAGATCGTTACGCAGCCTTTTTATGTTGCTGGATTATTCCTATGCGAACATACGTTAGCACAGTGTATTTGTGAATTCAAAACACACTTAGTGCACAGCAAAGCGGTAAGACGACGCCACTCTGAAGAATATAAAACTATTTTCACACCTTTCTTTTGAGGAAAAACATCATCTTTTGAAGGATGGGAGACCAACGCCTTAGCTACCGGATCTTCAGCAAAGTAAGGGACAAAGAATTACTCGTACTTTTCACAAAGAATGGTGCAAAAGGAAAGATTGGCTTTGAGGATGTGCTTTGATAAACTGGCTGTTTCACTTTAAATGGTGTTTGGCATTGCTATTGCTAGCTTGATTTTGTGAGGAATTAATCTGTTTTACAGGGAGATATTCACTTTATTACATTCTTTCCGGGCGTCCAGGCGGGTTTGAAATTGTCTGTTTTTCATTGTGCGGCAAAAGGGAGGCAGTTTATCGTGGCTGGCAGACCGTGCACTGGCTGTGACAGTGGCCCAGAACGTGCTGCGTGGCAAGTGTTGAGCTGCCGCACTGGAGGCGATCGGCACGAACCCCGCTCGAAGTAAAAGGAAAAAAGAAAAAGAAAAAGATTGCGCAGCAAAAAATGTAAGACTTCAAAAGAGAGTAATGTTTTTTGTTGTTCTTTTTTCTACCCATACAGAGGAGGCATATGTTAAAATTGAATGTATGGCATCTTGTATCTAAATATCAAGGATATTCGGGCTGAGCGTCCTCTTTTTTGGGAAATGAAAATATGGTCACCCTAGGATACGTTGTATATTCGCCTGCCGACACACAAATTAGTAATTGGTGTGTGCTTTTGAATTTGCGACTGCCTGCCTACCCAAATCTAGAGCTCACTGCACGTCACTGTATAACAGACACATTTAGCTGACACTTAAACCATCATCGTTCAAAAGTCACAGTAACTGAAGGACTGTGACTTTTTTTGGGCTCTATACGGAGCACTTTTTCTCATTTTTTTTTTTAACAATTTGTGACTTACTAGCACTCTCTTTGCTCCCACAGCCTGCAGGAGGTTCTCGTGAGAGGGACAGAGTTGTTTGATCCATAGCTAGCAAAGGCCTGCTCAACAACAAAAAGTCCACTTCAATAGTAATATGATGAAATACAAGCCTTTATACCACATGTCTACAATTTTTTCTATCATATTCAATTGATGATAGTAAAAAAAATATTTAAAGTGGTTTTACAGTGAGTGCAGGGTTGAGGTATTCCATGTTATTTTGAAGTCTCGAGGTTACATCCATTCATAAATCACCAGGCCCGCAATGTCTGCGCGTTCCAGCTCAGCCCGCCTGTGTCCCATGCTGGATTTATGCTTCCAGGGTGGAGCAGGGAGCGCAAGCGTTGTCTCCTCCGGGCTGACTGGCGCTCCCCTGTGTGCGCTTGAGCGCGGGGGGACTCGGACCACCTTAGCAGCATGTTATGATACTGCTCTTCGGGTCTCTTACCGGAATCCCTGAAAAAAAATGTGAGGCTCAAATTAAAGTGAAGAAACCTTAGAGAGAGCTGCTGGTGGTTGTAGCAGCTTCACTGTGGGGTCTTTTTCCATTTTTACATTCATCTTGTGAAACTATGTTTTTTCAACAAAGCTTGGAAAAGAAATAAAGAGCAATATAAGGTGATTGGAGTGTGTTCGGGAAAAAAGAGCATCTGGCACGAGATACCACGGTGGTGATGTCATCTTCAGGTTCACACTTTTGTTTGTTTCACCTCCATTATATGTGGACGTTCAACACATCTGAATTTCCTATGGTTCTTCCTTTTGGTATCCAGAAAAAGCCTTACAAGGCTTTTACAGTTTTTCTCGATAGTTGTACACACGTTTTTCTGAAAGCATGGTCCATATTCTCAAAACTCTACACACAAATCCAGAAAACACGCGCACGATAAGCAAAGTCCTTCATTTCTCCTGCAAAAAGACACACACACACACATTATATATATATATATATATATATATATATATATTTATAGCAGCAGAAGCTCTGATTCTTAATTGTAAAACTGTGTTACAGGTGTCAAAGCATGTGATGACTCAGTGAGTATAGCAAGGCAAGTAAATTCGGAATTTTGACCTGCAGTGTGAAAACAAGTGTTTTTCTTCATGAAAAGTTATGGTTAATGCAGAGAATTGTGTGTAGTGTTTTGAAAAAGGTGTGCTTTAGAACGTCGAACTGAGTCTAAACCAGGAATTGCGTCTATTGTTTAGTGGAACTGGTTAAGGGATATGGTACATGAGTTACATGTGGTAACTTTGTCTCAGGTACAAGAAATTGTGTTAACAATCAAGAAAAACTGTAAGCAAAAGTATGCATACACAAACATCATTCTACCCTGGCTGAAATATACGTCTGTAATTTCATTATCAGTAATTCGATTCATGTCAAAGGGAGTTTTAAATTGTTTGAAAGAAAGTATCTCAAAAGTAAAACAGGAAATGAGGATATATTGTTTTCCAGGGGATGAACAACAGTACTGCACTATTTTTAAGCAGTTTGCTTTATTATCATCAATATCTACCTTACCAACCTATCAGTGAAGCATGATGGTGGTCGTACCATGGTATGGGCATGTATGGCTGCCAATGGAACTGGTTCTCTTATATTTATTGATGTGACTGCTGACAGAAGCAGGTGAGTTGGGACTATTATCTGCTGTGTGAGATAATTATTGAACTACCAAAGTGTACAGTATTTGGGCCATGAAATTTGACAAAAGCAAAACTTCCAAGCCTATGATACAGTATGTGCTAATGCAATCAGATGATTGCAGTTAAAAATGAGCCCAACATCTAATTTGACCACTGGCGTGCACAGGTAGACCCCTAGTGATGCTCACACCCTTGCCCCTCTGCCCTCTCTCCAAAAAAGTGCCCTTTGGAGAGTTTTTTTTATTTTTTTAAATAAACACACACTTTACACTTTATATATATATATATATATATATATATATATATATATATATACACATTTTGCTGTTTTTATTTCCATTTATATAATTTTTTTTTAAATTAATTTTGGAATTATATTTTGTTAATATCCGTTTTTATTTTAACTTTTAGTCATTTATTTATTTAGTCTTGTATTTATTTTGAATTTTGGCAGTTACTGCAGGCTCCAGCTGTGAAAGCTAAGCGGCGGCTGACCCAGTGTTACAAGCACCACCAGTGCTCACTACGTTCGCGAATTTGTCGTTCCGGTATCCATAGCAGGAAGATGGTGGCCAAACATGTCAGCCTCCTGTAAGGACCGCCACCACCTATGTAATGTAACTAGTGTTACTAGACCTACGATTATATATATAATAAAAGTATGTTGATGTGATAGAACATATTTCTTTACATATTATTGAAATTAATAGTGGGTTTTTAAATTGAATAAATTATTAATTCACCACTAGATGGTGCTAAGTATTACACAATATTCCTTTACATATAGTAATTGTGAGTACACAGTTCTAATCAAACATACTGTATCTTCATGCAAGTCAATAATGTGTCCAAACTTTTAACTTAATTCTTACAAATTTAATACAGTTCATCATCACAGGTAGTCTCAAAAGGTGTTGTGGGGTTGTGTTGCCTTTAATTATTATTATTATTATTGTTATTGTTTATTATAATTATTATTATTTTAAATAATTTTATTTATTTATTTATTATAGCTCAGTTCTACATCTTGAGATTCAGTGCTGGGATTCAAAGCAGGATGAATAATCGTGAATAATTTCCTTCCTCTGATTTTATGGAGCATTTTGACAACTTAAATCTGCTTCAAAGCACACCTCGACACGCACTTCAGTGAAATGCTTTATGCATCACTTGGACAACGTGGCAGGTTAGAAATGAGGAAGCCAACGGTGAGATCAATTGTCTGAGTGTAATACTTTGAAGTTGTGGAAGGACAAGGAATCACCCACCATAAAGACGTATGTGTAAGCGCGAAGTTATTTGCTCTGGTGCCTGGGTGGTTATGGCTCCCTGGGGAGAGCTGGCTTGGGCCCCAGTGAGATCACACCAGTATGGATGAGGCGGGAGACCACTCGGAGGCGGAACTAATGGGCCCATGTGTTCACATGCGCTTCTGAGTGCCAGATGCGAGAAAAGAGAGTGTCCGGTGAGTTTTTCACAACACCTCTCCCACAGAGACAAGAGAGGGGAATGCAGTCAGACTTCACGTGCATGTTAGACATATTAGTGTGCATATAGTACTATATATACTGCCAGTCTGACTTGGTTTTCAACTGGCAGGAATGCTGTAATTTCCAAGGTACGCGCACACACATGCTCGGTACATCGTACTAGCCTCATGGGGCCCTATGATTGGCAGGCTTTCTCGTGCTCAACATTGAACACACGCGCATAACAACGGTATCTGCCTTTTCCATATGATCTCCTCTTGCTCCACCGGTAAAAATCATGAACAGATTATGGTGCCTGTGATTTACTGTCTTATTGATGCAGTCTTGGCCTCTGCAATCTCACGTCTTATTCAAAGTGATTGATAGTTGATTGATAGGTAGTTTTTAATGTGTCTCACATGCTAATCCCACACAGTAAATTTGACTCTATTTAGAGTGGGACCAAATAGACTCAGTTTTAGAGGAATATTTACACTTGGAAGAGAGCAAAATGAAGAATTAAAAAAAACTAAAGTCACTCAAGGGTTGAGGAACAAACTCACAACCTTCAGCTTGGTAGACAGCCGTTCTACTCCCTGAGCCACGCAGCTCCCAATATGTGTTAGTGTATCGCTCGTGTCAGCTGGAATGTTTGTAAAGACCAAAAGCAATACTTGTGTCCAAATTCACATGGCTGGGTTCTTCGAAGGCTGAATTTGTCGGCTGCATGACGTCACTCCCAGCTCAACTCAACAGCACGCAAGGACTTGCATTCTGTCACATTTGGGTTTTGTTTTTTGGTCCCCAGCCAGTGTGAAAGTCACTCAGTTTAATGAAATAAAAAGTGTACAACACGTGGACAAGGGGTTGTTTTAACAGAAGGCGACGACGACAAAAAGGTGTACATCGTGGGCATAAACAGAAAAACACAAAATCACGCCGTAGGGCGGATAAAACAGGGAGGAGTGTAGTAGACCAAAACGACTAAGGAAACAACGCTAGTGGTGTCCACAACACCGGGAAGGATTGCTACAAGGAAGGCAGCAGTATCAAAAAACGTCAGGTACGGCGAGTAGCGTCGCGAAGCAATAACCCGACACTCCTCTGTGTTGCTGCCAGGCTTTTATTTTTGGCCTGACGACAAAATGGGCAGCAGGCGTGTGGGCAGGATCCGCCCTCCAGCTGTTTCCCCAGCAACTGCAAGGGGGAAATCGGAAACACAAAACGGCAGAGAACCAAAACATAACACATATAAATGGATTGTCAATGCTGCTTGTTGGTCGCGCATTGACCGACACTCCATTCACGTGTCAGTCTGTGCGTGTTGTCGAGTCGAGCCAGGAGTGACGTCATGCAGCCGAAAAATTCGGCCTTCAGAGGACCCAGCCTTGTGAATTTGGACACAGGCAATGTGTTTAGTCTCCTCATGGATAGAAGCAGTAGGAGTGTGGCAGTCTCCCAAGCTGACGGTTGGGAGTTCGTTCCTCAAACCTTGATATAAATATATATATATTTTAATTTAAAGGTGGGTGGTGGGGTGGTAATATTCCTTTATGAAGTGTCAAATTTGCAAGAAAAACCTCACAAATTTGCAAGTTTATAAAGTGGCAAATGTAAGAAACAAAAGGTCCGGGATACAAATACCCACCAAACAGGACTTTCATTCTAAAATGAACACAAATACGTGAGGATTTGGGTTTTCAGAAGAGATGCTGTGCAGTAGCACAGCACATGGCGTGAATGACAGTTTGAAACGATAGTCAAACATAAATACAAAGATTCACAGATCAGAACAAAATATGCGTCACCGCTGTAATGGAATTTGGTGAAAAAGTTTTTGTGTCATTTTGCCAACCGACTAACAAATCACAGAACATCTTGATTGAAATAAATCCATTCTGCAGTCCTTTGCATCTGCCATCAAGCAGAATGGACATTCGGGTTTACCTAAGGATTAGAAGTGCTGCCTACATCTGACAGTCTTCCTCTCGAGATTATAATATACATATTATGACTGGCTGGAAGAAGAGACAAATTGCACACATCCTCTGTGAAGCCCAAAGAGTGGTTGACTAATAGCCACTGTGAAGTGATTTCCCTCCACCTAAAACAAATGTTGGCCTTGGCGGGCCCCTACGAAAGCAAACGCAATCAAGCAATGAAGATATAGTGTCAGCAAAATGTATGTCAGGACTACTTAGTTGAAATGTATTCTGGGCTCATGAGTCAAAGGATAACAAAAATATTAGGAAATAATATCATGTTTCCCGGTTGCTGATACCAATCATACAGTATCATTTCAACGGCAAAAGGAAATAGTTCACATTTGCTTACTGCGGTTAAGTATAAGGTGGCAAATAGACCAAAAATACCATTCAGGTTAGACATATCATCTCATTGATTAGCATGAACATCTTTGATTGGCCGTATCTTATTGCATGGCCGAGCCAATCAGCATTCAAAATTGGAGACGGCTTCCATTTTCAGTTTTGACCTTCCTCTTTCACGCATAGCATTATTAAGGTGAGTGAATTTTTTTATTTTTTGGTTTAGATGAGAGTTATTTATGGCACAAATAAGAAGTTTTGTTTTTTTTTTTTTTAGTAAATGTGAAATGTTTTTGGTTAGTGAGTTTTTTTGGGAGGAGTGTATGTATGGTAGATAGATTGGTTCATAGATGAATAGATTACTGTAATACTTACACACACTAATAGAATATACAGTGCAAATGAGTTAAAAATAATCTGTTTCTTTTTGGAACTAAAAGAGAAAAAGTACCTTTGCAGTAGCTATTTTGTGCATGCACCCCAAGCCTGTGTAATAAGCGTTGTTTTATTTAAAAATCAATCAAACAATCAAAACAAAAAAATCTTATATAGCCAGCGGAGGCATCAAGTAAGCATGATTAAGAGAGAATAATCATCTTAGTTGTTTTCCATGTTTTTCAGCAGGTCAGGCCACATCTGCCAGTCTTTTATCACGGAAAATACGTTGTTCTCCAAATGGAAGAAGACAGCACACATTACTGAGGAATCTCAAACATGACTGGATGAGCAGAGAGTTTGGCCGGAGTTATCTTTTCCTGGATGCAAAGGGCGAATGAAATGCCAATGACTGGATGCTCCTGTCCTGCTCAGTTACTCACAACAGTGACAACACTGACTTCATGAAGGTTTGACGGGAAAAGATGAACAAATCTGAATGTGAGAAGAGGGAAAAAAAACATAAAAAAAGAAAATTTAATTTATAAGTTATGGAAACAAATTACCACTTCATATTTTATATGCACCCTAAGTCAGTAGGGAGAAACACATTTCATATATGTGAATGTATACTATCTAGCATAGGAGTAAAAACAACATGACAGTCGGTTGATCTATATTATAAATCAGCATTTGTCAAACTTTGGAAGAAGCGAAATCGATAAAAATGTATGGCTTTAGGCTACCTCACTGTCACATTTTGAGAAACACTAAAGTATATACCTTTTAGAACTTAAAGAGATGATGTCTTTGTGATTGCGGCACCTAAATTATGTTTTACTTCTGTGCTAGAGAGCTGAGAGAATGCAAGGTAGATTGCAATATTTTGCACTATAGTCAATGGATGGATAGAATTATATTGCAGGTCTCTAAAGAGACAGCAGCTATTGTGAGGGATTTTTTTGGGCTTTTTTAAGGTTACTACATTTTTGTGCTCTTAATATTATGGGATTATTTTTTATTGTAGTATATTTTTTCTTTAAAAATAGTCTGCAACATTTTTTGTGTTATTTTTCCCTTCAGTGTAGCAATAATGCTATATATTTGTGGCGATGTGAAATGTTCATTATTGACTAAGGCAAAACTGAAAAAAAAATTGTTACAAAATTGAGTGACAATGAAAACTGACTAGGATTCAATCCCCAACCAGGTCTACCAACCAAGCCATGCAGTGACACTTCTGAATCCTAACCAGTCAGGGTTTCAAAGGAGGGTTTGGCTTCTTTGCATGATCACAATATTTTTACAGTTATCACAAATTTGAGTTGAAAAATTCATCCGTCATAATCTGTGACTCGAGAGTCACGATTTCTAACAGTTGTCACTAAAATGAAATGAAAAATTCAGCTGTCAGAATGTGTGACCTTGGATTTCAAAGGACTCAGGGTTTCAAGGGTTTGCATGCAACGTTACAAGTTTCTAATAGTAGTTACTAAAGTGAGTTAGAAACTTCCTGGAACAGGATTTGATCCCCAGCCTCCCATTTCCCAAATCAGGAGTTCTACCGGCTGAGCCAATCAGACACTTCTGAGACCTAACCAGTCAGGATTTCAAAGGAGGTTTCCATATATAGTCAGTTTCCGTGGTAATGACATTCCTCCTTATGAGTAAACTAGACTAAGCAAATAATTTTTGTTTCCAGAATAGTGAAGTAACAAATAGGATTTGTTTATACCAGTTTTTGTGAGAGTCCAAGAAGGTGATGTGATGTTCATCCAGGCACCTGCGTGTGTTTGTGAGATCTCTCAGGTAATCTTTACATCGATTTGTTTGTGGCAGACAGGCCGACTTAAATCCTCCTCCTGTGAAGATTACTCTGACGAGACTTTCGATCCTAACGTCGATGGGAAGCCTTTGATGGCCTTTGCGCTTTGATGCCTGCTAGGATGAATTGTAAGCACCTTTGTGAGACACACACATTGACCCAATAGCATCATCACCCACTGGGACTTGACATTTTGCTGACATTCTGTTGTCCCTTCATCTCAACCTTACATACCTGAAGAATGTTGTTGTTGTTTTAACCATAGTGGCCATCCCTCTTAGCGCATCATCCACTTCTAGTCAGGAAACATGAATGGATTGTCAATCTATTCCTTTAGTTTGCAGATGCTGTTGCTCACACATTTACTGTCAACTCCATTTAAACAAAAACAACAGATCGCTCTATATTTTCTGTGTTTTCTGGGCAATGATATGAACCCAAAATGTGCTGTAAACTCAAGGTGAACTTCATTTGACGTTTTTCAACTTTTGAATGCGCATGCCCAAAGTTAGATCCATTGACAAGAAAGGCCTCACAATGATGATGTACTGGTGATCAACTTTTAGGTGTCTTCTTGGTCTCATGACATCAAAATATGAACAGCATGATGAAGAGGACTGTTTAAATACCAATTCTAAGTAAAACAGCAAATGTTGTGCTTGTAATTTCATGCAGGTTTAGTTGTGTTTCTGACCATTCGATTCCGTCAGGGATTCAGGTAAATGGGTGTGTGTGAGGCAAGACAGTTGACAGTTGAGGCAAATAATGGCGGACCCAAATGCAAGGAAGCTGAGAGGTAAGACATAGTGACTCTCCGACCCCAAAAATAATAATTTCCAAAAAACTAAAAGATCACCAATATATACACTCTAAAAAAAGAATGGTTGAACCAATTTAAGACTACAAATTGTTGACCAATTAAAAATAAAATCACTTCAATTGGTAACACACAAATGAATTAAGATAATCCAAAGTAAATAGATTAAGTTTAATTAATTGAGTTAAATTAATCCAAAATGAATCCAAAGCGAATATATGAACTTTAATGAACTCATAATTAAATGAATCCAAAATTGATCAAAAATTTAATGAACAATTAAATTTAATCTATTCACTTTGGATTAATTTAATTAAATTGTGTTACCAATTGAAGCAATTGTTTTTGGAATTGGTCAACAATTCAATTTGTAATCTTAAATTGGTTCAACAATTCTCTTTTTAGAGTGTACTTCATTTAAAAAAACATCCCCAAATAATCAAGATTCAAAGTAACAAAGAAACACAAGGGGGAAAAAAATCACCAAGACAGGAACCATGATAAACAACAACTATGAACAGAAGCAGACGAGACGAGACAACGAGGTACACCTGGACAAGCTGATTGGTAGACACAAGGAACAGGACTGACAATTACAGGTGCAAGCAAAAAACGAGTAGACATGACGTGAAAATAGCGAGACAGGGAAAGCATGACACAAAACGAAGACTAAACAAAGACGTGTGATTCATGACTTTTGATTGAATACTTTTTAGTCAGACATTGCAACCTTCCATCCATCCATTATCTGAACCGCTTATCCTCTGTAAAATAAATTCCTGATTTCAATGAACTTAGTGCAATGTCATATAGGCCGATATTTACATTGAATGTGACTTATTATAATAAGTCATCCACTCAATTGGTAATGTAAATTTTAGGATGCCTTGAAAAGTCATACACAAGCCATCTCATTGTTTTTAAACAGGTTTAAAATTTGCCAACATTCTGAGAGTTATAGACGTACTGACAGCGGCGTGAATGGTTTTTCGAACACTAAATCTCAACATAGGTCAGCGCTTTGTTTCCCCACAACTTCTGTCTCACACTCGACCCAGAACTGTCTGCGAGCTTCTCAGAGCTCCATGGACGAGCAAGAGCAAAGAGTGGGGGGAAAAATGGCAATAGAAAAAGTGATTGTGAAATGTGGGAGCGAGAAGTGTTTGGCAGCGGTCTTCTTGTTTGCTCAGTAAACTCCAAAGCCTGTGTGTGTGTGTTTTTTCTGCCGAGGGAAATGCCCACATTGTTGGGCCCGGAGACCGTGGTTACAGGCCGGCCTCGGACCCGGCCAGCCACGTTGCGACAAACAACAAGATGAAGGTCAGCTAATATAGCAGTTAATTCCACTTCCTGGTCCCCATGACACCCGGGCCGGCTTTATTTGAAGATCCCAGACCCTGAAGTCACTCTGGAGTTTGTTTTTGTCCCTGAGCATTTCAGATATGAATGTAACCCAATGAGGAGTGGGTGGAAGAAGGTGGGAGGAGAGCCAAGCATTTAGGAGGAAAATTCCACATGGCCTTTTTTTTCTTTCTGTTTTCCATCTTTTGTCACTGATTTAGCATGAAAAACGTACTCACACGCACCTTCCGATATGGAATAATGTTCCTTTAAACTTTGAGATCAAGCCATAATCGTGCGACAGTGGTAGTAGAGTAACAAAGTACTTAGTGCAGAATGTTCACATATCTGAGTATTTATTTTTCTGATGACTTTTTACTGCCCCCATCCATACTTTCTAGGCTTGCTATTTTTTCTACCTCCACGGACATAAATATCATGTAAAAAATGTTTAAAGAGAAAAAAGTAATGTAAACTGTGGGTGATTCTTGATTAATGAACATATCATAGGACTTATAAGGCACAATCCCAACCTAATTGTTTGCTGTTGTTCCACTAATGATTTGAGGCAAATGTGTTGTGGCATTCAAGAAATATTTGCCTAATCTGTAAAACACATACAGGAAAAATGTTTTTTTCACCCCCACCAGTTATACTAATTAGCTAAAATGGTAATTTTGTTAGTCAGGTTCACAACATTACCAAAGCAAAGCGGACAAGTCTTTTTGATGGTTTAAAAGCCAACACTAGCTAGCTGTTGTTTCTTTTCTTTTCCGTGCAATGAAAGTTAATACTTTTTTTCATTGTGCCAAGTTAGCAAAATGTGTATTATATAATTGACAGATTTTTTTTTTTTAATTTTAACTTACTTTGTTCTTAAGTACAGTTTTACAGCATTTAAAGTATTACTTAAAACACCCGTGTTTTGTTCCTTTGTGTTTTTCTGTGGGCAACGGTGAAAAAGTATCCATAACACCAGTAATGGCATCATAAAGGGTCTGGATGTTCAGTGCATTATATTCAATACTATGAATATGATATGGTTGACTTGACAAATGTGTTTAACAAAGCAGCAATGCTTGCATTATCTCCATTATGATTCTGTCGGGGTGTCTTCAAAGGAGTAGCTTTCATTTAATTTGGTCGTATTTTACAATCTGTTTATACTGAATGACAGTTTGAGAATGTTACAATGTTACCTAAAATATCATCAGTAGAGTTTTTATGACGAGCTTGGAACACACAAATCTGCTATAAATGGCTTCCAATGGGAATAATTATAAACCAGCCTCGCACAATAGATTATATTTGGATTTTGCGGTTTCGTTATCACTAGCAGTATTTATATTAAAGATTGGTTAAAATCAATAAAAATAAGAATCGGCATCGTCATAAAAACAACCCAGACATTAAGGAATGTTTACAAAAAAATGTCAAATCGCAGTTCATGTTCTATTGTGCATGACAGAATGAGACAGGGCTCCTCCGGGAGATAAATTACTTATTGTTGAATTAAATCCATTCATGCTGCTCTTAATGTGATTGTGTGCGAGGAAAGACATGAAAAAGAACGATTTTATGAGCTTATTGTCTCACTGCACATTTAACTGAGAGCCAGAGAATGCACATGGGAGTCGGGGAGGGTTAAAATATACTACACAAGATCCAAAAGCCAAGTGGCTTAATCCTGTATGGAAATGGTAATGAGAAGAAAGCTCTCTGTCTGTGTGCACTCTCCTATCCAAGATGGGATGGAGGCCTCTCTAGTGGGGTTCCTCCAGGATGCATAAGAAGAGCTTTTGTGCCCCAATGTAGTAAGCCAGAAATACAGCTTTTGAACCATGTGCATTGAAAGAGAGAAATGGAGAGGTTTGGGGGGAATGAATTGGTGAGGGAAAGAAGAGTCGGGGGTTGGGAGGACTCGAAAGGTGTTAGTGTCAAATGCAGAGGGTGTCATGCATTTGGCGAGTGTGTGTGTGTGTGTGTCCTGGATTGCGCCTATACGTATCCGTGCACGTCCTGTATCAAGTGCCTCTTTAAGCTCTCCTTACATCCCCAAAGATGCTTCACTCTTCAGTTCCCACTACCCTTCTTCACGTCACATGACTGCGAATGAGGGCTTGGGAAAAAACAGCCATCGCAGGACAGATGTCCGTGAAAATTTATACTTTCTTTTGGATGGCTCCCAAATTTTGATGGTCAAGGTATGGTGGTAAGAGGCTGGGTACACCCTAAATTGAACTGGACTGGACTGAACTGGCCACAAAAACAAACATTCATACTAACATTCACACCAATGGAAAATTTGGAGCCTTCAATTAATCTACCATAGATATTTTCGAAAGCTATGGTGAGAACATGCAAACTCCACATAGAAAGGCAAGCACCTGGATTTGAACCCACAACCGCTTCCTTTACTTAGAATACTAATGTTCATTTTTGATTTCTTATAATTATTTTGCATGTTCATTATTGTGGTTTGCAGGGTGTTGTACTGTGTTGTATTATATTGACAGTGGTGTAATTTTTTTTTGTTTTACTCGTTAGTATCACTAACTGGAGTAACCCAAATATTACAGTGGTTCTCAATTTTTTTTCAGTGACGTAACCCCTGTGAAATATTTTTTTCAGCCAAAAACCCCCTAACCAGCGCAAAGCATTTCTGCAATAATAATAATAATAATAATAATAAAAATACTTAAAACCTAGTTTCTTTGTAACTCGATTTGTATTTATGTGGTCTCTTGAACTATTTGGAAATAAAAATGTACTTCTAAATAAGAAAATAAATGAATAAATAATTAATTTAAATATAAGTAAAGATTTGTACTTTTTTCAACTATTTATTTGTATCAGGGACAGTACATATTACCTCATTCACTGCCATTGATGGCTATAGACGTCAAAAATTCATTTGAACTATTTCTATTAGTTTCACATTTTTTCCACTTTTGTTAACAAGAGTATGAAAACATTTCAGTAAATATGCCAGAATTAGCCAAAAGACTACTTTTCATCTGCAATCCAGAGATAGATCGTAACATAAAGTGTCATCTTTTGGGATCATAGTAAAGCTCTGTTCTCAAAAAGAAATAATTATAGGTAACTGAATTTTAAATAAAGTTTTCAAGTGATTGACAGGTGTTTCCATGTGGCTAGTTGGGTCGAACCATTCTGGTCTGGGGGAGATGCTGGGTTTATAGGACACTGAAAATGAATAGCCTACTGAATATGAAATAAATTTTTTGAACTTATATTACTCTGAACTATTTACAATAATATATTTTAAAATCTCACGTACCCCCTGGATTGCCATCACCTACCCCCAGGGGTACACATACTCCCATTTGAGAAGGGGCAGCGTGCCTCAGTGGATGAGTGGTCGTCTCCCATCTGTAAGGTTGTGGGTTCGATCCTCACCCCTGATGACCATGTCGAAGTGTCCTTGAGCAAGACACTGAACCCCGATTTGCTCCCAGTGGACCTGGCAGCGCATTGTATGGCAGCAGTCGACCACCGGTGTGTGTGTATGAATGGGTGAATGTGAGGCTTAATAATAAAGAGCTTTGGGCACCATATGGTGTAGTTAAAGCGCTATATAAATGCAGTCCATTTACCAGTTACCAACCACTGTACTAATTGTACACTGGCGTGTACCAATACCTAGAGGTATCGGGCCGATACCATTACCAGGCTTTCGTTCAAGGTATCGATACTCATGACGTTGTCCGATACTGCCCTCTTGTGGCCGTTTTACAATCAGGAACTTGAAATTAGGAATAAAAAGAATAGAAAATTGCCATTAATTTCATGCAATTTTAAGGAAACATGCTGCATTGAAATATTGGTATTTCTTTAAAATGATCTATCATTGTTTTTTGGGAACTTTTGTCTATCAAAAGTACGAGGGGTATTAGAACTTGATTTCTGTATCAGTGGCAACTCAAGAGTGAAGTACTCGTACTGGTATAGGTCTGAAAAAAAAAGTGGTATCCAACATCCCTCTCATTTATATATTACATATTACATGAATCAGTTGGCTGGTGTATACTGTTGCTGTCTGGTGAAAACAAGGTATATTTCCCATTAATGACCATTTATCCTTTTGAACACATTACAAATCTTCCATCTTTTAATTTACATTTGATTTAAACAACCAATGTTTTATGTTGCCTTTTTGTTGTGACACTTTCAAGACAATAATTAAACTTTGATACATTTGGGAAAAATTGCATTTTTTGTCACTCAAAAAACTGACAAAGCCAAAGTGGGATATTCTACAATAGGTTTCCTTGATGTTTAGCATTTGAAATAGTGTCCCAGTTTTAACATCAGTTGATGCAGATAAAATTGTATATAGGCCAAAGTTAATTTGCAGACATGTTAAATCAGAATTGAACAAATGTGTCTTGGGCCTGAAAGTTGACTGAATATGTTGACTTGGTAATGTCCCTTATGAGAGAAGTCCTTTTTCCAGACATTCCCCCGATGTGTGAAACGCGGCCGTGTGAGCGCAGATTAGACACGGTGGCGCTTTAGGCCGATGATGCAAATCAGTCTCTGTGATCCTCTCGGGTGTTCCCCCTTCTTCTTCCCAAACAGCTAATCCACTCAAGTGTCTCAGGCCTCTCAACTCTGTGGCCAAACTCATTTGGGCAGGTCTCAATAATTACTTCTCTCCCTCCCCCCATTAATAGCCATTAGAACCTTGTTCATTTACACCAGAATGTTTTGGAAATACATAATTCGATAATTATAAGACAATCTGAGAAGGTACGACAGCGTATTAGGGCCACGTAAAAAAAAAGAAATTTAGAGGGCTGAGGCAATATTCAGAGAAAAAAAAAACTTACAAGAAATACACATAGCGTAGCTATATTCTAATCATGTGAGGATTTGATGGTGGATAATGGGACACTTTATAAAATAAAAGGGCAGGATGGAGTCGGATTCATTCTTAAATTTAAACTTTACTCGTCATTCATCGCAGCTAGAGCGACAACACTTCCTGATCTCCTTTCAGATGACTAACACTAACCAATCAGATGCTAGCGTACTTTAGGTAAATGCTAGTGAATGACGGAGAGTAGCAGATTCAACACATCAACTTAGATACTTGTACAAAAAAATACCAAAATTTATGAATGTGTAAATAATTATTCTGGAAACATAAATGTACAAGTAAATATACATTTGAACAAATTAACTTAAATGCTTGATCGTCCGAGTGTGGACCCTTTGCAAAGCGAGGCGTCACACAACGGTTCAAAGAGCGAATGCTTAACATGATATGGTTAATCTATGCTAAAGCAATTACTATCCTCCTATTTGTAAACCCGACCGAAAAATATTGGCACAAATAGTCGAGTAGTACGCTTCGTGTATTTCTCTAAAGTTTTTTTTTTCTTCTCGCAAATCTGCCACTATATAAAGTCTTAAATTTGTTACTTTATAAAGTGGCAAATTTGCGCAATTTTTTTTTGTAAATTTGCGAGTTTATAAAGTGGCAAATTTGAGAGTTTTTTTCTCTTTTCTAATTCTGAAACCACATTGTTCTGTAATGTTAAAAAAATGATCTGTTCTATGCTTGCATTTTTCTTATTGCATATCTTAGTGTTTGGAAGGGTTAGAAGCAAGTTTAATTAGGGGCCATTTTTTATTTCTTCATTTTATTCCTTTTTAACATAGTTTCAAGACAGGACATTTAACTGGTATTGCCTTTAAAGCAGTCCCAAGTTGGCCTTTTCTATACCTCTATTGCTTTAATAAATGGCAAATATTCGACAGTGTAGTGCAATAAAACACTTAAGTCATGACATGTCTATTACTAAACAAAATAATATTGTCTTAGACAATAGGATTTATACAGTATATGAATTTCATTTGATTGAAGTTAGCAATGCATTCCATAATAACAGAGAGTCCATAGTCTAAATTTAGAGCGCCTTTCAAATAAGAAGAATAAGGAACAAATATAAGGACAAATTCATAACATTGTGTTAAGGCAGTAATGCTCAGTGGGTACTAGTGAGCATATAAACATGTTTCCTTTCAGTTGTCAGCACAGCACACCAAGGGCAAGAAGGCCGTTCTGCCTGGAATAACCTCATTGTGTCACATCATTGGCAACAGCGAGCCAGGCAAGCAAGTGGAAATTGTTATTTTTTTATTTTTCCAAAGTGTAGTCACCGTTAACAGGAAGACAATGGCAATGGTGCAATTGTGGAAAGTTCCAAACTGATGCAGCTGATGGGCCCATTGAGCGATTTATGAACATCATCCTGAAGTCAGAAGGTTCTGTCATATGTTCCCTCTCTACCCACATCACAGCCACGAACTATTTGATCCCAGTGGTGTTTGATCAGGTCAGGTTTTATCCACACAGAAGCCACCTAAGCATGCCTCTGTGGATTTAGCTTATTATGTTGGAACACAAAAAAGTGCCATAAGATGAACAATTAAGAGTCAAGTCAAATGTCTTAACTGTGTACCTTTACTATGAAACCAACAGTATCATATTGTGCTCCCCGCAGTTTATTAGCAAGTTCGACATGTTTTACAGCCAGTAACAGCAGTGAGCCGAAGTTAATGGAGAACACAGCTTAAACGTCACTGGTGACTTAACAGGTTGGTCCCTTTTGAGCATTTTTGCACTCAGCATTGCAGAAAGAGTATATCACTATCCTGTCAATTCAGATGGACTCACATTCGAAGCATGGCCACTAAGTAGTATTTTGTTTTAAAATCCCCAAATGAATAGAGCAACTGATGTTGCCTCCCAGCTTCAGGAACATCTGCACTTTAGGTTAAACTTGCAGGGGGCATCACTCCTTATGTTCAACCTTCATTACGACAACCACAATTGATTTTTTTCCCCCAGTGGATCTGAACAATACATTTAGCAGAACTTGGTTGATGTTTCCTGTCAGCGTACAATCCTTATTTTTTAAATGCTTGTTTTTACCTCAAATTCAAATTTTTCTTTTTTTCTTTCTCAACATTACATGTGGACTAGGTAACAATTACGATGCTATGAATCATTTATCTCTTACAATACATATCTATTAACAGTAGCCTACAGTGCAGGCCAAAAGTTTGGACACACCTTCTCATTTAATGCGATTGCTTTATTTTTATAATTACTTACTTTGTAATTTATTTAAAAATAACTCAATAATAACTCAAAACATGTTTTATGTTCTAGATTTTTCAAAACAGCCACCCTTGGCTCAGGTTACTTTTTTGCTTTAAGAGGTAGTCTGTTAACTGAAATGGTTTTCCAACAGTCTTGAAAGAGTTCCCAGAGGTTGAAATGCCAAGATTGTACTACGAAGTAATCAGAGTAAAGGGTGGCCATTTTGAAGAATCTAGAATATCTCAAAAATTTCCAAACATTTCAAAACATGTCAATATAAAATAAGCCTATTGTTTCATACACACCTCTTTAACAGTGGCAAAAAAATGGGTTCAGTTATCCTTAGTAAAGATGAAATGTATACAGCCATCTTTATCTCAATAGAATATGGCAGAATAAATATGTAAGCCAGTGGTCAGCATGTCCAATGCCCAACAGTTCAAATCTCTGCTCTAGCTTCTTAGCACAATCCAAAAACATGAATGTTAGGTTCATTGAGCACCAATGGCCTTTTTTCCATGCCTTGAGCAAGTGTAGACTAAATGTGTGCATGGGTGGAGTTGGGTGCAGGTAGAACGTTGTGTTTGTGCCGTTGTGGGAGTGAACACAGATGACTTACTTTCTGCCCAATGAAAGCGCATACTTTCATTCCCTTTAAATTCAGTGCTGCAGAGGCGCACACAGTATTTAACATTGTGGAAGCAGAAATAGACTTGCTGGAGTCCATGCAGAAGATTGAAACACACAAAGTAAGTTTATAAGGAATTGCAAGCAAACATCTACTTGCGGATGATTTAAATTTGGTAAAGGTGATCGTAAGTTTATAAGGAATTGCAAGCAAACATCTACTTGCGGATGATTTAAATTTGGTAAAGGTGATCATAGATCACCGCTGTGAAGTGGGTGCTTGGAGACCGCCTTCCACTCCAATCGCTTATATTGTGTGTGTGACCCCCTGCATAACTGTGCCAAAATATTTTAAAAAGCTGATAATAATAATGATGCGTTTAACGACTTGATTTCAACAAGGATTCAGAGGCAAACTCTTTTCATATTTATGAATGAACTACAATGGCACCCACCACACATGTTGGCAGACTTGCTTATAGTTGGTCTATGGTCTAGTCTACAAAAAAAAAGGGAAAGGCGCTGCGGGAGAAAGAGTGGCTCACCTGTAATGCAGTACACGACAGTTCTGTCCTTTTTCAACCCTCTTAAATGTTGTACACCAAGCGACGCCCCTCTTCACTGGTGTGCCCAATGACCCCGGGAGCTGCTGCGGCTGACCGGTGTAGACTCACAGCTGAAAAGCCAGCGACAAGAAAAGGCGGACACTCATCCCCGCGTTCGCTGTTTAATTCAAACAGACGCTTGCTTGCAGCGTTTTTTTTTGCTTGCGTCACCACAACATCCTATTTTGACCATATTCTTACGGCTTTAATTTTTTTATTTTAAAATTGCCATTTTCGGTGGCAGAATATTCAGTGCATCACTAGTCTAAAGTATAGTCTACTTTCTGTCACCAAATTGTCAGGTGCACCGGGTGCATGTAATAGAAAATGCCCATTGTCCGCTGCATGGAGTGCCCAGAATGCCGTAGTGCAGTCTGACAAATTTACAAACATAGAAAAAAGAGACTTGCCCCGGCACGAAAATGAAGATGTGCGAGTTTTTATATTGAGTGCAAGTGTGCTGTCTACAAAAAAAGAATACTAACTGCCTACACAGTAGGTGTGTGAATCTTTGTTTGTTTATATGTGCCCTATGGTTGACTTGCGACCAATCAAGGGTGTAACTGCAGCTCTCATGCAAAGACATCGTATCCAACTCCACTGAGGCCTTAATAAGGACAAGCAGCATAGAAAATGGCTACTGCAAAAGATGACCCACGTCTGAAAATGGATTAAATCTTGGTGAGTATTTATTATATTTTAGCAAGCAAAATGTTGTCACCCAATCAAAAAGCGGTATAATATTTAATTAAAATGATATGATGTGCATTGAATAAATGCATTTGCGTAGTTTTGCGATTGCAAGACTAGAAATGAAAATCTGATTTCAGCAGGGCTCTCTCTCTTTTTTTAAACACAGCTTTATTTCTGATGAATTAAATTTCACTGCTATCAGGCTGTTCAACTGGCAACCACATGTCAAAACTTTTCATTACAGCCATCTATAATTCAATGCAAAAGGTCATAAACGTAAAAAAAAAAGGACAAAAAAAATAATCACAAAAGCTGCAATGTTTCACACATCATTAAATATATTCCTTTGATAAACATAATATATTAGTATTACAAGACATTACACCACCTTATCAATGGCCACTGCTACTCACCGTATAAACAAAATAATTCAGATATGTGTCTGGGGGTGGGGGGGGGGGGCAGAAGGGTGGTAGGAGTACCTTTCTGCAAAACCACCACCACATTTGTTTTGACAGAGATTTTTTTAGCATATTTTAGAGTTAGATGCAGACTACTGAAGTGCGCCACTGGGTTAATTTTCAAAGAAAGCATGACTTAATTCAAATTGTCAACCTGGTGGAAACACCGTAGCTAAACTTTGTATTTAACAAGCAAAAAAGGCCAAAGTAAAACAATTTTTTTTTTTTTTTTTAAAATAACCACTTATTGGCTGCTTTGAGGTGATGCAACCTGTTACTTCATCACTCCACATGTAACTGTCACCACAACACCAAATCACCAAATACTGCATGTGTATTCATCGCAATCAATGTAGCCAGCAGTCAGCCTTTGTGATTTTAGTTTCATGCTTGGCAGTTCAGTTAACTTGAAGAGAGTAGTGCCTTGAGATACGAGTGACCCCACTTACCAGTTCTTCAAGATACAAGTACATTTTTTGTTTTGACTTGTGAGCAAAAATGTGTGATATGACCGATATGTAGCAACAGTTGGGCAGATAGCGAGCAATTCTGCTTCAAACTGTAAAATGCCATTCCAGGTTGAAGTTTACCGTCAAACCAAACATAAAACAAAGAGAATGACATGCTATGTATTTAAAACCTTACCTTTCATTCTGCTAGCTTAATGCTATCACATAAAAGGAACCCCCCCCCCCCAAAAAAAAACCCCATCTCCAACATATAGCAGTATTGTAATGCATTCAGAAACAGATATTTGAACACAAACAGTGCGGCAACATATGTATAGAGACAGAAATTATACTGTTCTTCATCCTCTGTGAAAACTGACGCATATTACTTCAGTTTCTGAGTCACTTACAGTAGTTTTGAAATACTTTTTTTGGGGGGTGTCTGCATGACCTTATCATTTCTGGGGGTCAGGTCACAAACACCACAGAGATGCAATGAATTAATCATAATAATTTTACTCTTATATGTTTTTATAAACTACAATATGATAGATTTTTATTTACCTTATTAAATGCAGGACAAAATTGTTGACATTTATGGGAGGCTGGAACGGCTGAATTGCACCCGTTGATTTTAATGAGGAATGTTGATTTGAGTTACAGTGTGGTCACAGAATAATTTAAACGTATCTCAAGGCAACACTATATTTGAAGAGAAACGCCACGCTTTCTTGTTATAAGTCCAGTTTTCAGCAGGTCGATGTGTTTTTGACTTCCATAGAAAAATAATACATCTTTTATTTACTGTGTGAAGAGTTTGGCGGTGCACAGTCACTGAGCAAATGGGAACAAATAACAAAAGTTAAAACATTGCTGACTAGAATATATACAGTATTACTGAGGGACTTTTCTTACTCATAATTTCAAATGTCACCACTGTTACTGTAATAAGCGATTATAGCGACAGTATGAAACTAAATAAAAAAAGTTAGGTATTAATAAAGTTAAATGGTTGGGTTGCCATCTGAAAAAGCGATTCATTAACAATTCATCAGGGAAAGAAGCATTATTATCTGTACAAGTGGCACTTTCCAATAGTTAATATCACATAATATGTAACTATACAGATTTTTTTGCATCAAATGGCATAATAGAGTATGTTTACCCTTTTGCACGTCACTTGAAAAAATATGAACATATCTCATATGCTCTAAAATAAGTCAACTAGTCGTAGTAAGTGCAGGGTTGACGTGTCTATTCTACATCTAGTTGATGCTATGACATCGATCTACTTTGAATGTATGCACATAAAATGTACTTGTACACTGCGGAGGTCACCACGACAACGTAGTGTTAATATGAGCAGGCCCATGTTAGCGTCTGTTTGTAACGTTTGCATTTGAGGAGCTGACCACAGCTATGAACACTTTCAGAAACATCGGGCAACTTATTTTTACCGTAATGATAAAAATCTGTTCATGTTCAGTTTCAGGGAAATTCCTACAAAATAAGGTTACAGATGATTTTGATGCGTTGTGATGTAACTCATCTAGGTGCAAACTCTGCAAACAGACAAACAGAAACAGAATGAGCTCCTTCACAAATTATTATTTTTTTCCTTAATATTTTGTCCCAACTCAGAGCAGCAGCCCTCAATTACCCCTTTTACATTACACTTGTGTTTTTCTATCGAAAAATGGAATCATCCTTCCAGTTTTGTTTGTCATCCCTTCTTCCTTGCAAATCACTGGAGATTTGCCTCCACTTCTCCCTCCCTCCCTTTTCCCCCCTCTAGCACTTTCCCCTCTTGTCGCGCTGCTGAAACTTCCGAAGGCGGCGTCCCCACAGGTCCTTCCAAGGGATGAGCAGGCTGCCCTTGTCCGCCACCACCCCGCTCTGGCCTGGGGAGTCGTCATCGTCCGAGCCCATCAGCAGGTACTTCCTGCCGGGTTTGATCTTGGGACATTTGCAGGCCACGTCCTTGGCGCGCACCCACAGCAGCTGGTCCCCGCGACGAATGCGCTGCTCGCCTTGTTTGTAGACCGATATGATGTTCACGGTGAACTTCCACCACTCGCCCGCCTTGTCCCCTTTCAGCACGTGCGCCTGGACAGCTGAGAGTGGAGAGCAAAAAAACTTTTCAGGCATCTCGACAAATAATGCTAATAATAATTCTTTCACGCCAAAGCTGGCTACAGCAGACAAACTTGCCATGAGAGAAGAATTACAGCCCTCGCCGGCGGAGCCAAATAGAACATTTCTTCACATCACTTTGATTGCTGCAAGAGGGACACATCTCTGAAGCCAATCTGGCCTCGATGTGCCTTACAATGTGGCTTTCATTTCAACTGTGTTATTCATATTTATTTAAAATAGTGCAAACGTTTCTAATCTTGAGCACACTGTTTGAGATGACAGGGAATTGCTCAAAAGGGTCACGCAAAGCAGCTGCATGTGTGCAGAATCAACTTATCTCTTGATCCACATCTCATGTAACGCTACAATTCCTGTGTTGAGTCTTAGGGGAACATTGTAACGATCGTCATTCCTAACACCATTGAGTGAATAAGGTGAAATTATACAATACAAATGACCCAATTTACAAGGTTTTTGAGATACAACACATCATTTGGTCCATTAAAAAAAAAAAAAAATGTTTTGCTTTGTCTTACGAGCACAAACATGAGATACAAGTGTTTTATGCTTGCTAAATATTGAACAATCTATCAAAAGAGAGGCTTCAAGCTCACACTTTAAGTTAATTGTAGTGCTGTCATATTTAAAGTGTTAACTCAATGATTAATTATTATTAAATTAATACATTGATTATGTATTAATGCAGATTAATCATACTTTAAGTTTTTTGACCGCAGGTGGTTACATCAAAGGTAGCACAGGTTGTGTTTGAGCAATAAACATAACTACATGCATTGATGTCAAGCATTTAATAAATGACATTCAGAATATTTGTTCATGTCAAACTACTGGGGTCATTTTTTTTATTTTTTATTATGCAAGTAATTAACTGATTAGAAAAAGAGAGGAAGATGAGCGTCTGCTCATATAAAATGTTGAAGACGTCCTCATAACACTAAATGTCAAAAGGATTAACATGTAACAGGTGCTCTTCAAATTGATTAAAATGCCTTTTTTTATTGGGTGATTAATCGAGGTTAATCAAAATTCTAAAATGTGATTAATCTGATTAAAACATTTTAATCGTTTGACAGCTCTAATTAATCGTCAAACTAATGATAAAACAATTACAAGTAGACATTGTGTAATTAAAACAACATAGATTTAGCTTTAGCAACGTCCACTTAGCTTAATGCTACCAAACAATGTAAACGCCCTTGACATGCTAATTGTTAGAACTGTTTTATAAGCATCGGTGGGGTAATGCATGTAGATAGAAAACATAACAATACTCACAGGCATATATTCTTTATCCTCTTAATGAGTCATGAACAGATGTAGTAGAGGAAGTAGAGGAAGTATTATTTTCAATGCAGCACATGGATTGCAATCAAAATGTATAAAGTGTAATTGATTACATTCTATGAATTTCGATTACTCAATGTTTTTTATTATTATTATTATTATTTTAAATAAATGACAGAATTATGTGCTATTTTGTCCTCATTAAAAACACAATTTGTTGGAACAGATTAATGGCACGGAGTCCACCGGCGGTCCTCTTATTAGAGCCGAGAATGAGGTGAACTGGAAGGGGCGGGGCATTATGCCGCGTAAGTGTGTGTGTCTGCGCAAAATACACACAATATGGGAAGAAAGGAGGTTTGTTGAGCAGAGTAAGAGTGAGCTCTCACAGGCCTGCCATTCAATCGCAGCCCTCTCCTTCATGCGCACCACATAAAGAGTGCGTGAGGGGGGTTTGTCGGGAGGAGAGGCCACTGTTTGTCTTCCCAGCCACAGAATAAGTTGCAGGAGAATCGGAATATGTTCCGACCTCGTGAGCGATCCGGGTTCTGCTCCCAGAGCCCCATCCAACTTCCCAGCGTGAGAATCCACTGGAGACAGCGCCCTCTTCTCTGCAGCATCCAGGCACCGAGCCTCGCTTCCTCTTGGTATCTTTCACTCTTCCTCTCTCAAGTATATTCTCACTTTGTGCCTAAACACACACAAATCCCCACACGTCCGGCCACTTGCTTGAAACTAAATAGCGGCCGGCAAAAGAGGCGCACTCAGCAGCGGGTCAAAGAGTGTGTCGCAAATAAGTGACAGTGTGGTGAGACACAGAGTTGTGCGAGGAAAAACAGTTTTTGTGAGAGGAAGCGATAAGTGTGAAATAGCGCTGCGCTCACACAATGGCTGCCAAATGAGAGCAGCTCACAGCCAAACCTCCCAGTGGGTTAAACCGCTTTGGGCAGTGTGCTGCAGCTTGACACTGCGCGCCATCAACCGGCACGGGCTAATGACATTAGAGCTCACTTCATTACAGCGGCAGGGAGGCCCCTGTCCCATCTGCTTATCAGCTGAGAGAATGATCTGAGACCTGCCAGCCTCAACGGAGTCAGTCGCAGAGGGAGCTTCCGTGCCTTTGACCGCCATCCCCGAGCGTTGGTAAACACACCAGGCTTTGATTCATTGTTCTCCCGGTGGCGCACGGAGGGAGGGAACGTGTGTGCCGAGGAGGATGTCAGGCGAGAAAATAATCCCTTTGTGGCGGCCATCTCCGTGGCGACCACGGCGATGAAAAACAAAAATTGAATAAACAAAACATATTTCTTTCTCTCCGAGGTGGCAATCCGTCACCGTCTGCCTAATTTAACACCTGTTTGTGCCCCGAGGAATGCTCGGTGACGGCAGAGTGCACAACTGTGTTTAAACAGAGGGCCCCTTCCCGTGACCCCTGGGGGGCCAGCGTGGCCACGCACACACAGGGGTTGCGGCACCCCCCAGAGAACAGGGAGGGAGCAATAAAAGCGAGACGACAGGCTTGAGAAGTGAATGAAAGCCAAAAGAAAGGGAATGCATGCGAAGCAAAGATGTCTTCAGACGGAATCCTCTCCTTCCAGAAGGACTTCAGAAAGAAAATCAGCAGGAATTGCTTGAGTTTGTCAGTTGTTTTCATGGCAAATCCTTCAAATGATCAAAATTATCTGCTGTAAATTAGATGGCGGAGGTAAAAGATGTTCTAAATTTGGCCCCCGTGTGTCTAGTCAAGTGTTTCCCAACCTTTCTTAATCCAAGGCACATATAGAGTTTTACAATTGAAAAAAATCTCACAGCACATCAAACAAAAATAACAATTAGTATATATACTAAAATATTGATGATCTTGCCTCAATGTGCTCACAAATGTTCATATTGAATGGATCTTATGTCAGTTAATTGCTGTGTTGTGTAAAGTTCAGATGGTAACTTTCACCGGTTCTTTTATCTTGAATGCTCGCTTTACTAATAATAACAACCAGGAGGACTGCATAACTTCTCAGTTGAACTATTTACTGGATGCCAGAAAGATCGAGTACACAGCTGTGGAGCCTTATCTGCTGAATGCGGAAGAAGGCCTGTTCTATTCAAAATGGTCTCTACACTTATACTGCCTTCTACCCACCCACACGGGAGACGGCTCAACCTACCCCATGTGAAAATGTGTGACCTGATGGTCTTAACTGGTTTCAACTGGATAAATGTGCCGATAGATAGAAAGGCGCCAAGCCAGGACTGGTCTCAGCGACACAACGGCCTCGCTCAAGTCACCTATCTAGTCATTGAGAGGCCTGATCTAACAATTACCTTGGGAAAGTAACCTAATTACTGATTACTTGATTTAAAGGTAACTTAGTTGCTGATTACTTGATTTAAAAAGTAACATTACACTACAAGTTAATTACTATATTAGTTACTTTCAGCATAACAAAAAAACTAAAATGCACAAAAATAACAAAAGTGACTACAGAATTTGCCAATACTTTATTGGAAGTGCATTTATAACAGTCATGTTAGTCATGATAAAGTTTTTTTTTTTTTTTTTTTATCAAATAATGTAATAAAGGCCTTTTTAACTTCTCATTATTTTAGTTTAATATTTTGGTGAGTCTGTTCTATTTGGGCCAGTACTGAAACTGTTTAACTTGGAGGGAGATGGTGCCTCTCCAAGCTGATTTTGGGAGGACTGCACCCTGGATTGATTGTCAATCACAGACCACGTATAGGAATGACATGTAAGACAACCACTCACACGCAAACACGACTGAGTGGGAGCTGAACTCACGCTACCTGCGTGGAAGTCGGGTGAGTGAACCACTAAAGCATTAGTGCCTGCACTTTATGATTACGTAAAACAGGAAAAGCCACCCAATAAGTGAAATCCGCCAGAAATACCCTATTTAAATACTCACAGGCATGTTTTAATAGCATTTACAGAACTCAATTCTTCTAGTCTTTACACATGCTTTTACAAACATACAAACACATTTAAACACTTGTAAAATATTGAAAGAGAGAGCAAGAGCAATGGATACCCCAAAAATATTATACAGTGTAACGGTTGTGTTTGCATCAGTAATCATGCTCGAAGATGTATATCAAAAAATTGACATATATAGCATGGCCTTCTGTAGGCGTAAAAAGCAGGATTACAATACTGTAAGTTTGTTTCGTTCTTCATTCATATTTACACCATCTTAAACAAAATAAGTTTGCTACCATCTAGTGGTCAACTATTGAATCACATCCATTATAAATGAGCGTAAAACCAAAATAGACTTAATTACACAGGTTTTGTGAATAAACTCTGACACGACCGGATACACGTAGCACATTTTGACCGGATATTACATCACACGTACGTTTGTAGTCTCAAAGCAATTGCGGACGATAAATAAGGTATGTTTGGGAGGACGACGAAACAGAAATCTTTTTGGAATTAATTAAAGAAGCGAATATTAATGCTGTTTTAAATGTAAAGCAGTAAAGATACGCTACGGTTTATCAAGAATTACAAAAGCAAACATTTACGACGTCATTGCACAGCGCAGTCGCTTCCTGGTCTTCTTCTTTTTCTTTTAAATTACTGGTGGATCACATCTCTTAATGGTGTATATACCGCCACCTAGAGCGGCGGAGTCCCCTCTCAATATTCGCAAAAGAAGAAGAGATGGAAACGGGCATAAATCGCATGTCTGACTCCAGCACAGGAAGATCATGCAAACTCTACACAGGAAAGCCAATTTCAAACTCAGAATAATACAACTGAGAGGTAGTCAAGACAAGTCAAGACAGCACTTCCGAGTTGGTGACCCATGTGAGAAGGCTGTTTGACCTTAAATATAATCCAAGACATTTGGATTGAGGTTTTGGATTATGACTGTGACAACCAAGAAATTGTGTTTCCCTCTCCTTAAATTCCAAACAATATATTTTTTTAGGAATGATTGCTAGCATATCAAATCAAATACCTGACCATAGGAGCAAAACAACATCAACAACTACAATTGCGTGCAACAACAACACGCTCTACCAAGAACTTCTGGTTGAGGATGTTGATCGTAAAACTGACTCTTTTCACAACATCTGGTAAAAATCGAAGGAGACATATCATTTTGGATGGATTCTTGATTTGATCCCAGATTTTTTTCAGACATCTCCATTTGTTTGTTTGTAGTCCAAATCCTGACAAGTCTCGAAAGGAAACAATGTTGTTATTTGTCTACATTTGATTGTGCATTGAGTTGTTTTGGTTTTTTTTACTTGTGGGAAGTAATGCGAACCTAACGTTAGAGTTCCATTAAAATATTAGTTATTTTTATTAGTTAACATTAACACATACATTACTTCAGAAGGCATTGCTAAGAAAAGTGTTAATATTAAACCTGTTATTTGAATCGTATTTTCCTGGACATGCCCACATTTCGGACCTAGAAAAATCATCTGTTGGAATTTTAAAACCATCTGGGATTTCTCCACTTCAGTCAGTATGAATTATTCCACTCCACTGTGGCTTGTGTTTCACTAGTTGGCATCTATCACTGGGTCTGCATGGTAGGCATTATGCACAGCACCACTGCTTGATCGTGATGTCACTTAATGTGTGGCGTTATTACAAGCTGCATTAAGACTCAGCCTCGTTACTTACCTGTTCACACAAGCATTGACATCGACGGGACAATGTCACTAAGCTCCAAAAAATAAGCATTTCTCTGTTTCACAATTTTTTTTATTTTACTTGTGGTTTTGCTACTTTTGAGGGCGGACTTGCATATTATGCAAGTGGCTTTGCTAGACTCATTTTTGGTCAAATATTTCCACATTCTTGCAGCATAGTACTGCATATGACGGTGAGTGTGTAACAGTGTTATAAAGCAACACAAGCATTGTGATTGTGGTACGTGTGGTGATATAAGTAAAGTGCTAGCACAGTTACTGTCTGTGTATCATTGTACATTTTGGCGAAGAGGATGGAGCTTTCCTTGGATGCTGCTGCCCCCGTTCCGCGCTACCAGTTTTGCAGTTACACAGGTAGGAATCTTTAAAGATTAGCGACGATTGGAATAGCCAAATCTATCAAGGCTAACTACTAGTGGTGCAACAGATCATCATTGATACATGGTCGGTTCGGATCAGGCGCCACGGTTCGGATCGTCAACGATCCGCGGAACGGTTGGTGGGGGAGGAAAAAAACAGTGCGCATTCACGTTGGACACAATTCAGGAAATCTGAAACATACTCAACGTAACACGCTAAGCCTAACTTCAAAATTAAATTTACCAAATACAGTAATACATTGACGGCAATGCAAATAGCCTTAGTACACTTTTACTTTGAAATTGGCCCACGTTGTGGCGTGATGGTTACCTTGACTTCCCTTTTAGACATTTAGGCGTTCTTTATCGTAATTTTGATCGACATTGTAGTTGCGGCCAACATCAACACAACGCTATCCCGAACTCATATTCAATCGCTAATTTAGGACGCCAAGAAATCACTCATTAATTACGCCACCATTGTATGATACGGCAGAAGTTTCCGAGGTAAGTGGCTAACGGCTAACTGTTAGCATTACCGTGTGTCTGGCTGATTGCTGTAAATGAGTTTGACAGCTGGTACCTGATGGCTTACTTGAATTATTTTTCAATATTCTGGACCAAGGCCACTTTGTAATTCACTCTCCATTTTAAAGGAAGGGAATGCGCACATTAAGGTATTTTCGTAATTATTAAAAAATAAAAAATAAATAGAACTTCCTCATTTATTTTATAAAACACTTTTGCCCATTAAAAAACAACAACAACAACAACATTCAACTCAAAATTTCAAACATAGTCGTTTAGATTTTAGGAACACCACTTTAAGCCATTAATACTTTGATACAAAATAAATAAAGACAAAAGTATTGTTTATCTTTTTTTTTTTTTGCTGACCCATAAAAACTATCCGATCCGAGGCTCAAATCCGTGATCCGATCCGAACCGTGACTTTTGTGATCCGTTGCACCACTACTAACTACAATTCTATTTCATAACCAGCCAAGGTTATTATAGTTGATGAAAACTCTCTCTCTCTCTCTCTCTCTCTCTCTCTCTCTCTCTCTCTCTCTCTCTCTCTCTCTCTCTCGCTCATTCAGCCATGACGTCACTGTGACAAAGTGCCGAATATCCGAACACACACCAGATTATTCCACCACAGAAAGAGAAGATGTGAGTGGAGATGAACGTGCATCACGAGCTGCGACTGTTTAAGTCATCAGTCGCAGGGCAGGGCAGCAACAGGGCGTGGATGTTGCGTGGCTCTGATTAATTGAGACGTTTAACGTCCACAGCGGCACATTTTTGCGTAGAGGACTCACTCACCATAGTCTTTTTTGCAGTACTTCTTCATGGTGATCTTCATTTTCCCTTTGGAAGCTTTACAGTGGGATTCACAATCTGGAAATACGGGAAACACACATTTTTAGCTTTTGATTCATACAATACTGTATATTAAATCACATCTTAATTTAAAGCAGTGATTCTCATTTGGTGGGTTGCTGATAAAAAAGTTGGGGGGTAGGGGGATGACAGCATAGATTTTTTTTTAATCACGTTTTCATACATGTAATTATTATGTTCCTCTTTAATCCAGTTTTAAATGAATGTTGCACATGTGCAATTACCGGTATGTTTTTTTTTTATTAAAAAAAAGATGACGTGTGTTTTCAAAGGCTATTTTTAACTTCTGTAAAATAGTGTCACAGCATAATGACCATGGAAAAATGTGTGGTTCAATTGCGAGCTCCTGTTCTAAAGAGTCATTTTTTGAAAACCCTCCTGGACTTTCATTATTGTGGATCACATCGTACCCGGGATGGTGTTCTGGGGGGTCCCACTGAGAAACATTAAGAAATCCTCTTCTGTTTGTCACTCACATGTCCTCTGTTCCCTTTACAGTGCACCCCTGAATATTCGTGGTTTGGCATTTGAAGATGTGTTTTTGGAACTTCTCTACGGAACAGTGGACCAGCTCTACACCCTCAGCAGGGTCCTCGAGGGTGCGTGGGAATTCGCCCAACCAGTCCACATGTGCTTTGTGGACTTGGAGAAGGCATTTGACCGTATCTCTCGGGGAGTTCTGTGGGGGGTGCTTCGGGAGTATGGGTTACCGAGCCCCCTGATACGGGCTATTCGGTCCCTGTACGACCGATGTCAGAGTCTGGTCCGCATTGCCGGCAGTAAGTCGAATTTGTTTCCTGTGAGGGTTGGACTCCGCCAAGGTTGCCCTTTGTCACCGATTCTGTTCATAACTTTTATGGACAGAATTTCTAGGCGTAGCCGAGGCGTTGAGGGGGTCCGGTTTGGTGGCCTCAGCATTGCATCTCTGCTTTTTGCAGATGATGTGGTGCTGTTGGCTTCTTCAAGCCGTGATCTCCAGCTCTCACTGGAGCGGTTCGCAGCCGAGTGTGAAGCGGTTGGGATGAGGATTAGCACCTCCAAATCCGAGACCGTGGTCCTCAGTCGGAAAAGGGTGGAGTGCCCTCTCCGGGTCGGGGAGGAGGTCCTGCCCCGAGTGGAGGAGTTCAAGTATCTTGGGGTCTTGTTCACGAGTGAGGATAGGTTAGAGCAGGAGATCGACAGGCGGATCGGTGCAGCGTCTGCAGTGATGTGGACGCTGTATCGGTCCGTTGTGGTAAAGAAAGAGCTGAGCCAAAAGGCAAAGCTCTCCATTTACCGGTCGATCTACGTTCCTGCCCTCACCTATGGTCACGAGCTGTGGGTCGTGACCGAAAGAACAAGATCCCGGATACAAGCGGCCGAAATGAGTTTCCTCCGCAGGGTAGCCGGGCTCTCCCTTAGAGATAGGGTGAGAAGCTCGGTCATCCGAGAGGGACTCAGCGTCGAGTCGCTGCTCCTCCACGTTGAGAGGAACCAGTTGAGGTGGCTCGGGCATCTGGTTCGGATGCCTCCTGGACGCCTCCCTGGGGAGGTGTTCCGGGCATGTCCTACCAGCAGGAGGCCCCGGGGACGACCCAGGACACGCTGGAGAGACTATGTCTCTCGGCTGTCCTGGGAACGCCTTGGGGTCCTGTCGGATGAGCTGGCTGAAGTGGCTGGGGAGAGGGAAGTCTGGGCTTCCCTGCTAAAGCTGCTACCCCCGCGACCCGACCTCGGATAAGTGGAAGAAGACGGACGGACGGACGGACGGTATACACTGTATGATAGTTATTTAATTGTAGTGTCTCTCAATTGAGCCAAGTGCCGTAAGCATGAGACAAAAGACAGAAGGTTTTTGTTAAGGCGGAAGTTACATACATAAAGTTCATGCACATAAATCTCAATCCAACAGCAGCTGTGTTGGATTTGTCAATCAGCAGGAGAGGGCACAGCTCAAACTAAGCAGTTTTGCATCACAATTTGAGTCAAAAGTTGCATTTTGTGCCTCACAAACACGGTGAAACGCAAAACGGCAAATGAGGAGCACTGCTTCGATTTGCCAGGGATCAAGTCAGCTGTGTTCACTCCTACAACGGCGCAAATGCACAACTCTAACTGCGCCTGTCTACAAAAATCATAAAACAAAACAAAGAAAACTACCAATGCGCAGTTTCCGCGAGACTTGCCGTGGGCAGGAAAATTCCAAATGTAAAAAAACCCAACATGGCGGCCGCTACAGAAGGCATGTTATTAGTTCCCTTCGCTGCCTCCATCAGGGACTCGGGAGGCAGCCACAGTGTGTCACTTATAACCAATCGGGGAAGAGAGCCCCGTTCGTGTGTGAGCCTGTTGCTGCGCTTAATGGAAGCATATTAGGCTACGACTTTGAGGCCCAAGGTAAATAAACCCTACGAGTAACATTTTGACAAAAGGTGAGTTGTGTAATTTAGACCACTTTGTCAGAAATCAGTTATTATTATTATTTATATTTATAATATTATTATTTGACAGGTTAAGTTTTATTTTTTATTTTTTAACTTTAACTCATTCACTGCCATCGACGGCTATAGACGTCCAAAATTCATTTGAACTATTTCTATTAGTTTAAAAAAAAAATCCTCACTTTTGTTAACAAAAGTATGAAAACCTAGAAAAAAAATTATTGGACATTCAGAACAGATGTAAAATTTGTGGTTAATCGTGAGTTAACTAGTGAAGTCATGCGATTAATTACAATTAAAAAATGTAATCGCCTGACGCCCCTAATTTGTAATAATCTTTTCTTTAAAAAAAGAAAAATATTAAAAACAAAATGTCTAGGTTTTCATACGCTCGTTAACAAAAGTGGGAAAAACATGTTAAACTAATAGAAATAGTTCAAATGAATTTTTGACGTTTATAGGTGTCAATGGCAGTGAATGAGTTAATTTACTTTTATTTTATTTTATCTCATTTTATTATGGTTCTCACCAACTAAAAGGTGTGCATTTGAGACATTTCTCCTATTTCCTGAGTTACATAAAATCATTAAACTGCTTCTTGAGTGTTACTTTCTAACAAGTGAATCATCTAAACACTTTTAGTGAAATCGATGAGAACATTAATCAACATTTAATATAGTTTAACATTTCAACTGTTCCCTCTTGAGGTGTCCTCATTTTAGAACCTTTCACACTTCCAAAACTCCTACTAGTGTAAAGAATACTTTTCGTTTTCCTAGTCCATAGTCTAAGATCATAAACATAAACATTAGAAGCTCAAGTTAAGTTAAAGTGTTAAAGCCTTTTTTTTTTGCATTTAACACCTTATGTTTTTAATCCAGGTTTGATATTTGCCAAAGTGCATGCACTAAGAATACTATGCACTAAGAAATCAAAACTGGTCATTATAAAAAGGGAAACCAATTGGTTACTTATAAAGTGAAATGCATTAATGCATTTATGCGCGCTTGACATTTCGTGGCAGGCTTTAAAGACGACTGCTGCTTTTGTCTCCCTGCCAGGTAATGTCCATAAATGAGGGAGCTGGTGGTGGGACCAGAGGGCATTTTTTTTTAAATTGAAATCATTTGTTCTTTCCACTCTCCACTGACTGACACAAATTGCAAGCAGATCGTCTACTAGTGTTGCCGTAGCTCCTGCTCTCTCTGAGTCGGAAGACTTGTGCTCCCTTTTCCGGGGGGTGGGAATGCTGGGCTGGGCCGTTTAGAAGAGGAAGGAGGGAGCAGTTGAGAGAGGGGGGCCTTTCAGTTCGCCTGAATATGGACAAACTTCATTATTTCTTCCAGCTCGCCATCCAGTCGTCCCCTTTCTTCTCCATTATCCTCTGTGTGAATGAGGTTGCCCGGGTAATGATGGAGGAAGAAAAAAACGCCCCTCTCCCCCCACTCTTAAAAAAGAAAAAGTCGTTTGGTTTGTGGGATGAGGATCGAATTCGTGTATGTTGAGGAAACATTTTTTGCCGCTTTCTCAGGTGGTGGGATCATAAAAAATAAAAGGAAAAAGAGAGAAAAAAAAACAGAAATCCCAGAGTAAATGACTTTGACTAGTCCATATCAAGCAATGGCTAATTTCCATCTGAATGCAGGAAAGAGGCTGGTTGGGGCCTCGATCTGCCTCTGGCCTCTGGGGGCCTCCATCACACCTCCCCTTTGATAGGCGACACTGACGTTGCGCCCCCTCAGAGAAATTGCTGCACACTGAGCCATTACACCCGCAGCGCTCATTAAGGTCCAATCTCCTGCTGGGAAGACAAACGCCCCCATTGTGTGGCTGTGCGGCAGCGCCACGCTCATTCTGCGGGGACCACACGGCTTCTAATTTGGAGGGTGGCGTCCACACACAATCCAAGCTTCACACTGTCTCAGCCATACTTCTTTCACTGTCGCCGGGAGTCAGAAATGACTCACCCCATTCTCAGAAATGCCACAACAGGGCGGGCAACCAAGGCAATCAAGAGACGGCTGACAATGGCCCGTGTCAATGAGAAAACGATGGCTCTGCTTCCGATACTGCAGTGTCGGGAATCCGAGTTTTTGCTGACTGGTGGCTAGTAGGGGACCCGAGATTTTTAAACACTCGTAGACACAATTGGAAATTTCCCTATGGGGTTACCTAGTAGCAGTCTTGTTGTCAAACATGGCAACAAAACTAAATTAGGGATAGACCGATCATTGGCTGGGCCGATTATTGGTGCCGATATTTAGCATTTTGATGAATAGCGCCATTTGCCTTTTAAAGAAAAAATCTGATGGCCGATAAGAGGTCAAATAACTAAGGGGAGGAACCATTCAAAATTTCCTTTAACTTCTAGAGATGCCGCTGACCTTGGGAAGTCTGCACCTTTTGTTTTTGTTTGAAATAAAACAAAAATAAGTGAAAGTTTTAAGATTTGCTGATGACACTGGAAGTTCCCTGAACTTTTTGTGACAATTATAAAACAAAGGTGTCTATTGTCTTAAGATTTAGACAAAGCATATTATCTTAGACTCATCACAATAAAGTCAAAGGGGAAGTCAACTCGAAAAATTAATTTCCAATAATATGTTCAATGTAGGCCCACTAGTCTAAACACGGTTTTCTTATTAATATTGCATTTGTGAAATATGAGTTAAGCAGTACTAGTGGGGGCACAGACACATTTTCGGGTTGATTTGTATATTTCAAATATTTTCCCTTTTTAGTGCAAATGAGTATCAGCTCCAAATATCAATTGCCAGTCTCTCTGATTACTAATAATTGATATTGGCTTAAACACAAAAAAACTGATCGTTCTATCTCCTAACGAAATTAAGCAAATTCATCACTCAGGTGCACAAAACGAAACGAGGTGGTAAGTGGGAATGTAAGTGGCTAAGTTATTTATTATTAATTTCACATCATATATATTTAATAAAAGTTATCAAGATTTCAAACCTGTTCTTTTTTCCCCCTCCACCTCCCCTGCGTCTTCCCTTTCCGTCCTGTTTCCCTGTTGGTCATCGTTTTTCATTTTTCTTGGATTGGTTAAGCCTGTTAAGGTAAATTTTGTTGCTCTGTACTTGTGCATGTGCAATGACAATAATCCTAACTCACAGTCAAACTAATTGAGGCAACACTGTAAACAACTAAGACAACAGGTTCGAAGAGGGTCCGGACCTAATGAGCCATGAACGGAACACACTCCCCCCCAAAAATGACACTAAAGCGATGGGTAAACACTGCCGTGGCACATCGTCTTATGTCACCACATGGTGACTCTTGTTAGAGTAAACCAACAATAGCTTCAGCCTGGGCTTTGCTGCCAGCGCAGTCAGCCGTGATTGAAATACAAACTGGTGCAAATGAAGCATGTAATCAGATTAAGGTTGAAACCCCAGGGGGGGTTGCTGTGCAGGCTGGGAATACAGGCAATGACGCCACAGGGAGCCATGAAAAGTGAGACCAAGTTAATGTGGATGGAGGATGGAATATACAAATATTAATGCAATTTTATTTACAATGTTTCCAATAGTGTGAATAGCTATAAAAAAAAAAGAGAGAAAAAAACTGCGTGTAACATTAAAGGGTCTTAAACTTGATCCGGTAAAGTACATTTTTAAGTTCAGCGGCATGGTATGTAAAGGGGTACTTAATTCATTTAGCCATTTTCAGCAGTAAAAAGTTAGTATCTTGTCCAGAACTAATTTGATAACTTCATTATTTTTCATGCAAAATGAATACCTTTAAAAACAAATGTTGCTGTCGTCTGAAAATGACATCACAGGTGCTCAGGAAACAGGTAACAACCAATCACAGCTCACCTGTTTTCTGGGTTTGGTCATATTAACAAACTGAGCATAGGCACGCGTCATGTCACCTTCGGTCGAAAGCAAGTGGCATAATGTGTTTTTAAAGGTATTAATTGTACAGGAAAAAATAAGTTATCATATTCATTATAAACACAGTTGTATCTTCGTTCTGCTGAAAATTTCTAAATGAGTATCCCTTGAACTTTGTTTAAAAAAAAAAATACATCTAACTTTTGAGTACAAGGCTTTTAAATTAATTGAATCATCATTTAATCACAGTTTAATAATTGATATTCTAATTAGTGCTATCAAAGTTAAAGCGTTAATTAATTAATTAATCACATTTTTTTTATTGCATTAATCATGTTTTAAAGCAGTTTAATCACACTATCAATTTTGGCCGAAGATGATCCTTTAGCTGACAGCAGATGATTACGTTAAAGGTAGCACAGGTTGCGTTTGAGCAATAAACATAACTACATGCATTAAAGTAAAGCATTTAATAAATGTTTGTGTATGACATTCAGAATATTTGCTCATGTCAAAATATTTTTCCCTCCATTTTAAATTACGAAAGTAATTAATTGACTAGAAAAAAAGAAGAGGATGAGAGCATGGAGTGGATCAAAAAATGACATCCTAATAACATTAGATGTAGAAAGAATTAACGCGTAACAGGTGCTCTTCAAATTTGGTTGGCAAAAAATATTGATAAAAAGCCTTTTTAATTAAGCGATGAATCGCAATTAATCAAAATTCTATAATATGATTAATCTGATTACAAATTGTAATTGTTTGACAGCTCTAATATGAATTCTAATCTCCTAGATTTAAGCAAAGCATTCAATTTCAGACTACGCACAATGTTGCAGTGGTTTACAATAAAATGAAATGCATTTTTCATGAAAAAAATCTATTCCTCATTTTTGATAAAGAGTTGGGCTTACTTTTCTACTGGAATTTATTGTTGCCCTTTATGTTGATACTTTGAGGTGGTGCAAAAACTTTCAGAGCAACTTTATTTAGAACTTTTATTCAATAAAACTATTCTAAATTGAATGTACTTAAATAAAACATTGGGTTGTACAAGCAAGGATTAAATAGCACAAATTGGAGATGAGCATGCAACATTTGTCATATGAAGAGTTTTTTTGTTGTTGTGTTTTTTTTGTGTCTTACAGCATTAGGGAGGTAAAAAGCACGTCACTATAGCAGAAACTGATAAAAGTAATTTCAACCCAGTTAAGAGTAAAAACAGCAAATATGAGATTACATCTCATAAATTCTGCTTGATAATTGTCATTATGAATAAAGAGTGGCCTAAAGGTGACCATTCTAGACATGAAGGAAGTCCAAAGCATGATACACAAAACAGACTAATGTAAAGTCCATAAACAAGAGAACAATATCAAACAACGTCAATCAATTACTCCCTGTGAATAATGATAAGAAATGCTGCGCTAGACCGTTTGCTTACTGACCTGATGTCTCATCGTAGCTGCTGTAAGTCGCCGTAGGGGATGCAACTGGAATCTCTGCGGTGCAGACGGGAAGCGGGTCATTAATTGTCATCTCAAGAGAATTGTCAGCATGTGTTTTTTTTTGTCCACTAGAGCACACTTTCTCCTGCCTTGGACCATATGTAACCTATTTGGGATCATACATGGAATACACCTGTGGGAATGAACGGGATGTTTTCTTAATGACATTGCCTAATCATCTGTCGGAAGATGAGTTTGCTTTAAGTGCTGTGATTGTGGTACGTTGAAGGTGCTGAGAGCCAAACTGAAGCTGAACAGTGCTATGGGAGAAGCAAATATATTCTCTTTTTGCGCTTCATGATGAGGATAAAAACTACATTTCAGCAGCTACAGACATGACTTATCTTTTAATACCAGTCACATGCTCTTTGATAAAAACAGCTACCAGTGATCTCTATCTATCTCAGTGTGAGGCTGGTGTATATTACTGAAGGCTTGGCGTCTGCAGCCAATAAATATACAGTATCAGCCATCATTTCTTTGAAAAAAAAAAGAGCTAAATATCTATCCAAAATAATGGAACAGGATATAAGAATAACAAGATGTGACTGCAAGGCTAACAAGCATTCACAAGCATAAGCATTTCAAGTTGTCTTCAAAGATAAATTGAGCATACACTGGTTTCAAATTCAAAGCAGTTTGGATTTGTAAACCTATTGTAAGAATAATAACTCCCAGCAAATGGTCATGCTTTTGTTCAGATGAAAAATATTTACAATTGGATAAAGCACTGTGGTTTATTTACTATATAACATTTATTTATGAAGACCAGATGTCTTCTTGAGGGTGATAAAACCCTCAATGTGGATTTATTTACAATAACACCATTGTAACACATTGTATGGTGGTGCCTTGAGATATGAGTTTAAGTTGTTCCATGTACATGCTTGTAACTCAAAACATTGCTTTCTTGATTGAAATGACGGGAAATTCCTTTAATCTATTCATTAAGCCACCCCTTCCCCTCCAAAAATTAAAAAAACGAAGTATTTAAAAACATAGAGTAGTAACATAATTGTGTAAGTTTGCCCATCATCATTTAATGCTGCAATTCAATACATTTTGCTGCTCTTTCTGGAGTTCCCATCTTGGCCACCAGTAGGCAGTATATTAATATACTATATTAATAATAATATATATATATATTATATATATATATATATATATATATATATATATATATATATATATATATATATATATATATATATATATATATATATATATATATAATATATAGAGAATAGTACTTCATCAACCACTACTGTGATGCATTTATGCAAATATGAGTTCATTAAAGGGTTTATAAACAGCTACTATCTATGTTAAACGCAAGTGTTTTTCATTTTTAAAAGGAACCCTGACTGTCATGACAAGTTTGCTCTATATTATTTATTTGGTTGTTACTAACATAACTATGAGATTCATTTTCCTCAAATCTTTTCCAGTTCAATACATTTTGTATAAACTTTATTTAGACGTACGCCTCCATTGTAATTTACGTCGCAACGCATTCAGTGCGTAGTGACATAGAATGGCGGCTGGCTCTCTGCCGAGCAATGTGAAACGCCTATCAAGAAAGCAATGTAAGCTTCCGTTGCGTTCCTAAAGGGACGATCAAAACTATTGAATGTGTCCTGGTGAATGACGAGAGCACGACGTGGGGGGGATGGGGGGTGGGGGCTGACTCTCCCGATCGCATGTTTCTTTAGGAACGCTACGAGGCTTAACTTGCTTTCTTCACATTGCTCGGCAAAGAGCCTGCCGTCATATTATTAAATTTAATTTAATTTAGTTTCTTCAGTGTTCCTGCAAACTCCGCACAGGAGGGTCTGAGCTGAGATCCAAACCCATTTTTGCCAACCACAAAGTGCTGCTTCTCATTATTAATCATGAAAGTTAATCACATGCCATGAACAAGGTTGGCACCTATCAAATTAATCCCAACGGAACATCTGTCAATAATAATAAAGACTTGGCGTTAGAGAAAAATACATTATTATATTTAGTCCTTAAATTTTCTCATTTAAGTGGTACTGGACTTTTTGAGCCCAAAATTGGATAATAACGTCATTAATCAAATTATTTAAGTCAGGGCTCCCCAACCGCAGGCCTATATAGCAGTAACAGACCACACTGAAAGTTATTATATATATATATTTGAATCTGCAGACTATTAATCCTGTGTCTCATTCCTGCACGTTTCATACACCTGCAAGCTCAAAAAGGTAGGAAAAAGCTGATTGGACGTTCTCTTTTAGTCTGACATGTTAACTGTTGGCGTCTGACTGTTTTTTAAAAATAAATAACAATAATTATATGTTATATGACATCTTTCTACATGTATACGTTCACTGTGACATGTCTTTCTGTATGTCTAACTGTACTGTGCAAATGATTTGTTACTGTACTTCAGATTTTCCAGGAATCTTCTATACTTGAGTATGTATTTTTCTGCAGTTCTGTAAAACTACTTCAATACGGCGTGGGGGTACTTTGCCACCCACCACTGGCAATCTTTGAGTGGTCTTAACATCAATCATTTGAGCAGCTCCACTAAATTCTCACGAGGCCACAGATACTGGGACATACTGATGGATGGTCCAACCTTGTGTTTCCTTGTCTGTTCGTATACAAGTTTACATTTCATTAAGAAATGATCATTTTTTTAACTGTACTTTTTCTGTCAGTTGTGAGAAAGGCTTACTGATGCAGGGAGCGATGGGAGAGCGGCTCTGCTGGTACCCCTTGGCACATCGGTTGCAGGTGATTCCCGCAACTCCGTCCTTGCAAGGACATTGGCCTGTTGTCTGATTGCACGTCTTCCCTGCCGCTCCAACTGGATGGCAGTCACATGCTGGGGAGAGGAAATGACAGAGATGTGTCACCAAAGAAACTTGAAAACAAAAGTCATGTAGTTTATACAGATAGTAAGTAGACTACACCATAGACCAGCTAACGGCAGGTCTAAGTTGTGGTGCAGGTGGTTCAATGCAATTTGGTGGATTTGATCAAAAGCGCAGGCCGACAGATTATGCTCTCTGCTGATATGTGAGGTTTTTAAAATCAAATCAAATCATCTTAATCATCGCAGAAATCAATTACTCAACCGTAATCTAAATGCTCAAACATAATGAGAAATCATTCCCTTTAGAGTTGACTTAGTTTTCTTTGAGTGACATCCCAGACGAGCAAATGGGCCTCGCACCTGCATAAATCCACATATTACACAGCTTGCCTCCACCCTTCATGAGGGGGAAGGGGGGGGGGGGGGAAACTTGATTCCGATTAGCATTTCACAGACTTAGCATTTCTTTCATCTTGTGTTTTAGTATCGAAACGTATGCAGGTATGAGTCTGTCTTGAAGTAGAACGGGCGCAGACGTTTGTGATCAGGCAGGCCGTGTGCTTCTCAGATTGAGTTTCCAATGCGAAACTTTTTGGCAACGATTTCCTCGCAAACATTGGCTGAATAATGTTTCCCGGTAACGCTTGAGTGGAACACACTTCAAAGTCTGCTTAAGCGGTTAGCTGGGAAAACTGCACGTTCAATGTGAGAAATTTGCTCTGTGAGTGTGCACTATTACAGTACCAAGATACAGTGTTTGAAGTGCAGCCTTTGGATTAGCATTGAAAGTGTTGCACTGTGTGTACTACAGGCATTGGTGGTTTTACTTCAACTCTTATCAGATGTTTTTAAGAGCTCACCACCTCAATTTTATGGCTATAAGTATTACTGTAATTACAAGAAAAGTCATATTGTTTTTTTTTGGGGGGGGGGGGGTCATGAAAAAAGACGTTACAACTACTACTACATACAAGCAAAACGTTTATATTGATAAAAGGAGGGTCAAAACCCATGTATTTGGTTTAGCTTTTAGCTGATTTCTTTATTAAATATTTAGATATTCATTGTTCTTCTTACTTATTTATCCATACCCTAACCCTAACCCTCCCATAAGGAGACACTGGAGGTAAATTTAAAAAGGCTAACGGGATTCAAAAACTAAAACAAACTACAACTAAAATACATAAAATAAATAGGATATGTAACCATAACAATTAAATGAATAGAAAAATGAATAAGTAGAAAAATAAGGATAAAAAAATAGATAAATGGATAAATACGTGAGAAGAACAATGAATATCTAAATATTTAATAAAGAAATCAGCTAAAAGCTAAACCAAACAAATGGGTTTTGACCCTCCTTTTAAAAGGGGAATCAACCCCAAAACGTTCTTGTTTTATTTAGCCCCATTCTGATTAATAGTGTGTTTGCGAAATATGAGTTAAGCAGAAAAATCCACCAGTCTTTTTCCATCTCAAGGGTCGGCCATTTTCCCACATACTGACGACTGAAGATGACGAGCTCCTTGTTAAAGTGGAAATCAACCCCCCCAAAAAATTGTTTTGACAACATGTTCTATGCAGCCCCTCTAGTGTAAATATGGCATTCTTGTTAATATTTTAAGTGGAATACGAGTTAAGTAGCAAAATCCAGTCGTTTTTATCCATCTCAGAAGGCGGCCATTTTACCACTTGCTCTCCAGTGAAAATGACATCACAGTTGCTCAGGGCTCAAGTAACGACCAATCATGGCTCAACTTCAGAGAACAGGTGAGCCGCAACATTGATGTCATCTTCAGTTGACAAAAGTGCAAAATGGCCGCCCACTTGGATAGATAAAAATGGGTGGATTTTGCTGCTTAACTTATATTCCACAAATGCAATATTAATCAGAATGGCATGTTAAGACTAGTGAGGGCACATACAAAATATTATTGTCAAAAAAAGTTTTGGGTTGACTTCACCTTGTAATGCATCAACAGTTGCCCTCTGGCAGGCTGTTTCAGAGGTACAAAGTTAGAATATCTGACTGCTGCTTTTCCGTAAATTTTTGTTGTAGCTCTCGGAATTTAAAAGGCTGGTGCCAGAGGACCTCTGGGCCCATGAGGGTTGATATGATAAAAAGCATATTAGTCAAATATGATGGGTCCAAGACCGTAAAGACATTTAAAAACGAGTAAACGAAGCATAAAATCGATCCTGAAGCACACAGAGAGCCAATACTAATAAATATTTGTTAAAACAACAGCACTGTGGCGAAGTGGGAAACACATCTGCCTCCAGATTCTGAGTTTTGGAATTTGCTTTCAAACTCATGCTCGGTTAAGTGAGGACTCTAAATTGCGCAACTATGTGAGTGTGAATGTGAATGGTTGTTTGTTCTGCATGTGTCTGTCATGTTTAGATTCTGTTTTCCTTGTGTGTCTTCCTTGTCTTGTTAAGTGTGATCCTGCCCTTCCACGTGTTATCCAATCAGTGCCCTCAGCCACTTGTGTCTTGCCCAGGTGTGTCGTTAGTGTTTGTGTATTTAGTCTGCTGTCTCCCTTCTGTCTGTGTGGGTTCATTGTTTTTCCCCCCATGTTATGCTGCCCGTTTTTTGCCTCGGGTTTTCCCCATGTCATGCTGCTCGTTTTTTTGCCTCGGGTTTTCCCCATGTCATGCTGCTCGTTTTGCCTTGCCTCTCCTCACACAGAGAATAATTTTTATAGTAAATATTGAACAGGTAGAACATTTGCACTTTTAGGAGGAAAAATAATCATTGATCCTCCCCACACTCCAGGATAATTAGCATAATCTTCATATTTGATAATAAGCCTTTGCTGAATTTGATTGGAAGGGGAGAATCTGACTCCACGCTGTTGTTGGGTAAATTTAATTTGGGCTTGAATAAAAAGGGGAAGGGAACCATTGGCTATAAGGAATTTGGGCAGAAGGGGGCATAACGTCAGTGCATGCATGGTGGATTTATTTCCCACTCATGATGTGAAGGTGAGCATGTTTGCCTACTCTGCCTCTATATGAGCCAGGGGATTGACTGGAAACCAGCCAAGGGTGTTGTCCACCTTTCACAGGATAAACAAGATAAATAATAGAGGAAATGGTTGAGTTGGGGCAGAATAATGCAGTATGACTAAGACTGCGCCCACTTATAAGTGGGTAAGTACAATAGTCTAAATGTGGCATTCTGGTGAACATTGTGTTAGTGGAATATGAGTTAAGCAGCAAAATTCATTCGTTTTTATCCATCATTGGGGGGGTGACATCACTGTTGGTCAGGTCCCAGATAACAACCAATCATACCGCAGCTTCAGAAAACAGGTTAGCTGTGATTGGTCGTTGCCTGAGCCCTGAGCAACTGTGATGTCTTCTTCAGTCGACAGCAAGTGACAAAATGGCCACCCTTTGCGATGGATAAAAAACGGATGAATTTTGTTTCATAAATCATATTCAACAAATGTAATATTAATGAGAATGTCATGTTTAGACAAGTGAGGTCTCATATAGCATATTATTGTCAAGAAATGTTTATGGTTGACTTCCACTCGAACTCATTCACTGCCATTGACGACTATACGCGTAAAAAAAAATCATGTGAACTATTTCTATTAGTTTCATTTCATTATTTTTTTAATGAAAACCTAGATTTTTTTTACTGTACATTTATAACAGATATAAAATTATCATGCGATTAATTATGATTAAACGCCCCATATATATATATATTTTTTTAAATTAGGCCCATCAGGCGATAAATTTTTCTTAATTGTAATTAATCACATTACTTCACTTGTTAACTAATGATTAATCACAAATTTTATATCTGCTCTAAATTTACAATATTTTTTTCTAGGTTTTCATACTCTTGTTAGCAAAATTGGGGAAAAAAATGTTAAACTAATAGAAATAGTTCAAATGAATTTTTGACGTCTATAGCCGTCAATGGCAGTGAATGAGTTAAAGGCTTCAACCTCTAATATTTTGGAAGAACAAAAAAAAAAAAGCATCAAGTATATCTAATGTGATTCTCCAAGAGTTTTGTCTACTATGCGCTTGATGAGGGATGAAGTTGTTAATGTGTATATAGAATCTAAAATAAAGCATGAGCCATTCCATACTGCCACTGGAGATTCGCACGTCGAGTTTTCTCCCATACAGCGTGCATCCATTAGGCACATTGGTGCAATACATTTAACTCATGTCAAGTGAGGCAGAGGAGGAGTCCTGAGGGATAAAAGCAGACTTCCTCGGATCTGTGTTGGCACGCCAGTGACTATATTTCCTGCCCAACAACAGAACAGTGGGATGGTTGGCTGAATTGGACAATAATTGGTTGTTTAACTGATGTTACGTTGGCCCATTTTGAGGAGGAAAGGCAGAAATCGGGCTGTTTGGATGAAGGAGGCGCGGAAGTGAGCGGGTCTGGGTACTGATCCAGCTGTTTAGAAAGACTTTGCAAACATCAATGGATGTCGCTACATCATCAGGTTGAGCAAGAACCCCTCTTGCATTAACCCGACGCCAGATCCAACACTCTCAGTCTAACTCCTCTGCAAATGTGTGAAAATGTTTAGACTGGCAGCCTGAAACAATGCTGCAAAGGACCATTTAAGTGTGGGTGATCTATCAAGCTTTTGTTCAACACAGCATTACCACATGCAGTAAACGGATCCCAGGACTGTGTTTATAAAAGAGCTTGGATTTAAGAGTTAGTTTTTTTTTGAATCCCGATCACAGAGCTCTTTCGTTTCATTTCAGTCAGAATAAATCAATATGAAACCATGCAGAACGACAGATCCACAGAAACATTAGCAACGACAGATTACAGAGCGTTAACATTGGCTAAATATGAATGAATTAAACATTTTTGGAGCCATGTCAATGTTATCATTAGAAAAATAATTTTTAAATGTTCCGTTCCATGCTGAAGTGATGTCCTTTTCGCTGAAATGCTTTGGTCAGCACAGATGCTCCCTTTTTGTCTTTCCTGTTGATAATCTTCTGCAGTTTGAGGTATGTGTCAGTATGTTGTGTGTACTCATGTGTGTGCACGTGTTACATGCAGGTATGAATAGATTAGCGAGCTGGTTCCACAATCCGCTCACACCTCAGCTTCTGCTTGTTATCTTTGTCTTGTCAGTCATTCATAGGGGACCCCAAATAGCTTTGTGCTTGTACGGGTCACTTCACCAGTGCCGAGACAGGTGGCTCCTTTATTCCAAACTTTCCAAAGAATTCCTTTAATACCTCAAGCATGGCGGTATAGTATTGACTGGTAACAGTGTGTGAATAAAGGGATTATTTTACTGGAATTTTACTGGAATTTTTGAATGTCTAATATGCAATGACAACCTCAAAAGCCCCTTTTATGACAATGTTGACTTTTCAACACAGGATTCAACAAGGCGTTCTTCTGCATGTACTGAAAGAGGGCAAGTCCAACCAAACATATTCTTTACAATAATATGTTCCACCACTGGTCTAAACATGGGATTCTGATTGATATTTTGTTTGTGGAATATGAATTAGTAGCAGCAAAATTCATCCGTTTTTATCAATCTAATGGGACGGCCATTGTGCCACTTGCTGTCAACAGAAAATTACATCACAGTTGCCCAGGGTTCAGGTAACAACCAATCGTGGCTCTGCTTCAGAAAACAGGTGAGCTCTGATTGGTCGTTGCCTGAGCCCTGAGCAACTGTGATGTCATCTTCAGTCGATAGCGAGATGGTCGACCCATGAAATGGATAAAAAAAACGGCTGGATTTTGGAGGTGCTACAACCAAACCATCAATGGTGAAATTCACAACAGGTGTTTGATCAGTTAAAATTTCCAAGGGTATCCAGTAGTATGCCTTTCTGTAACTCTTCCAGTCTTTCTCTTTGTTGTAGTCTGCTGATGACAGTGCATGTGTGACATTCTGTTTCAAATGTGAATTTTGCAGTTGAGCTCCTTGTTAAAGTGGAAATCACCCCCCTATCCCCCCACCCCACATTTTTTTCTTTTTTCTTGACAACATGTTCTATTCAGTCCCCCTAATGTAAATATGGCATTATTGTTAATATTTTAAGTGGAATACAAGTTAAGTAGTAAAATCCGGTAGTTTTTATTCATCTCAGAAGGCGGCCATTTTACCACTTGCTCTCGAGTGAAAATTACATCACAGTTGCTCAGGACTCAAGTTACAACCAATCACAGCTCAGCTTCAGAAAACAGGTGAGCTCTGATTGGTTGTTGCCTGAGCCCTGAGCAACTGTGATGTCATCTTCAGTCGATAGCAAGATGTATTTGTATTACGGTGTCTTTATTTATTTATATATTTACCTTTGCAAGCTCTCCGGTGTGAGATGGACTTGGTCATGTCCCTGTAGAAGCCTTCCTTGCAGTAGTGGCAATGTCGGCCGGCCGTGTTGTGACGACAGTTGAGACACACCCCTCCGCTCCTGCGCCCTGACAGCTTGTACAGCTCCATGTTGAATCGGCAGCGACGAGCGTGGAGGTTGCAGTGGCAGGCTGATCGGCGGGAGACGGGGAGACAAGCAATCAACACTCCGACAAGACGCTTTATCTTGACTATTTGCAGTCTAGCTCGGCACCCTCTGGCGTTCATGAACACAAAAAGCAAGCTGTAAGAAGACGTCAGTTTGTTTTGGGAAAATGTGACTTTGTCACGCAGCGTATGTAAAAATGGGACTTTATTTCATCACAGTGAGGCGGAGGGCTGTTATTGAAACAGATGGCCTGACCTGGTTCAGATCACTTTGCCTCTGCCACCTGCTTGCAAATTTAACCTTTGAACCCTGGCAGGAAAAGGTTCTTCCACTGTCACAAAGATCTGAGACCATTCTACAATTTTCAGTCATTTAAATTCACCTTAAAGAACTTCCTTATTAAACATTATTAGATGATCTTGTTCAAAAAATATTGTCAGATTGTTATCAACCAGCTATTAAGTGGTTCAAAGCCAGTCATTATTTGACAGGTTTCTTTAATATTGTATCCCTAATTCATTATTCCACAATGGACATAAAATCTGTGAGGTTTTCACATTTTGTCCTGATTTCCGGTCTTTACTGTTCATATGAGTAGAGCTCACGTTGCCTCGCATTTCAGTAATCTTCCCCATCCGCGTGCCTCACGTCTTTTAATGTTATTGCATGGAGATGCTGTCTGCTGATAACTCCGTCACATGTGCTCCAATATCATCAGGGCTCTGAATCACATACAAACGGACTCACACCTGCCAGAAGGGACTCAAGCCGGCAGGTGGCGGGGATTCATGCATACACCCCTCTTTAAACATGGGGCCCATTACTAATACACACACATTCACTCAAACACTCACACAGAGGTGTTTGGCAGCTGTCACAAGCTTATCTCCGATGGTTCCCTCCCTGGGGCTGATTGAACACACAAGGTTTTTAAGAATTCACACACATGCTCCCTCCTCCCATTCCCTCTTTGCTCTTTACCACGTTCTTATCCCAGATGTTATCTCCACTTAAAGGAAGTGTGTGAGAGGGAAATGGAAGCGGGGGGGGGGGGGGGGGGCGTCTATTTTTCATGGAGAATAATCGGAACGCTCCTGGTTCACTACTGAAGAAAGAAAGTATTATATTTTAATCTAAATGAATATTCAGAGATGGCATATAGCAGACAAATACTATTTAAAAAATATTTACACACAAACAGAGTTTAACTGTTTGTTTTTAAGGGAAGACTTTGCTACCCAAAAATGTGTTTTTTCAAATTATGTGTGAGGGTGTCAGACAATTAATAAATACTATCTTTACAGCTGTCCCCAGGCCCTTGTAGTGAGCACTGGACTATCTCACTCACACAGTCACCACAACAGTTGTCCAGCAGCGGCAATAACGTAAATGCCGATAAGCCCGATGCCACCTCAGAGCACGTGCCATCTAAACATAGATACAGTCGAACATCGGTTTTTGTTTGCCCTACGATTTTTTTTTTAGCAACATTTGTTCCGTTTCTGTTAAAAAAGAAAGAAAGTTGTGTAAAGGTTGAACAAATGGCAGGACATATTCCACAATGCAAGCTTTTGTATGTATGGCTTGACTGAATATTTTGGTCTTTAAATATATTTAAATTTAAATACATTTAATTTTGTTTTAGTTGAATGTAATGCTGCTCCGTGTGTGTCAAAGTAGCAGTTTGTTGAAGGTTTATACTTACCGTAACATCAACGCTAATTTATGTTAGCCTGTGTGTGGCATTTTGTATTTTATGTTAGCCTTAAGCTAGCAGAATTCAGTTGCTATTATATGACTCGGTTAACCTTTAGGTGTTCATAAAAGCAATTTACAATTTTCTTTTGCGTGTCAGTTTTACAGTAAACGTCAAGTAGGACTGACAAATAAAGCACATGAAGCAAGTTTTGCTTTTCATTTCAAGCACTTTGAGAGCAAGCACACTCGCACAGAAAGGCACAGACAAAGACATGACAATACATGGAGTCATTTGATTATGATTGTTTAAAAAAAAAAAGTGTTTTAATATGTAAAAGAATGTATTTAATGCAAATCGGAGAAGCAAACCCTTTTTTTTTTGTCTCTCGGCATCGCAGATTTTCACCTAGATGGGTCTGGAATGTATACCCCACAATAAAAAGGAGTTTAATTTAAAGTGTAGTAGCTTAAAATTGCAACTCTCATCAGTTATGCATGTGATGATAAATGTGTACTACAGCACAATTGTGTTGTGGTTCTGCTTTGATTTGGTGTAAAGGGCCTGCTTGAAGCAATGCTATTCGATTCTATTTATGTTCAAGGGTCATCTATCAGGCTTAGTGAAGGAGCCACTCGGGGTGGGTGTGCATATTGGATGGAAATGACAAATCCCACATTTTGGTGGAGGCGTCCAACCCCCCCCCGCCCCCTTCCACTCCATCCAGAGACGAGAGAACAATGATGGGGAAAGATTTCTCTACATGATGATCTGTGATGTGTGCAGTGTGTTTGTACGAACATATTAATCTGAATGGAATTCTGTTTTTACTGGAACAATTATTCTTTCACCATGCACAATAGGGTGAAGTCACTCTAACTGTGGGTTTGATGAAATGCTTAAATCAGAGCTGCCGGCCTAGAAAGACTTTTCTGCCTTCTGAAGATTACAATGACAACACTGCATAATTCAGATACAAACACATTGACTGGTTCATACATTATAAGGACCCATTTAATGTGCATCTCATTGGAAGGCTTGATTTGTCATGTATCTTAACTTCAACTTTTTGAGAAATTGGATCACATGAATTTTACCGTAAAAGAATTTCACTGACCATCTCATGGAGATTACACAATGCTTACATAACACTAGTCAGGTATATGTGGGTGGCCTTTTAAGTTTGTTCTCTCAAGAGTGAGGTGAAGTCATGTGATGCTTTATATGACGATCTGCAACGTTTTTAATTTAGTTTAATTTAATTTGCCATGATTAACTCATTCACTGCCATTGACGGCTAAAAACATCAAAAATACATTTGAACTATTTCTATTAGTTTAACATTTTTTTCCTCTTTTGTTAACAAGAGTATGAAAAGCTCGATTTTTTTTTAATTGTACATTTGAAATAGATATAAAATTGTGATTAATCGTGAGTTAACTTTTTTATATTTTTTTTAAATGAATTTATGGCAGTGAATGAGTTAATGGTTACATGGTTCAATTATGAACGTAGGGCAAACTTGTCAGTCATAGCATGGAACAGTATGTTATCGTGTTTTTATGCTTTTTGTCATGTTTACGGTTGGGTTAGGGCGCATCTCATTCAGGACAGGTAAGTTATAACTTGAAGTCACTCTCAAAATTATTTGTTAATTAGCAGGTAACGGTGATGTTATGATGCCGTCGTTGGCATGACCTCAAAACTGCTACTCAGCATCTTATCACCCATTTAGTGCTCACAGTTCGTAGGCGGCATAATTGCATAAGGTCTAGGGTTTTCTGGGATATATTAGCAAACTATATCATCCTCAATTACTAAGAATAAATACAGTAAATAATTCATTTGATTGAACTAATAATAAAATAAAATAAGCATGGGGTGTGCACTAGCTTAATCATGTGACACAAACACGTTCATTCAATTTATCTTTAATAAATAAAGTAATATATTTGAGACATGATCTTAACACTTTTCAGCATGGACTCCGGAGACATTTTGACCTGCTGCCACCATACGGCAGGTTTCTCCGTAAGAATTTCAACCACGCATGTCTGCAGCTGCTTAGATATTGTGATGTAGGTGAGTGTGAGGACAACAAGAAAGGAGCAACACGCTCTCCAGATGATGAATCATTTTACAAGAGATTGGAGCGATTTTGATGATTTCGCTGCAGGCAAAAATGTAAACAGTGAAGGAAAAGAAAAAATGTTTGATTTCAATCTTGGCCAGAAATGTTGTAGGTTTACGCAATGAGGCGGTCGCGTTGGTATCTCGGAAACAAATAAAGCCTAAATTAATGTGCCAATCCAAACGTTATAAGATCATCTTTGACCAAAATAAGAGAGAACTACATGAATGCATATCTTAATCAGAGCATATTGATTGTAGTCATTTCAAAGGAAGATTAAAGGATCAGGTCCAATAGGCAACCTATTGAGCTTATTGTGTAGGTACTCTTGTTGACAAACGGGAATGTGACCGATGACTCGAAAATGGAAGAAAATGTACTTGGCCTTTACAATTGCACCAGTTTCCATTTTTCTGGACCTGGCCTTTGTTCCCTCGGAACAGAAAAGAATATTACCTCAAACTGTTGGATGCACGTCCAAAAGATATTTTATTGTACTATGATTTTAAATTAAGCAGGGGCCTCCTTGAAAAAGACATTACTTGGATGGCCACATGTGTTGCTCCAAAACATGAATGTAACGTTCAGCTTTATGTGCATTGACTAGGCAAGATGCTGTTTAGGGGGCCCCTAGCTTGCCAAACTACAATGAAGAGATTCTTAACCCTTTAGATGGTCTCTTAAGATAGCACATTCTATAAGACTTTATGAACAAAACATACTGCAGTTAAAATTAAACATCTTAAGTTGGCAGTCATTTTTACATCACTAAATAAAACAGCTTGTGAGTGTTTAGACAAATGTTTAATTTAAATAAAACACAACAAAACAAACTCAATTTTAAAGTGCTACAAGGAAAACAAACTAACTTAAAATAGCTCCTTAGGTTATCAAGCAAATAGACCAGGAGTGAATATTCCTATTTTTTTAATTACAGTAATATTGCAGTAATACAGAATATTAAAACTAATCTGTTTTTATATTAAAAATTGTGATGTGAAGTGTCTTTTTAAAGCTTGTACCCAATTACAAATTTGCCACTTTTAAGCATTTTCTACAATAATTTACATATTTTACTAGTTAAACCAGGGACTGGCCAAGGGAAGGTTAACATCTGTAAATAACAAAATAAATGCCTGAGGCTAGCGAGCTGGCTAGCAAAACAAACAAACTTGCTAAAAATAAAATAAAATGGAATTTTATTCCGCCTACTATCCATCACCAACAAGTGCCAATGTTTCTCCTTTGACTGTTTTTTTTTCTTCTGTTTTCTTTTTCTTCCGTTTTTTCACACCGCTCAGTTAACTTCTTTTTGATGCCATTACGGTGTCAGCATTCCTCAACTTTCCCAGTCATTTTGTTGCCACTGTCCCAGCTTGTTTTTTTTAATGCGTTGCAGGTATCAAATTAAAATGAGAGAATATTTGCGAAACAACAAGGTTCATCAGTTTGAACATTATCTTACACATCATTCCAACTTCATAGGATTTGAGGTTTGTACTGCTAATTGTACATTGACAATTGTTGACCCTGGCCATTTCCCGAGCAGATCAGGGAGTCAAAATCCCTCTTAAGATCCCTCAACACAAGTTAATCATTCAGAAAGAATTGGATCTTTGGTGACTTTGATCTACAGTTGGGGGCATAATGCTGACATGACTGATTATGGGTATGTGTTTAAAAGGGCCTATTACAGTACAGTTCCTGATGACTGTCCGATCAATAACCCCATCCAGATATTGAGAAATCAGATTTAGCTTACCGCCCACATCACAACTGGCACAAAGGGCAAAGGGCAACGTGGAGGTTGAAGAGCATCTGTTTGTCTCTTTAAAGCTACTGAACGTAGAATGTTCCATTTCGAATCGCTACTGCCACCTGCTGGCGAAAAATTAAAATGCACATACCGTTCTTCACGTGCACACCACGCACATTACGTCACATCCGCAGACAGGGCGCGGGAAATTCTAACCCGAATCCAGTCAGAAAACTATTGGCCAGAGGCTTGCAGGAGTACCCATTGTGAACAGCTAAGATGTTATTCTACTAATTAGAAGGCATTTCAGTCATAGATGATCAAATAAAAAGCTTTTTGTAAAGTTATTATTGGGAAAAAAGTTCCATATTGTAACTTTAAGGAAATATACTAATCATTCTAATGATGTCACCATTGCCAATCACACAGCAACACCGCTCTTCCCTGTGGGGAGTAGTCGTGTCTGCTTTGCTACCACAAGAACAAACAGAGAAATGTAATGAGCCATCACTCAGCTCACCTTTCACCTCTGAGAAGCTGCATGTGTGTGTGTGTGTGTTGTTTGTTTTGTTTTTCCCTGGGACCAGATGATGAAAAGATATAAGCTCAGATAATAAAGTGAGTTTTCCTTATTGATGAAAGCCTATCTGAAAGACATCTCAACTTTGGCCAGATTGTTTGCTTGGAGAAATCTGCTGCCCACTGTCAGTGTTTATTTGAGCTTTTTAGAAGATGAGGCTTCATTTAAAAAAAAAAAAATCTGATATTGTGTTGTATCACTCACATAGAAAAACTAAATATCCTGTAGCTTTGCTTGACTTCTCACCTCCAATGGTAGTAACAAGTCATGCTTGAAAACATCCTTTGAGATGGTCAGCTTCAGGCCACCAACTCAAGCCTGGTAGTTGAATGCTGGCAAACTGAAAGCTTTCCATTGACTGGAGATGTCACGGGAGGCGTTCCCCGTCTTTCCAGGCAAAGCTCTGTGATCTTTGGTGGAGATCAATTAGCAGAGCAATCAAGCAGCCTTGTGCTTTTGTGCACTTGTAAACGGCCCCGTTGCCGGGCGAAGGCGGAATGCACTGCCTCGACATAAACAGCTAGTGGATGTTATTTGGCCACATAAAATGACATGAGTGCTCACAATGCATCATTAGGCAATGCCATTTAAGTTCAGCTGATGGTAATGTTTATGGGGCACGGTAACGACCTGCTTGTGGCCAGACGGTGAAACAAACAGCTGACTTTATTATTTGGAAAGATTCATCTATGAAATGTGACTACCGCTCTATGTGTGACCACTCAAGGCCGTGGCCACCCCTGACTACTACGTGCCTCCACCATTGGTTTTGGAGTGTGTTCTAATATTTTGTTCATATAAATGTAAGTTTTTGTAGAATGTGTCCACTGTCCTATATACAGTCCAGTATTTATGAATGAGCTAGCCTTGCCCCCGTGTTGTTTAGATGTAGAAACATACTGACAGGAATGCTCTCTTTTCCTTCCTCAGTGTTTCCTTTCATGTATGGCAAAGGTGATGAAAAGTCTGATCCATACTGTGCACTATTGCTGGGTTGTTATGGCCAAATTGCCTATTTCTCGTCTCTTTATTATTTTTATTTTATTTCCCATTGAAACAATTTAACAGGATTTCAATCTGTTGCAGTGCACATACAGAGAGCATATTGACTGATATTTTTAAAACAGCATAAAGCGATTTGAATTAATAAAGGTAGACTAATTCTTAAATGTGTTAATATCTTGGCAGTGTATACAAAGCAGGTATGATTCCTGACCTGTGTCCAAATACCCAACCGTGTCCCATCTCAAGGCTGGGTAAAAAATGTTTGAGTTGCATCAGTTAGGGCAGGGGTGCTCAAGTTCGGTCCTCGAGAGCTCCTATCCAGCCTGTTTTCCATGTTTCTCTCCACTAACGCACCTGATTCATGATCAGGATCGTTATCAGGCTTCTGCAAAACTTGCTGATTAGCTGATCATTAGATTCAGCTGTGCTGCAGGAGGGAAAAAAGGAAAACAGGCTAGGTAGGCACTCTCGAGGACCGAACTTGAGCACCCCTGAGTTAGGGTATCTGGCATAAAAAAAAGCCAAGAAAATCCCACTTGCTCCAAAGCCAAGAGTTATATATATATATATATAAAAAAAGTGCCATTTAAGTAGTGTTACTGACATACAGCTGATGACATTGTTCAAAAAATGCAAACGGGGGGAATTATAGGTGCACTAATGTCCATAGTCGACAGAATTGTTAGTCTTAGTACGACTCCTGACATGACGCATATTCAATAGATCTTCTGATTCCAATTTTACAATGCACCCTTCGCTACCTGCGTGCACACACAATGATTCTCCACGTTAAAGTGAGCGCACACACTGAGGTGGATATATTAATCAGATCACAAATGTAAGCATACTCAAGCTTATTTTTTGGTATGTACTGCATGAAGCATGAAGGGTGCACCTACACCTACATTCTGTGTGGCATTATCGGCTTCTATTCTCCTTTTTTTTCATGTTTATTGTTTTATTTTCCAAGGCTTCCTATTAATTATGCAGTGTAGTTTGAGACAGAATGAATTGTTGCCTGGAGGTTGTCTCACCATCACTTTTTATTGATGCGCCTGTGCGACCGACATTCCCAATGCAGCAATGTCAGGTCTCTGTCCTATGTTTATTTCATGAATTAAATCAATTTTCTTTTCAACATAATTCTGCCTTCATCCACATCATTTTTACTTGTTTCTGGACATTTTGGGATCATTGTTGGTATTTTTTGATTCCACGTTGGGAAGAACATGCTGATGTGGATATGTAGCCATGGCTCAGGGTGTAGAGACGGTCGCTCAGTAACCAGAAGGTCGGCTGTTCGATCCCCGCTCTCCCCAAGTCATGTGTTGTTGTGTCCTTGGGCAAGGCACTTCACACACATTACCTCCAGTGCTACTTACACTGGTGTATGGAAGGTGCGAATGTTTGGTGGTGGTCAGCGGGGCCGTAGGTGTACATTGGCAGCCACGCCACTGTCAGCCTGCCCGAGTCCAGCTGAGGCTACTTAAGTAGCTTACCGCCACCACAGTGTGGATGTGTGAGTGCATTGATAATGTATCCATTCTATTGTAAAGCATCTTTGAGTGTCTAGAAAAGCGCTATATAAATCTGATGCAGTATTATTATTAAGACAATCAGGCCGTTTAAGCTCTCGCAGGTTACATTTTGGCAGTTTGGCATTCGCTAAATTGTCTTACAGTGTGAATGTTACTTTTTTTGTCCAAGTTATCTGCGAATTGTCTTTAAATTTTGGTTTCTTGTCTAACAGTTTTTTTTTAAGCTTACAACTGCTAACCTGAGGAGTTTTCCATCTAGGCGGTTTGTTTTGGCTGTATATCTGACCTGAGTGCAGTGTTAAGGTGCGAGGGGTCGTCTCTAAGGACTAAACCTGCCCCAAGCATCTGTGAGACTTTTCTGCTCAATGTTCGGCGCAGGTCCAAATGTTTCCCACTGAGCAGGGAGGTTATTATAACACTCCGGCACGCGCTGTGCTCCCCTGTGTAGAAGAAAAGGGGAGAAGGAGGTAGGAAGCCACTGGGCTGTAAATCATAACGCTGCGATGAAAATCCACATTGTGGCGGCATGTTTATTATGCTTTTCTGCTCTTTGCTCCATGGATCTATTTCAAACAAGCCAGATCCCTATGTCAAAAATGTCTCCTATATGTGCATTAACCCTATACGCCGAGTTTTAGCGTTTCTTTTCCATTTTATATTCACTCGGAGGCCAATGGAGAGAGACAGTGAGCACCGAGGACAGAAAGATTAATCGAGGGTGATTAGATACATACAAAGATGTGATCTGTGACTATGGTATGTTGACTTTCTCTGAGCTCACACATTGTAGCACAAAAAAAAAAACTGAGGGAGTTGAAATGTGACTTAAAAGAGGATGACAGACTGAACACGACGGCCACATGGTCTCCAGATAGGAAGGAAAAAGTTAATGGTGGCCGATTGTTTTTCTGGAAACACTGAGTTGACATCACAATGGTATTCAATTCACTTTGCTCCCAAAGTTTGTGCTGGTTGCTAGGTGGCCTCCAGGACGTTGCTACAAGCTGAAAAGGAAAAGGCTTGGTTCTTCCTGAATCACAGCAGCTTCTGGCAACCTTTGCGGTGACCCGTCAACATTATTAAAGAGGAAATAAAAGGCTACCTAGCCCATTGAGGTCGTTTACAGCATGAGGCCTCCCTGAGCATCACTACACGTATTTTCCACATAAGGTTTTGTTAGGGGAGCATTCCAAAATTGAAACAGTAAGTAAATATCCTCTGATGATGTCATCAGAATAAGAAAAACAGATGTATTTACTCATAAAGTATCATCTAAAAATGAAGAAAGGATTGTAATTGTGGAAATTAGATGAGCGAGTTAAGCCTACGCTAAGTTTGTGCCTGGTCCTAAATTGAGCTTAATTTGGTTCCGTTCCATTACATGTCTGTAGCAGTTTCCAGAATGATAACTGAAACATTCCTGGATCTGCAACAAAACTTTTTCTGTCACGGCCCTCCAGCATTGTTTTTGGAAATTAGTTGTGTAGTTTTTTTGTTTTTTTTTACCTGACTAAGACATACACATCCAAAAACCAATCCATTTGAACACAAACATTATCTCCATTCATTACTCCACCAAGTGCAAATGTACGGAAGCGTATTGCATACACCAAAAAAGTCCTGTTTTTCTGACAATTTTGGGGGGGAACTTGACAGAGTATTTTTTCCCTGTTTTATAAAATATTTTTTTTCTGTTTTTCTGAATATTTTTTTTCGTTTTTTATGAATAATTTAAACAAGGGTTTTCACTCAGAGATTAGAGAAAAAAAAATATTTTTAGTATACACATTCATTCCTTTATTGAGAGCCAGTAAGTAAACATGACCATCTTATTGCATATGGAGATATGCGGGAAAGTGTCCGCTTCCGCTATTAGCGAGTCTGCAACAAGTCATTTGGAGTTCAGAGGTAAAAAATAAAAATAAAAATAAAACTCCAAAAAAAAGAACACCAGCTGTTTTTCGGAATAATAATTGTTTTAAAGTTTTTTTGAATATTTTTTTCCCTGTTCTTCTGAGTAATTTTTCCTCCTGTTTTTCTGAATATTTTTTGTTCAGCCTGTTTTTCAGAATATTTTTTAACAGAAAAAAAAATCTGTAAAACAGAAAAAAATATTCTGAAAAGCAGAAAAAAATAATAAATACTCAAAAAAACAAAGCTTCCCCAAATAAATTGTCAGAAAAACAGGAAGGGCTTTTTTTCAAGTGAATGCAATACGCTTCCATACAAATGTACTAAATGAAAACTTATTTTTTTGAATGTCATTGGTTTGTCAGTTAGCAGGATCACACAACAACCAATTTCCACAAATGTGCCAAAGATGAGCAAATGACATTTTGATGACGGTGAGACTAAAGTTTAGGTTTTTTTCTCACACTTTTAATCAATGTTCACCCTTGCCATATAATGGGAGTCCTTTCCGGGGCTGCCATAATAGGGAGAAAGGTTCTGACTGCAATGACTCACTAAGGGGCCTAAAATTATTATTTTCAATTTGCTGCTCTAAAGTAGTGGGAAATAAAGTAATATTTTCCAACCAAATGCCCACAACCCGAAGTCAGAAATGGTAAGTCCTGCCATGTTATGCATCCGCACCTTACATGAAGCAGAAAATGTTATGCTAATAATTTGCTTTGTAAGCAGTTCAACCATGGCCAGTTCTGTGCTGATTGTTACGTTGCTACTGATTCTACTTATGTTAAGTATTAAAAGTTCACCCAGCGTCGCGGTCACGTCTTCATCCATTAGTGTCCTCAGCATGATGGGTGGCTGATACTGTGTTAATTTTTTTCAGGTGTAATCCTGACACTCGACAATATAAAAACCTTGTAAAACAGAACCCAGACACTCCATGTATTGTCTCGGTGCTCCGTCTGAGGTCATTATTTTTCCCAGTGGTGGGCTGAAGTGGGAACCAGACACCCTGCGTTATCTCCAACTCTCTATCACGAGAAATTGGGCCTCGATGTCTGTGTAAATAAGCGCAAACGCAATCAAAACGTTCTATGGGGTTTACGTCAGCAGTTAAGGTTTTCCTGAAAGAGGAAACTGCCTCAGATAGAGACACTTCTGTTGTCTGTTGCTGTGAGAGTGAAGCTGGGCTGATCTACTGTTAAACACTGGATGTGATCACTGATGAGACTGTAATGCCACACTCATGAGACTGAGAATGGCCATCACAGCGGAGGTTGATCAAATTGGGTAAGGCTTCACTCAAGTCCTAGGTACCAAATAAACGGACCACCAATGCTCTCTCCCAAAGAAGAGCTGGTCACTGGGATATTTTTGAGATGCATATAGAAGACTAGCAGATGTAGAAATCCATAAAAGAGCAACGGGACTTTTTTTTTCCATCATCATGAGGGGAACCGCTTTGATTGGTCGGCTGTGTTCCATCCCACAATGGTGCAAACGCCCTCTTCTATATTAGAGCAAAATGCAAAAAGAAGAAAAACTCCAGGCATGTGCACAGTTAGACTTGTAGACTGTACTTTGAGCTCTTCAACCCGGTCTCATCAGCATTGCTCCTCATGTCAGCCAATCAGCTCCTTTCCCTATTTATGTTCTTTTCATATCTTTGTCATTCATCTGTGTATTTATTTTCTTCTGTGTCGTCATTCAATTTCTGCTCATTGTTGAATGTCATGTCATGTTGATTGTCGCATGTGTGGTGAGTTTGTTACCAGTTTTCCTCAGTTTAGCTCCTAGTTTCTGGGATTGTTTTGCACTTTGCCTTTTATTTTATTATTTTATTTTTTTAATCATTTATATTAATTATCTAACCGATAAGTCACATTCTCAACAAATTTAAATATGCACAGAATAGAGCATGGTGTCAAAACTACGGCCCGAGGGCCATTTGCGGCCCGCCATCCATTTTTCTGCGGCCTGTGGCAAATATTAAAAATTATGACATTTTGACATGGCCCATAAGGCTAGAAGGGACGGTATCACTAAATAGAGGCCATATACAGTATACTGTAGATCTTTTTTTTTTTTTAATATGCCAACAATTTATGACTTAAATAATAGGACAGTTTCTCTTCAAAATACTGTGGTGAATAAAGATAAAAGCAACAAAGAGTTTCATCCACCTTCTGTTTTGTGAGAAGGTCAAGGATTTATGACGGTATCAAATTACGGATCCTCAAGTAACTGCTTTAAAATGGTCAACTTACTACAATTGGCTCATTTTGGTTCTGGAGATGGGATTTTGACTGCTGTTCAGTGCAGAGGTGGATCTAGTCGAATTGGATACAGGGCCGTTGGCCACCCCAAAATCTTGACCATATTTATTAAGGATATATATCTTAAACAGAAAGCTGTTTATACAACTTAATTAGAAAATGTAAACAATTTACAGTTTAATGAATTCACGTCAAATAATTTGAAAGTGGCCCTTACGTCCTTCCATTTTCTTGTATATGGCCCTCAAACTAAGAAGTTTGGCCACCCCTGGAGTAGAGTATCAAAAATATGCTTTCAATTTTCACAGGTAAAAGCAATAATGGTCTTGCTAACCCAAAAATGAAGGAACCGTAGCTTAAAAAGTGTCACAGAGTACAAGTGTTTATTGTGCAAACAGCACTGACACTGAGCTGGTTGTGTGGGGTGGCAGTGTAGCAGAAGAGCAGGTTTGGGCTCTGAAGCTGAGCCCCAAAGCGTGTCCCTCCTCCGGCCAATTAATCATTCCGAGCCTGCCCTTCTTCACACTTTCCAAAGAAGCTCAATCTGTGCACACCCTAGGTGGTCCTGATGCCACGCTGGATTTTCCCTCTTAACCCCCATCCAGACAGACTTTCTACAAAGGCTCTAGGATCCACACGTACACAAAGACGTGCGTGTCCATTTCGGCTATAAAGTAAAATGTAGCTTGTAGAACAGAAAATAAACAAGAAACTGTTTGAACTGTCACGGGCACACGACTGGACAGACAAAGGATGAGGCCCAACACATAGTTGTGAGTCACAAGCCACATATAATCAATGGTGCATAAATTGAGATGGAGATCTCTTGCCAATCATTTTCCATCCATAAAAGATTGATCTTTTTTGTAAGTTCACTGCAGTGTTGAATTTGTGTTACAATTTAAAATGTTGTTTCACTGCACAGTTGTTTGCAGCAAAAACGATAGATGAGGAATACAAAATGACAAATCAATACTATGAAGTGGTTTCAATCCGCAAAATGCCATCATAGCACATGACATTTTTAATATGCTGTCAAAACTCTTGCTGGTTCCGAACGGCTTCTTTCTGTCTTGAATTATGTGCTCAGGGAAACAACCAAATCTAGAAAGCATGCCATTACCCAGAGGACACTGGGCTGTAACACACGGACTTGAAAACAAATCCACAAAATGCATTTCTTTGTTTAGCAGTCATTTGTGTACAGAAAATCTTTTGACCCAAGTCAGACATGCTTATGTTGAAGGACGACTGGAGGCGACAGAGTGAATGCCAGTTTTTGGAAGCATTGTTCTTGTTGGCTATATTGATTTAAGACATGGTTTGCAGCATGTACAGCAAATACTGAATGGTCTCTTGTCATTGTTGTTGTTGTTGTTGCTGAAACTCTCAGCCTTTATTGTGGACCAGGGGGGCTCACAAGAATGCAGGCTGAACTTTAACGCGTTTGATATTTACATAGCTTTTTATAAATATACAGTATGTTCAGTATTTTAATGATAATTTTCTGCCATACTTTTTTATCCTGGAAAAAAAAACAGAGCCAAGCCACTAACACAATACAATATGGACATCATGTAACGGTATTATGTAATTGTTTTACATACGTTTTTTTTCTTTTTCTTTGCCTTTCTTAACAATTGAAGTGGTTAGAGAAGGTTTTTTTTGTCTTTTTGAACCGGGTGAAGAAAAAAAGAAAAAGCTCACTTGAGAAGTCCTGTTTTCTCATTCCATATTTCTTTTCATTTGAATTGTTATGATAATATAAGTGGCCAAATGGTTTCTTTGTATTCAAAATGTTTATTAAAGATGACAGCAATTCTGCCTCTGGTTTTCCTCCTTCCTTTAATTCATTTAATGGATTATTTCAATGTTTTTTTTTTCATGCACAGTGCCCTTCAAAAGCTTTGAAACAGTCAAGCCATTTTTTTCATTTTTGCAGTAGACTGAAAACATTCAGGTGAGATCAACATTGCATCTGTTTTTTCCCCAGGTATTTACTGCATTGAATAAACAGCAATTTAGACCATAGGCATACTTTATTATGTCTTAATCCAGAGCTTGGCTTGGCGAGTCTCACACATTGCATTTTTTCCACTGTTTAAGATTCTGATATGGATTCGCCATTACATTTTGGGTCCCTATTTTGCAACACAATGAAGGAAGTTGGTTGCAACATTCTTTAAATTGACAGACAATATTTTTGCTGACTTGTGGGAGTTCTACAGTTAATTCAGCTGCTGCCAACATCATGATTATGAATGAAGATTTGTGATCACGAGCAGCTTGTTGGGATACTAACAAAAGGCTGCCATGAATTTGACATCACGCTTTCACTCCGACTCCTACAATGTTTTGAATACTTCATAATTCTTTGTGTTTATATATACAGTAGTCATATAATTTACTGCCAAGTAGTGGGGGCAGCAGTTTTAGCAGAGAAGCCAGGACTGCCCTCTCCTTAGCCACTTCATCCAGCTCTTCCAGGACACTCCCAAATTATTCCCAGGCGACTGAGTCTCTCCAGTGCCTCTTGGGTCATCCTGGGGTTTCTCGTGGTGGCACGTGCCCACAAAACCTCGCCAGGAAGGTGTCCAGGAAGCATCCTTATCAGATGCCCGAGCCACCTCATCTAACTTCTCCCAATTTGGAGAAGCAGCGGTTTGATTTTGATCCCCTCACAGATGACGGAGAATCTAAACCTGTCTCTACGTGTGAGAACCGACACCATTCAGAGGAAAATTATTTTGGCCGGTCCCTCGCTCATGAACAGGACCCCAACCCAGCGAACACGTACAGTTGATGCCCATATGGGGACCTCTTGGTCGAGTTGGACTTTCACTGGGCATGGGCTTGGAGTGGGCTTTGTTGTTGGGCCCCAGTTGGGCAGTAGGTGGGTAGTAGATGGGCGATATTAACTCTCTCAATACATATGACGTATCAATACGTCATAAGCGTCATAGTCGCCGCGTACACATGACGTATAAATACGTCATAAGCTTTTATTTATGCACGAGTGTACAGGAGGGGCTGGCACAGCTTCTGACTGAAGGAATAGGCTTGACTGCAATCTTATTGAAACGAAACGGCCAGCAGGTGGCAGCAAGTATAAGATCAGCCAGTATAACGCAAAGATCTTGTTGCAGAAGAAGAGAAACACAATTTTTTTACGTTTTTTTCCTCAGGAATTGGAATTTCGACAAAACTTGGCTATATTCTAACGCTGATAACTAAAGAATGGAGAAAGATAGAAATACACTTCTTTTTTATGTTGAAAGAAGAGAGTCTAATCTATTGGTATATTCCATGTTCATATAGCAATAGAACACAATATTCTGTGGGCCTTGTGAAATCAGTCAAAATCCAGTAAAATGACTAGTATTGAAGCGGATTGCTCCATTGAAAATGGCTGGTATTCAATGAGTTAAGTATGGTCAATAAGTGGGCTCTGGCTGGGCTTCACTCCAAAATATTCAAATTTTGTACAGAAACAGCATGCGTGATAGAGCTTACTATCTGGCCTATATTTCTTTACAATTAAGTAAGATTTTCTTTTTTAAATAAATGCGCAAAAATATATATATTTCAATTTGATATTGACACCTTCTTAAAAAGTCATGTTTTTCAGATTTTTCAGTAAACTGGGAGAAATTTTCACTTACAGAAGAGACTTCCCCAAAAACTTGATGGTTAAAATGTGATCAGTGATAGGCCGATTTCATGTTAAATGTAAAACTTGAAATTTGTTGTGTCCTTGTATAGCTCAGTGATTAAGGTGTCTTGACTTAAAAAAAATTAATAAATTAAAAAGGTGTCTTGACCCTGGTTCAAATTTTATGAGTCAACTTTTTGCTGTATTGATTGTTTTTTATAATGTATTGCTATGTTTGGCTGGGACCCAGCTGGGCAGCCAAGGTGGGGCGCATTCACCAGTCCATTCCATACCCATGTGGGTATTAGCTAGGGCCCATATGAGACCTACCTTTAAGCCAATGTAGGTTTTAGCTAGATATGAGGCCCACCTTGAGCCCAACTGGGCTTGCCCACATGGTGCCACTATGAAATCCCTGGCTAATACTAACTGGGACCCAGCTGGGCAGCCCAGATGGGACCCATTCACCAGCCGATATCCAACCCACATGGGTGTGTTGACAGAGCAAGGTACGTGAACTCCTCCACTTGGAGCAGGATTTCATCACCGACCTGGAAAAGGCAATCCACTCTTTCCTGATTGAGGACCGTGTTCTCTAATTTGGAGGTTCTCTCTCCAGTACAACCACTGTCTCTCTGAGTACGACCCATTTCGTGACGTCACGAGTTTCGATCAACACGTAAACGGCGTGCGACAGTTTCTGCCATGACGTCACCCAAGCAGGAGGAGAGGAAACAAGGAAAGAGAAAAACTTTAGGTGGTTGCTGTTTTTCTCAGCTTTTTATTTTATGTACTTGACGTGGATGGATGGTTTGAGTGAGAGGAGACGGCATTTAGATGAAGAATTTGAAAAGGCTGACTCACAAGTTCCGAGTTTCAATCGACACGTAATCGCCTTGCGACGGTTTCTGTGACGTCACCCAAGCACGGCGCCGCAAAAATGAGAACAAGGAAAGAGAAAAATTTGTGGCGGTTGCCGTTTTTTCTGCTTTTTTTCATGTACTTGGCGTGGATGGATGTTTGAGTGAGAGGAGATGACGTCTAGATGAAGAATTTGAAAAGGCTAACAGTAGAGTGGAACGAAAATAGGCAAAGGATTATTAAGATAATTGTTTTAGTGGAAGAGACTTAAGCCGAGAATGCATCATCGTCGTGCATGAAAGTAAGATACTTTTTTATACTAAATCATTTTCAGCCAATCAGCACGAAAGCCCGATCCAGAGTTTATCGGGCCAGCGGAGTACCTACCCTCGTGTAGGACCTTCGCTTGTCCCCGTAAGTTCCTGTAAATGTGGCCCGGTTGGGAAGGCTCCTGCAATGGAGACCCGCACATATGGGGCTGGCCCCGTAAATTTACCCCGAAGTTCCTGCGGTGGAAACGCGGCTATTGAGTCCGAGTGGGCCATGTTCCGTGCCTCCATTTTTGAGGCGGCCGATCGGAGCTGTGGCCGTGAGGTGGTCGGTGCCTGTCATGGCGGCAATCCTGGTGGACACCAGCAAGGGATGCCGTCAAGCTGAAGGAGTCCTATTGGGCCTTTCTGGCCTGTGGGACTCCAGAGGCAGCTGACAGGTACCGGCTGGCCAAGCGGAATGCAGCTTCGGCGGTCGCTGAGGCAAAAATTCGGACATGGGAGGAGTTCGGTGAGGCCATGGCTTAGAAAAAATTCTGGTCCACCATCCGGTGTCTCAGGAGAGAAAAGCAGTGCACCATTAACACTGTGTATAGTGGAGATGGGGTGCCACTGACTTCTAATCGGGACGTCGTGAGTCAGTGGGGAGAATACTTTGAAGACCTCCTCAATTCTACCGACACGCCTTCCTTCGAGGAAGCAGAGTCTGGGGACTCTGTGGTGGGCTCCCCTATCTCTGGGGTCGAAGTCACTGAGGTGGTTGGAAAGCTCCTCGATGGCAGGGCCTCGGGGGTAGATGAGATCCGCCCGGAGTTCCTAAAGCCTCTGGATGATTATGGGGCTGTCATGGTTGACACGTCTCTACAACATCGCGTGGACATCGGGGACAGTGCCACTGGATTGGCAAACCGGGGTGGTGGTCCCCCTTTTTTGTGTTCCAGCTATAGAGGGATCACACATTCTCAGTCTCCCTGGTAAGGTCTATTCAGGGGTGCTGGAGAGGAGGGTCCATCGGGAAGTCGAATCTCGGATTCAGGAGGAGCAGTGTGATTTTTGTCCCGGCCGTGGAACAGTGGACCAGCTCTACACCCTTGGCAGGGTACTCGAGGGTGCATGGGATTTCGCCTAACCAGTTTATGGTGTATGATGTGTAGACACTTGCTGTGAAATGTGAATATTTACTTTGCGAGTTAATTTATTAAAATGTAATTTTCTTCCTGTGGTCCTAACATTTTAAGTTAGGAGCTACTGCGTTCCTGGCAAAAAAATGTGTGCAGCCCTGATATATGTGCTAGAAATGGGTAAACCACCATCAGTGAGTCTGCCCACGGGGAGGGGCCGCTGCATTGCTGAGGAGTGTCCCACATTGTCCCTCAGAAACATACCCCTTGTCCCCCCATGGGCTTATTAGCAGTTGGTCACCCTACCGCAACCTGCTCCAGCCAAAGTTGAAGAACACGACATGAAGCCAACAGAACCACATGATCTTCAAAAAGCACAGACGTAGTACTGAGGTCACCATAGCAGACCCCTTCAACGCCTCAGCAGCACCTAGAAATTCAGTCCATAAAGATTTTGAACAGAAAGTACCGTCTGCCTCGATGTTGTAAATCACATAAACAGACACGTATATAAAGCAGAAAAGAAAGCAAAGATGCTTGACATTGACTGTTCCTCCAGTGATGCGAAGGTCACTGGTGACTGCCTTTCCACTCACTAAGCGGCTGCCGGCCACATTGTTTGACTTTTCCACTGCAGCAGCCCCGAGCCGCAGTCAAGCTTCGGCATGTTCTAGATGACTGAGACTCGGCAGTCCATCTAACTGGCACTCTGCTGCTGATGGGATTTTCAAGGGTGTGTGACTTTCAACCCTATTGGGAGACCAAGAAATGTTCCCCAACCTGCTTCACACCTGTTTTCTATCAACCAGTGCAGGTTTTATGTTTGCTTTCACCTGGAATCAATTTTTTCCAAATACTTACTCTCGTTTTTTTCTTCACTACAACTACTCCTATTCTCATGTAATCTTTATTATTAAATCCAATTTGTTGTTTTGGGTCGGACTATTTACACAGCACATCTGAAAGTGGTAATGTTCGAACCCAAAGGGGAAACAACTATTGTAGTCATTAATAGAGATCTCAACAAACCGCCACAATAGCAACACATGCAGTTGTTTTTATGATTGTGTTCTCATCTTCTCTGTGGCATCGAGTGAATGTTATGTTCTTACATTAAATTTAATAGTAGTGGTTGCCTATGCCTTGGTACTGGCACACAATGATGGGCAAGAGAGAAAGGGGGAAGAACAAGAGAGGGGTGCGAATGGAGAATCATCTGTAAGGATCTATGACATCATACTTTGCTCCACTCATCACATGAGCCAATGGTAAGGATTTCAAATGAGAGACAGATGGTGAGTGGGCCTGGCGGGGCCAGACCTGTCGACCCAAAGAGGAGGCGGGCAACACAATCAGCGTGACAGTGGTCCCAGCGGTCAGTCCCACGGACAAAGACTGGGAGAGAGAAAGAGATCTTAATGTCTTCAAATCCTTGTGGTTGGATGTTGAACCAAATTGGGGAATTCTCTTTCAAAAGGAGACTGGTTCTGTGTTGTATGGCGTCTCGGGGCCCCAAGAGGCTCCTTACTTCATGTCCAAACTGGTGTTTCTTCTTTCTGTGAGTTGCTGTCATGCAACAAGCTTGTTGAGGAAAGAAAGAATGCACTGTTTTTAAAAGGAGCTCTTGTTGTTTTGACTTTCAAGACTCACGGCGTGACTTGTAATCTGCAACGCTGTTGATTTTAAAAACTCTTCCTCTGGTTTATGAGCAAACATGCTCCACATCCATCTCCAGAATGCTCCACGTTGTTAAATGTTTTCTCAGCATGCGTTTTAGCTCTCCTTTTGTAGAACTATTGGCGCTCCCGGGACGAGAGCCAACGGGTAATTGACACAATCATGTCCTTATTAATCTACTTTGTATGCAACTCTTCAACTCTTGGATGGACATACGTACATTTTAGAATATGTCAATGGGGATTTTTTTTTTGTCCATTCAGAAAGAATCTTTGTTCGAGTTCATCCCAAAGATGTTTGATGGATTTTAGGTCACGGCTCTCATGTTCTTTCACACCAATATTATCCAAACATCCCATAATAGACGTTATTTTGTGCACCTGAAAGAAAAGACTTCCCAAAACGGTTGCAAATATGGAATCATATAATTGCCCACAATTTCTTGGTAAGATTGAGAATTTAGTTTTAATGGGAACTCCCCCAATCCATGATTGATTAAATGATTTAATTTAGAGGTGTACCTTTTGGCTTTTGTCCACATGATTTATGATAAGAGGGCAACAATATACAGTGTATAAATTAAATGCCTCACAACAAGTTTGTGCCTTCTTGACTTCCTGTCCCAAACAGCACATTTGGCCCTTGCTTGCCATTCCAACAGCCTTGTGGTTGTAGCTAGTACTACAATTGACAGCCATGTCTACATTGGCCTATAGTGCACAAATAGCAAATATTGCCTAGCAACAAATGATGATTGACATGACCAAGGAAAAGATAATTAGCTAGGCCTGCGGCCACAATCTGACAGGCCCCATGATTAATTTTCCACCAAACAAATATTTATTTATGTATTTATTTGTGTGTGTGTGTGTGCGTGTGTGTGTGTGTGTGTGTGTGTGTGTGTGTGTGTGTGTGCGTGTGTGTGTGTGTGTGTGTGTGTGTGTGTGTGTGTGCGTGTGTGTGTGTGTGTGTATGTGTATGTGTGTGTGTGGTGGGGGTGGTGGTGTAGCTTGGCATCCACAAATTATTTGTATTTCTTTTTAAATATTTATTTTTCTTTGTTTTGGGTTTTATGGGGGTGAGCAAGCCCTCATTCTTTGTGGAAATGTGTATATTGGAAGTTTATCTGTGTTTTTTTGGGGGGAGTTTCCCCACCAAAATAAAAAATATATTATTATTATTATTATTTACTTGCACTAAGTCTTATACTTTCCTATACTACAATGTGACTTAAGGCCTAATAATTTTTTTGCGGCTTTGGAATGAAATGCAGGACAAACATCGTACTGTACCTCCCTGAGTTACAGACATTCGTAGATACAAACAAATGCTGACTAAATGTAATTCGCAAGTTCATATTTTTAATTGCGCGCCACATCATACAGTACATTACTATAGTTTCCATTTCAGCCACAACCCACGTAGAACAACACCTAACCATACGCACATTTCCAGCACATATCTATCTTGAAAAGGGGAAGACAAGAAAATGAAGAAGGAAGACCACTCAGGCCACCAAATCCTCTGCAATGCCTTTGTCAACCTGTTCCTGGACATACCACGCTAGTTTGCCCCTTTGAGCACAAGTCGTGTCCAAAGGGGCAACCTTTTCCACTTTGATAATCAACCCTGAAGATAAAAGTGTGTCAGTAATGCAAACTGACATTTGAAGGTTGTGTGAACAGAATCCATACAAGTTTCACTCAAAGAAAATAAAGCCATTTTACAGCTAACTCATATCATAAGGCTTTGTTAGTGAACCTCTTACAAGAGCTTCAGAGATCCCTAGGAGAAACAAGTGTTCTTTGAGTTGTTGGAAAGAGGGACTTCTGGACACAAGGCAGGGGAATATAAGAGACAAAGAGGCAAACATTTAGTCCTGAACCTTAAAATGTCCATAACAACCGATGGTAACGTTCTTGGCTTTCATCTAGGTAAGTGCATTTAGGCTCATCTTTCCCTTGTTCATGCTTCAATATTTACTACAATATTTACTAACAATACAATCCTCAACACATGCAACTTTGTTGTGATACACCGCTTAGCCATGATGCTCGCTAGTAGTGTTAATTTTATCAGCCATTTTTAAATTTAGTCTCAGTTTTAGCCCAGTTTCAATCACGCTTGTTAGGTTTGATCATAGTTACTCAACCACTTCCCGTTTTTGTTCAGTCAATTTTTAGTCGACTATAAATCTAGCATTTTAGTCTTTATTTTAATCCATGAAAATAATCTTATTTGTCTAGTTTTAGTCAACAAAAACTGTCAACAATTTAGTCTAGTTTCAATCAGGACAATCATTTTACCCCTGTTAAATGTTGAACATTTTAGATCTAAAACTATTTCACACAAAATTTCCTCTCATCTTTTTGATGAAAAAACAACTTCACACACTATTACAGTATATCAACAAGTAGCTACTTTAGCTCCATGCAACGAGCTAGTAAATTAGCCAGCATTAGTTAGCGGAAAGATTAACATTATTGTTGGAATGATATAGCCGTTTGATTAATGTTACATTATAACTATAATTGACTTTCTTGTTTTTCTCTTTTTTTTAACCTTCGGACCTAACCTTTCCCATTTGATTGTGCATGTTGCACTAGCTTGCTGTGGAAAGGGGGGGGGGGGGTCACTGTGTGTCACATGACAGTGTCACTGTCACAGATTAGCAGAGACAGGATTTTACAAAATCATATAGGCCTAATTTTCGTCCTGTTTTTGTTCATGAACTGAAATGTCCATAGATTTTAGTTTTTTATTACGTGAACTACATTTTCGTCTCGTCTTCATTATGTCGATAAAAAAAGCATAATTTAAGTTTTTGTTTATTAATGAGGGTTTAGTCTAGTCTAGTCTAGTCTAGTTTTCGTCCGGGGAAAAATGTGTGTTGACGAAATTATTTTTGTTTAATTTTTGTTAACGACATTAACACTACTCGCTAGTCTCGTTTGACAAGCGAGTCAGCCTGTCCCACTAGCTAACAGCTCTGCTTGTTGGAAGAAAATAACAGACACTGTAGACTTCTTCATTCTACCATGCACAAGGTAACTGTTCTTTGTGTTTACCTTGGAACTGATATTGTGTTGGTTTGGACACGTCTGATGGTAGCCAAGCTAAAAAAAAATAAAGTGAATCACCCGTCTGAAAACATCTCACCTGTTCATTGAGCTGATGTACAGCTAGAATTACAAAGTACTACAACGGCAAGAATACATGTGTGAGTGATAAAGGCTACCGTTTCCAACTCTCAGTATCCACTTGGCACGCACGAGTTTCCCACACAGTTGCCTTTGCAGCCCATCCGTCAGGGCAGACAGTGGGTGGAGGGGGGGTATGGGGGGGTTGTGGTGATGGCCTGGCAGTACAGGGTCACTGCTACACTGCACATGGAGAGAATATGAAGCAGCTGCCTGGAGGGACCCGACCCGTGTCATCAGATGTGTTTTCTTTCAACAACATGCAATCATCTTCATCTGGATAATGGCTTCTGTCTGATACTTGCCATACAAGTTAAAGGTGAGTTCACAAATGATTAGCTTTTCTTCTGAATCACAATACTTTATCAATAGCATGGAGGAATTTGATATATTTACATGCTGTACTCATTCATCCATTTTCCACTGCTTTTTGTGTTCAGGGCTCGGGATGAAGTGGAACCCATTCCAGGTGACTTTGGCAAAGAGTTCATAAACTGTACAATATACAATAGAACACATTCTCCAGTCAATCACAGGGCATCTTATAAAATATTATTGATATTATTTTCTGTTCTGTTTACTGCCAAAAATACTGTACAGAGACTGACAAGATTTCACATTCACACTACGAATGGGAACTGACTGCTGTATTACATCCTTCCCTTTTCTAAAGTGCTTATCTGTACTTAGATCAGGGGTGAGCAGGGTACACCCTGGACTGGTCGCCAGGCAATCGTAGTGCAGGTACGAACAACCATTCACACTACTATGCATGTTTTTGGAATGTAGGAGGAAACCAGAGGGAACACTCACACGTTCACACAAAGAACATTGTATGAATATAAGAAATGACATTTTTATTATCTAATGAAATAAATCTTTTTTTTCATGTGGCAAAATAAGTAGGCTCAATGTTTAGTGTTAGCAATACCCCTACTAGACACTGTTGACTTTCTGGATGGCGATGCCAATTTACGGTTGCATTTGATTGGTCAGAGTCAAATAAAAGCATACAATTCCATATGGAAAATTTCATTTATGGCTCGATTTTGCAATACGCGTATTGTACAGTATGTGCCATTATCGCGATGTCCATATTTTTTCAATATACTGTGTAGCCCGTCACCTGCTTTTACACCAATGAGGAAGCTCAAGACTGATTAACTACTTTTTTGCTTATTGAAGCAGTCCCAGGTCTTTTTTCATGCTTTATGTGTCAGACCCACCTTATTATGTCCTCTTTGGTAGATAGAAGTGATGGTGAAAGTGGGCCTCCCACACACAGCGAGATGGATGGCGCAAGTGACAAGCTTTTTGTTTTAGTAAAATACACTCACATGCCGCCTTTGCAAGGGGCCAAAGGCGGAGGCCAAGCTGAACAACTTGTCCTGTTTGGTTGAGCGAACCAATGCATTGTCACAACTTGTTACTTTTCCAGCTTTGCTTCACGGTGCTCAGGGCAGTGACTTGTTGATACAGCCCCCCTGAAGGCACCCCCTTGCTCTGCTTGAAAAAATAAACATTACAGCAATACGTTCACTTGCGCTGAACTCTTAAATCAGGATTTAAATGACCTCCCACTGTGTTCTTTCTGAATTGCTAGCCTGCTTTTTAAGGCGGCTCTGTGGGTGCCATAAAATGTCAGTAAAAGCAGACTAATTGTAATGGCAACTTGTGAAGGAAACACAAACACGCCCCTGAAGTCTATCACTGCAGCTGCAATGTTTCTTTCCCTCTGCAGTTTTGGGGAACATACTCAAAGCAGCATTACACATTCAGATAGCTTGGGTGCACTTATTGTTGTCGAAATTACTTCCTACTATTTATTTTCTCCTCTGTAATTTTCTTTTGGTGCAAATACAAATCAAAAGTCAACAAAGTGCATCCTCAGCAATCAAATGTGTGGATATTGAACAAGCAGATGTCATTGATTTATTTTGAGTTGGCAACATAATTAATATGTTTTAATAATTGTCCTAATTAACCACCTTAAGTCTACATTGGTCTAAATAAATTGTGTTTTTGTGGCTAATTATTTTTAAATGGCAATATCCATCCATTAATCAATTTTGTAGAGAGTTTATCTTAATTATTTACCCTTGTTTGTGAGCTGAGTGAAAGGCGGGCACACCCTTGACTGGTCACCAGCCAATCACAGATCACATGTACAAAAACCATCAGTTAAACTGATATTCACACATATGATCAATTAAGGGTCTTCATTTTACACCCTTAAAACTAAATTCAAAAAACAAATAATAAACGTACAAAAAAGTAGTTGGGTCAAATTAATCCAAGTTAACGTTCAGTCCATTTAAAAAAAAAATGTTGAACCAAAATTGGGTTATTTTGACCCATCAGATTTAAAAGTGTACTGGATATGCATATTTTAGGGATGTAATAAGAAGCCTAAACGCCCCAGAATTGTGTATTACCATCACCACCATCATCACAATCATCATCATCATCATCATCATCATTATTATTATTAATATTAATATTAATATTATTATTATTATTATTATTGGCCCACACAAACAGTAAACACAGGGAGGATATGCAAATTCCTCACAGCATGACCAGAGGTGATATTCGATTCGTTAGGTGGACATGCCCTTCAGTCTCTCTAAAATAATTTACTTATAACATATGTGTCAAGGGTTTTAAAACGTGATGTCATTTTCTTAAATAATATATTTTTTTTAAACCATGGTGGATCGTTTTTGTAATTGGAAATGTGAGCATCAAACACGGCTTTTGTTTTCTTTTTGAAAAAACTGAATTGTTTATTTCAATGCGTTGGTGCGTAATTCCCGTGCGTAAATGCAGATTTTTACCATAATTACACAATAGTTTTTATCCCAAATATTGTCGTAAGAAAAAAAAAACGGATTTTGGCTTACCGACACACTCGTTGGCCTCCCTCGCCGTGGCGCGCTGCCAGGGTCGGTCATAGTGAAAAGGTTTGCACCTGTCGCACTCGGGTCCCGCTGTGTTGTGCTTGCACTCGCACACCAGTTGACCTTCTCTGTCCTTGACGCACTTGGACGCGTGGCCGTTGCACTTGCACCGTCCACCCACCTGTAGGTCCGACACGGCGTAGTAGTACGAGTCTCGGGCTAACTCCGAGTCGTCCTCGTTCTCGTCCCCGAAGGTGTGCAGCCGGCTAAAGATCACTTTAATGTCGGTGGCCGTCACCCAGTCCTGGAGCACCGGCGAGTTGTCAAAGTCGTGCGCTGACGGTCTTCCGTCCAGTGTGCTGAAGGCGATGAGACCCCCAGTCAGCGGGTGCATGTCCGTGTGGGAGTCCGTGCAGATGGCCTCCTGCTCGTTCTGCTTGGTGATCACCGCCTTGTTCTGCCGGTTATACATCTTCTTGCACTGGGTTGAGTAGTATTGGAACGGCACCCAGGATTTGCCGTAGTCCATGGACTTGTAGATGGCCATGGATTCTGGTCTGGGTGAGCAAAACTGCAAGCTCACGTAGGTGACCTCGAACTTCTTGCTCAGGGACAAAGTGAGGGTGACGTTTTGGGGATATTGCGCGTAGTTCTCCGACTGCCAGCAGGTGAGGTTGTGCGGGTTGTTGAGGTCAGTCAAATAAGCGGCCGGGTGACACTTCTTGGGGTCCCCCGCGTCGCAGGTGTGGCAGTCCCGCGTCCTGTCGTCTCCCTTCTCGGACACCACGCAATACCTGGCCGCGGGGGAGCCACACGTGCTGGACACTCGCACGTCCTTTCCGAAGGCTGAGTTGACGAAGTCGGGGATGCACCTTCGGGGGTTCCCGTTCTCGTCGTAGCACGGATCTGGAGGGGAGGACTGGGCAGCAAACATGCTCAGCCCGTAGCCCCCAAAGACCCTCTCGGCCAGGGCGTAGAGTGTCACAAAGGTCAGCCAAACCTCCAAAATTGTTTGCATGGTAGTCCGTGCGCCGCGGTGATTTCTCCTGGCATGAGAGAAAAAAATCAGTACAGTTGCAAATAAGACACATTTGAGTAGATTCACGAGTGTGACATATTCTTACCAGGAAAATAACCCTCACTCAAATAAAAAAAACTACTCAGCTGGTCTGCGTGCGGCAAAAATACCTAGAGTCATAAACTTTTTAGTTTATGCACACAAAAAACTTGGATTGTGTTTTCCTCTGATGGAACGAGGTGATGTGTAGGGCCGGCTGGCTGTGAGTGTCTCTGCCTGCGTTTGTCCACACTCAGTCACACCTCTGGCCACCCTCGGCTCTGTCTGCCCCATTCCATCTGTGGTGAGCTGCAAAAAAAAGGGGGTCCTCTCACTGCTCGAAAGAGGAGAGGCATCCACCTCGGTGAGTCATTGATGGGGAACAGCGTCATCTTGTGGTCAAGATAAGACTCAATACAGATATATATATTTTTTAAGAAACGTATTGTTTAATCTACAGTTTTTGTTTCTTTCAAGAAAATAACCAAGAGGTGTGCACACTATAGCAACTTTATTACGTCTGTGCTCACTAATAGCAACTAGGCCTAGTCCGTTGCATATGTATTATGTACAGTGTGTTTCCCAACCTTTATTAAGCCCAGGCACACACCCATTTTACTTAAGAAATAGAACACAAACAAATAAAATTATTGAAATAATGATTGATATTGTCTGGTTTGACTCACATTATGGATGTGTTTGATTGAACACATGACTAATACATACTCGCAAATCCAAAGCCATAACGTGTTCTCTTGGACCAACTACCATCTAATGGAAGTGCATTTTATTGTTCTGCCTCGCAGTATACGTTGCGGGCATGGATAGAAGAACAAAGACGTGCTTGTAATTAATAATTTTTTTCTGGCAAATGTACTTAAATTTGATATTTTTTACTGTGGCATTCCTGATGATCTCTCACAGCACACTGGCACCCTGGTTGAGAATTTTTAAACTATATTGTTTCTGAAGCAATTTTGGGTGACTGTTGAAGAGCTAAAAGTTTCCCAGGAATGCTGTGCAGTGAATTGTTGTGATGTAGAATGTGAAGCAAAGCTGGAACGATTTAAATTAGATAAGAAAAAAATGGAAGTCGTAAAGCATGTAAATATGTAGTTTGTTAGTTTGTCTACATTTACAGGGCATGTAATCACTGACTTTTATTTGGATTTAAAAAGTTATCTCTTTTTTATACATATGGTTCAGGAGATTAGAATTATTTTTTGGGATGGGGGACTCCCAATACCAAGTGTCAGTATCGGCGCAAATATCAGCCTTTTTTTTTAGCCCATTCACTGCCATTGACGGCTATAGATGTCAAAAACTCATTTGACCTATTTCTATTAGTTTCAATTTTGTTAACAAGAGTATGAAAACCTGGGGGGAAAAAAATCTTGTACGTTTAGAACAGAAAATTTGTGATTAATCGTGAGTTAACTATTGAAGTCATGCGATTAATTACAATTAAAAAATTAATCGTCTGACGGCCCTAATTTTTTAATAATATTTTCTTTTTTGTATGATTACCTAATTATTTAAACTCAAGATTAATCACAAATTTTATATCTGTTCTATATGTACAATAAAAAAATTCTAGGTTTTCATACTCTTGTTAACAAAAGTGGAAAGAAATGTGAAACTCATAGAAATAGTTCAAATGAATTTTTGACTTCTATAGCCGTCAATGGCAGTTAATGAGTTAATGTATCTGTACTTACAACAGCTGCTGATACCCGTATGGGCCACCCTCTTGTGAATGTTCTACGTTCAGGAACTAGAAATTTGACAAATAGAAAATTGCCATTAATTTCATGTAATTTTAAGCAAAATGTTCAACTGATTTATATACAGTAGGTTTGTCTTTGAGATTATCCGTCATTGTTTCTCGGGGGAAATGTTATGTATCAAAAGTAATAGTATCGGTACTTTGTATCTGTTTGAAAAAAAGTGTCATCGAACATCCCTAATTAGAAAACAGAGCCAAAACAATTCCAAGTTAATTTATTTTTTATGTACAAAACATCTCAAAGTTCAAAATATCTCAAATATGTGTATATTATTTATTCAATCATTGCGGTTTGTTATAACGCATTACATGCACTGAAAATGAGAAACTGAAACAAGGATATGTTAAGATATAGTTGTGATTTTGTTGTCAGATTAGGCCACCCATCAAATGAAAACAAACCTTCTATTTCTTTATTTCTTTTTATAGAAGAGACTAGAAACTAACACAGGAGGATGCGGTTTGTATATCGTTTCCCTCCATCGGATCATCTCAAAGTGTAGTTAATAAACAGTAGTTAGTAAACAAAAGCAGGGTATCTACTTGCAATTACACAATAAGAAACTGCTTGACATGACTCAAGTGGAGATCAGAAGGCGACTGATGGAGAAACAAACTTGGCCAGAAACTAACATCAATAGCAAATACTGTATTCACAAGTAAAATTGTCTCCTTTGTAGTTTTGGGCTCCGTTGAGTGTCATTCTAGTTTGAGTAGATGCAAGTTTTTGGAACATGACAATGTTGGTGAAGTAATTCTGCTGTCCTGAGTTCATATCTGAAAGAAAGGATTTGGAATATTAGCACAATAAAAGTACATCCTTCCACAATATAGCTAAGACACGTTGCTGCCTCGCAGCGGGCTTTTTCCTGTTTTGATGGGCACAGGTCAGGCCAAGTTTGTTACCATTTACTTTGCAGACCCCTTGTCTTTGTTTGGTAAGCCATTCATCACGAGTCAAGTGACACCTCTAACACAGCTGGCATTCTGAGACAATAATGTAACATCCGTGTGAGTCTCATAGCAATTCCATTTCCAGTTCCATTCATTGTAGATGTAGCGCTTCACTGTAATTATGTGCAATATCTCTAACGTGCTCATTCCAGAGAAGCAAATGGAAAATTGGGAACATTAGATTTGACTGGTTTTATTATTTGAATCATCATTTCCATGACTAATACTAATGTGTGTGTGCGTGCGTGTGTTATCAGACAAACAGGTGCCAAATAGGAAGTCGTACTTGAAGAGTCATTTCCGTAGCACTTTTGACAGATAAAGGTGATTGTTGGCTGTTAAATTTCTGAATGAAAATGAAGAAGTTGTGGCTGGTGTTCATAGCCAGCCCACTTGTGAGTCAATATCTGAGTAGGAAGTGGGAGGCTGCATTGGACATTTGTGTGAGACTTTTATTATGATGGGCTCCGAAAGCAGTAGTGAATGGAAAATGTTAGCTTTCATAACAAGATAATATTGAGACTTTTGTTTATACATTTTCTTTTCTTCTAATTTGTGACTGCTTTGAATGCAACTGTAGACGATGGAGCAAAACTCGTGCACGGAGGATCGTCTTCAGCATGTTCTTGAACGCTGCCTCTGTGACCTTGAGTTCAACACTCCTGACAAGCAACTCTGGAACGGTAGGAACCAACAGCAAAACATGGACAAGTGAGCTCAAGCCTATCTCAGTGCTGGTTACCAGCCAGTTGCAGGTCACTGACAAAGAGCCGCTTACAATTTTGAGCTTTTCTATGTGTAGGGGCAATATTCAAAATCTCAAGTAAAGTATTTCCTGGCCACCCATCGTATTTTCATCAACAGGTGTTTGTTTAATCCTGTTGCACAAGCTACACTGTAAAAAAAAAAAAAGAGGGAGAAAACTACTAATAATTTTTTTTAAAAAAAAGAGGGAAAAAACTACTAATAATTAAAAAAAAAAAAAAAAAAAAAACGTTAATTTTCCTGCAGCTGGGGCGCCAGAAAGATACTATGAAATAACATAAAATTACTTTCTCGTAAAAACTTTTTTTTCATAATTAAAGTACAGTTTTTAACTGTAATTTTAATTCTAATTTTGTATGTAGGTTAACAGTATATGACCCCAAAAAATTAGATTAATCTTTCAAAACATGGCCAATAACGGTGGAAAAACTATAGATACTCTGTTTAAAATTGCAACAGTTTACTGTTAGGGTAATTCATTTATGAAGCATTTTTTCACCATATGAGGCACTAAAACTACTTTACATTTTTGACTAGTCATTCACCTAGTTATTTTAACTTTAAAAAAATAAATTGTCAATTCATTAAGAAATTATGGTAAAATTACACATTTTTACTATTAATTTCTCAGTAAATATAAATGGGTTTTAAAAAAAATTGGGTTTTAAAGTTTAATTTTACATTTTATTCCATTAAATAACAGACAAATATTTGTGAAATTACGATGCATTTGTGAACGTATTTTAACAATCAATATATCTATTTTTAATGGAGTTGTTGTTTTTTAAACAGAAATATTGTGCATTTTTACAGTTTTAGTGATTTCATGTTATTTTACATTTGCCATGTAAAATAAGAGTTTATTTTTTGTAAATTAAATTATATTTTTTAAATACAAAAAAAAACCCAGTAAAAAAGTAAAATTCAGTTATACTACAGGGTTTTTTAACAGTGTAAATAGGAAACAAATAAACATGGATGGTACATAAAAACTGGCACATGTTTACTGTGTCATCATAGTGAAACACAAAAGGAGAAATAAGTTCCCTGCGTGCTTTTGTCTGTCTGATCAGCCGGGCTGTGCATGAACCGCTGGTGTTTGGAGGAACTGGTGATGAGAGATCCCCACAACTTCCCCTTCCTTCTGCAGACAATTCTCAAGAGAACAAAGGAGGTGAAAATTTAAGTACAATTCAAGTAGCAATACATTCTGACGGCGTTTTTAACTTTCTGTCGTTTATAGGTGCTTGTGCAATGTCAGTACGTACTAGTGGTGCCTCTTACGCTCCTGTTTTCCTCAACACTCATAAAAGTGAGCTCCCATACAAACCTTCTCTATGTAGCTAACACACAGTCACATATTATCATGTGTGTTGCACATTTTCTTGTCCCACAGGCTCCTTATCTCCACCCAGATTGTGATGTGCTGTTGGAAGCTTACCTGCTGTTCCACCATTTCCTGTCCTGGCCAGATCCTTATTGCACTGCCTCGCAACACCTGCTGAATATAATCTATAATGAGCTCAGAGCACCAGGTACAGCCTAGGACATGCAAAATATTCAACATCTTTTGGTCCATTGAGTGCCAATTTTTTTAACATGAGAGAGCCAACACACGACACGAAACAAATCGGAATTGGGGTACGTCATGTCTTGTTGGCCTACCTTGCAAAATGACCCTCTGCCCCATGGTGAATGGCACCCTAAGCATGATGATGCAAGTTTACACCAGCTTCCAGTGGGCGTTATTTTTGCATCACTCAAACGGCATGTGGCAATTAGTGCTGGTGGTAGTGAATTAGACGGTGTTTATCAATAAATCTCGAGATTTGCTTAGGGGTGGGCAATTTCTGCCCAAATATATGCATAATACCTCATTTAAATATGTGCAAATACCACTGGCGCAACGAGACGCATTTTGCTTGGCTGCACAGTAAGTGACACATATGACCCTCTCCATTTATACCTGTTAAAGGCGCGCAAAAGCTACACAAACCATGAATGGATTATATTTGTGGCTTAGAAGTGTTTTTAATGCAAATATTTTGCATAGGGTAGTAGTAAAATCATGGTGCGTCCCAATTTACGTACAAATGACCTAAGAGTCTACTGTAGTACCAAAACTAACCTGTGAGAGGCAACAAAGTACCATGTCATTCAGGCTGACAGGGGGAAAAGCCAGAAGAAAGTAGTAGCAACAGCACACTACTAATAGAAATATATATATATTTAGAGTTTTAAGTAGCGGGGTGGAGTAGCCATTGGGAATTTCCGCAGTTTCCCGAAAGGCCGGTCCCTTTTCACTCCCCCATTGATGAATAGTAATCGCTGCATGTCACCGGCCGCACTCCCTTGCCCTATCGACGAAGGAATAGGATTTGGCTCATGTTGTCTGCAACCCCCATCTCCCCCAAATTCTCGGGTTGAATTTTTGTTCCATTCTGTCCCAGTTGAGTAGTAATAGTATAGCAGAAGTAAAAGCTACTACTATTACTATTACTATTACTGCTACAACTGTCAAGGAGAAAGATCAATCACTCTTAACAGACCTACAATACAGGATAATCAATCAGGATAGTCTTTCAGAGACATATAATAATCAGCAATATTTTGCTGTCCTTGGTCGGAAATGAGGAAATGTTCACTGTAAAGATGATCATGATGTATTTGCAGAGAAACGATGAATCAACCTTTGATTTTTAGGCATATCATTTCAAAGACTGGTGAAGGCGGAGCATTGCATTTCCAATGAAAAGCAACACTCTAAAACTATGTAAGCTCAACCTGACACATGAAGAACGAATGTGCAGTCGATTTAAGAGATGCAATAAGTAATCGATCTCTTTGTGTATGTGTTTACCAGGATCGTGCTTTTAGTGAGTCCAGATGAAGATAGTCCCCCTGAGGTCCAGTCTGTCTCCAAGCAGCTGAGTGCAAATCAGCTGCCCAAACGAGACATCACTATCACCCTCATTTTGCACGGCTTCCAGGCTGCTCTGGGCACCAAAATCCACCTGCAGGGACTCCGTGATGCATTGCAGGTGGATTTTGGTGCAAGAAGCTTCTATTTATCTTTACATATCTGAGTTGCAGGGCATTTATTCCTCAAATTTGCTCCAGACAAAACAGCCTGGTGAGCTGGAGCAGCTACTGGAGACAGTAACTTGCTGCATGGAGGCGGCAGCCTCCACAGCAGATCTCAGCACTGCCAGAGAGAATCTGCTCCAGACTCTGGATCAGCTCAGACAAAGCCTTATTCCTACGACTGGGGGTGATCACTTGGATACTGGTAAGTATTATATAGAAACAGAATGACAGCAATGGTTTTATACAGCTATGTGCACAAGCACAAATGTACCAACGGGTCTGGTCTATTGATCACTAAAGTACTGTTAGTGAATGAGGAAGATGGATGGATGGATGGATGGATGGATGGATGGATGGATGGATGGATGGATGGATGGATGGATGGATTTATTAATGGATGGATGGATGGACAGAGATGTTATGGATGGATGGATTTATTAATGGATGGACGGATGTATGGATTGATGGTTAGCTGTTTAGATGGATGGATGAATGGATGGTTGGATCAATTAATAGATGGTTGGATGACTAGATGGATGGTTGGTTGGATCAATTAATAGATGGATGGATGATGGGTGGATGGTTGGTTGGATTAATTAATGGATGGATGGATGATGGATGGTTGGATAGATGGATGGATGATGGATGGCTGGATGGATCAATTAATAGATTGATGGTGATGATGATGATGGATGGTTAGATGGTTGGATGGATGGATCTATTAATGGGTGGATGGATGGATGGATGGATGGATGGATATATTAATGGATGGATGGAGGGATGGATGGTTGGATGTTTAGATGGATGGATGGATGAATGGATGGTTGGATCTATTAATGGATGGATGGATGGATAGATGGATGGCTCAATTAAGAGATGGTTGGATGGTTAGATGGATGGATGGTTGGTTGGATCAGTTAATAGATGGACAGATGATGGATGATAAATGGATGGATGGATAGATGGATGGATGAATGGATGAATGGATGAATGGATGAATGGATCAATCAATAGATGGATGATGATTATGATGATGATGATGATGACGGATGGATGGATTGTAATCAGTGCAATACTGTATAGTCGAAGTGCTTCCAAATTAAATAAAGAGCAGTAGTGGTAACTATCAGCAAATGTGTATTTAGACTGACGTCAAACCTCACCGCTCCTCAATCTCAGCATCTTTTCCGTCCCATTAGGGCTTGCTGAGACTTTCATGCTGCCCTTTCCCAAATGTCACACCATCTACTGGCAAAACGACAACTTTGGTGACTTACACCTTTTGAACACCTCCACACAAGCATGTTAACTTACCAGATATCTCAAATCCGAGTTGTTAACTCCTGCAAATGCTTTCTCCATATTCCAGACTTTCTCAATAATATTCTCATGAGAGAATGCTACCTGGATTCCCCTCTGGCATGTGTGAAAAAAGATGAGGACGACAGTACTGACATCCAGAAGGAGGAAGTCATGCAGAGAAGCAAAGCGGATCAGGTCTTGAAGAACCATTCTATCTCCACGGCATCCTCCTTGCCGTCCGGTCACTCTCCCTCCTCAAGCTGCTCAGTGTCCACAACATGTGGCTCATCATTTGTGAAAAGTGACTTTGGTGAATTTGTGGCACATGAGGACGCAGCTGAGAGACAAAAGAGTCAGTCAACGTATAGAAAGAAGCCCAAGAAGAAATCCAAAAGCCTCTTGGGCCTGGAGCACTTCTCTGTGTTTTTCAAGAACCCATGCAATGTTGGGGCACAATTCAAACAATCTCTACCGAACCAAGATCAACTCATGCATCCATTTACCGGGTCCCGTCCTCGCCGCGCTGAAGATACTCTCTCGCCCCAGAAGCATCTTTGCATCCGCAGAAGGCCCATCCTGAGCAGCAGCGAAAACGACGCGCCTCAGGCGGCAACTCTGGTGCGAGTACTGGTGTTCGGTCGGGACAGAGAGGCCGGACGGCTGGCGAGGGCTTACAGCGACCTGCAGCAGAAAGAGGCCAAATGTCCGCTACTCACCAAGATGTGCAAGTTGCAGTTTTACTTTGTGCCCTCAAAAAGGACATTTGCGGGAAATTTGAGAGGAACACACTCGTCGAGTGAGACCGGACGTTCAACTAAAGCTGCTTCTGTGGTGAGATCACCTGTTCACAACTTCTTCCTCCTTACCACTGGCGGGACGTGCATTTGGTACGTTTTCAACTGTTACTAATCCCCCTCGCATCTTGTTGGCAGCCGAATGGCATTTCCCCAGATGATAGCACCACAGATTTAGCCCAGATGTTGGGAATGATGGACCCCTGGTATGACCGAAGTGTCCACAGTCTGCTCAGTCTCTCCTCAGATGTCCTTTGCCAGGTAATCACTCTGAAACCGTCACCACTAGTCTGCTTCATTCAGTCACATTATGATAACCAACATGGCCCCAAGGGGAAGCTTAAAATGGATCAGCACCAATTTGTACATATTGATAGACAAACATCCTACAATCATTTGTATTCTTGTCAGCAGACATTTTTCAGCTCTTTCACCCTTAATTCTTTTGGGTCGTTATTAAAATATGAAGGTCATTAAATACGCCTACAAGCACCACCTGTTTTGAGGATGAAAAAAAAATAGTAGTGGAATACATGTCCAGAAATACAGTATCTAAAAGCGAATGTCAACTTCTGTGTTGTCTGTGGTGCAGCCTGCATGGAAGGAAGAAAGCGTCTCCGAGAACAATGGCAGAAAGGTTCATCTTCCCTTGATGGCTGACTTGGTTCTTTACTACTGTAGACATGCAAACCAACCTGTCCTGGTGCAGCTGTACCGGGTTGAGGTTAGTAGAAAATGACACACATGTAGGACATCCCAGTGCATGTTATTAGAAAAAGTGTTAGAATATGCATGGGCATTAGGTTGCACTGAGGTTGTCAAGTCTACGACTACGTCCCAGTCAAAGGTTTTAGATTTGAATCTTGGCTCTAATATTTCTTTGTTTAGTTTTCATGTGTTCCCTGTGCTGGTTAAAAGCCCATCCCTCCTTCGTCCACTAGGAGGCAGTGTGTCTGTCTTTTTTTAACAGAGATGAGCACTATCCCGTTTTTTGTTTAAAAATTGGAAAACATCAAATCAGATTTTCTAGTGTTTCTTTATTCAACACATGTTGGGAAATAAAATACGACTGTCTGTTACCCTTCAGCTTGCTTTGTCATGACCCAGAAGACCTTCTTCTTCTGCTTTTGCTACAGTAGCGTAGAAGAAGAAGAAGATGTAGCAAATCTTTGCCCATAGTTACTGAGGTTGATAGAAGGCCTGGCTCACAATCTACATTCTAGTTTAGTGCTTCTCAGACTTTTTACACCATCTCCCTTCATATATTTTTTTCTAATATATGTATTTGTATTTCATTTTTTTATTTTATTTTTAACTCACTCCATTCCTCATGTACCACGAGAAAGAGCCCATTTGTAAGAATGACTGTTCTGGTTCATATCAAAAGTTCTCCCAAACCAAGCTTATCCAAGCATACATTTATGGACTTGAAAAACAAAACGATCTTCCACACAATATTGGAAGCACATAAAATGTTTTGGTGAAATGCTGAAATCTAATCGATTCACTCAAGGATGACTCTGTTTGGAAAGTGTGTACCAGCCTAATTTAATTTAGTCTTCACAGCTGACCCTGGCTGGCGGAGACAAGAGAAGTGAAGTATTTATTCATTCTGTAGAACTTGGACACACGGCTGCAACCAGAGCAGTCAAGACCATGGGTGAGTCACACTCTGACGTCCAGAAGCAGACATACACTCGCCAAACAGAGCACATTAGACAAAGTGCATGTCATTGTCCTTACAGGTGCTGCCGGCAAAAGGTTCGGAATTCATGAAGAGAGCGAGGCTGCCCCCTTAACACTACGTGTTGCCTATAATAAGGTGCTAAAATGAAGCATAATGGACAATACTTTGGCCTACTTTGAGAAAATTGCAGTCCAGGCGTGTTAGTAACATACCTGGGAACTGTTTTGAATTATGATGAATGATTTAAACATTGAGCAGCTATATTTATCAACCAGCTCACTTCATCCATGTTTGCAGGTGGCCTGCAGTGGAAGGAGCCAATGGACGCAAGCAGAAATGCTTTGCACATCCGTAAATATTCACAAAGTCTCGAGGAAAGCTGAACATTTAGGTGTGCCGCATCACTCTATTTAATCTATTCATAAAAAATAAAATAAAAACTGTTTTGTAACATATTTGAATCCTGTCTATCAAGAGTCTGGAAGTGAGAGCTTGTGGCTGTCAGTGAATGAACTCCCAAAGAAACACTGTCCCAAGTCTAAAAAGAGCAACAGCCAGGTGAATGTTTTATCGTATACATTGAAAATAACACATCTCGTTTTTCTTACCAATACTCTTTATATCCCTCTGGTAGCATTCCTCGAAATCAGAGGTGAACGTCAACAGAGTTGAGGTCAGCAGTGGGAAAGCGCAGACAACCTTTGCTGTGTGTCTGGATCAAGACGAGAGGAAGTTCTTGCAAAGTGTCACCAGGTACTACAAAGCCAGTCACACATAGAAAAAGTCTTGCAGTGTGCTAGGGCGTTTCATTTACACAAAAATAGTAATTTGCCATCATTTTGTAGCATATATAGCAACCATTAATAACTAATCATATAAATCATAAATGGGGGTGTTGAATGCTCATGAATTTTCATTAGTAATGGCAGGTCTTGCACTTTACTACATTTCAAGCCACAATTACTGTTTTTTAAAATGTTATCTATGAAAGGCAATGAATATGTGTATTGTATTTTATTTTTCTTTGAAAACTGCAATTGGCTGGTGACTAGTCCAGGGAGTACCCCATCTCTTTCCCAAAGCCAGGTGCGACCTAATGATGACGAGAAGTTTAGAAATGGATGGGTGTTTATTATTATACTTATTATTATTATTATTTACATAATGACAAGGACTCTCCGTGTTCTACTCATTTGAGGCTTCTGTACATGTCTGTGTCCTCAGGCTCGAAGTGTCTTTGTGCTGTAAACCGGGAAGCAGTTCCGACTGGAAGCCTTCACCAGGGCAAGTCCAGCCTCTGAACCCATCTTACTGCTCCATGCTTTGCCTTCCCTTCATCTCTTTCTCTGCCTTGCATACCTGAAAACACCTTAACTGGAATGGACCAACAGCAATGGTGACCAAAAGAAACACACAGTTTGTCTCACAATAAAAGTATTTTTCAATGAATTTAAGTCATCTTGGGTATTGTGTATTCACTGATGTTGGAGAGGCAGGATATGGTTCACAAAATGGATGCCTGGGTTTTGTATTCATATGTTCACATGTACTAAACTCATTTTCAAACAGCTCAGTGCACGTGTGCACATTTTTAATGCATGGTGGTGACACCTGTTGTCACAAACAACTAAATGCTCTCACTCAAATACATGAAGAACATTTTACTTTGCCACCCGTGCCTGAAGGGGTCGCTGCAGTCTTGCAAACTATTTTCCAGATGGACTGTAAACGTTGCAGAACAAGTGTCTGAACAAACTGGGAACAGGTGGAGGTATCAAAAAGTGATCGAAATGCTCCACTTCTTGATGGAAAAGGCGCAGTGCAACGATTTAAGAAGTGTGGCGGGGAAGAGGTAAAAATAAGGTACAACATCTTTAATGTTTTGTTTTATAATGTGGTGACGTAGACGCGTGCTCCAAGTCTCGATCAGAGAACTGGTGCGTCCAGCCTGACAGGTGTTGCATGGTGAATGACAAGTTCCTTATTGCTTTAGACAGCACTAAATGAACCTTTTCGCATCAGAGATTTCGTTTTAAACCTCAAACTTGATTTGAATTAATGTATTTTTAAGAATCTAATTTTATGTGTATTGTACGCATACTCAACAGACACTTCATCAGGTACACGTTTGTAAAAACAAAAAACAAAACTGTCTTTATGATGAAATAATGATCCGTTTTTATCGTCACTGCCGGAGAGGTACTCATTTTAACTTTTCATTTGCGATTGCATGTGCGTCAGACTTTGAACTTTTAGATACATTTTAGAACCTGTCATCTGTGCATTGTTTCACTTTTGTAATAACTTTATTTAGAGTAGAAATGTACGGAAGCGTATTGAATTCACTTGGAGAGAGAAAAAAATAATATAAAATACTCAGAAAAACAGGGAAAAGCAATTTATTTTGGAGCATTTTTATTTTTTTTTTTTAACCTCTGAACTCAAAGTGACTTGTTGCAGACTCACTAATAGCGGAAGCGGACACTTTCCCGCATACCTCCATATGCAATAAGATGGTCATGTTTACTTACTGGCTCTCAATAAAGGAATGAATGTTTATACTGTATTGTGGTTTGTTCTCTAATCTTGGAGGGAAAACCCTTTAAAAAAAAATATTCTGAAAATAAAAAAAATAAACAGAAAAAAAATAATTCAATAAAACAGAGAAAAATTCTCAGAAAAAAACAAAGCTCCCCCAAAAAATTAGTCAGAAAAACAGGACTTTTTTTTTTCAAGTGAATCTCAGTATTTCAATTCAAAATGTGAACACATAAGAAAATACTTTTCAGAAGGATGGGTCATACCTACTTCCTATATCTAAAACTATTTGGCTTGTTTCTTTTGTACTTTATTTTAAATTGTGAAGATGGTAAATTTTTATTTTTATTAGCTGCACGCTATACTAGTAATTATTCAAAAATTAATCAAGAAACATTTCATGCTAGTGAATGTAAATATTAATGTCACTTTTGAATTTAATTCCTGAAATATACATCATAAATATTGTTTTTTCCACAATATGCTAATTAATTGAGGCATTTAGTAATATTTAGTCTAATACTATTGAAAATGATATGCACTAATAATGTCAAAATGCTTAGTTTTTTTTGTGGGATATAGTAGTATTTTCCATTGTTTTTGAAGGGTTATGTTTACAGGCTTGTGCACTAATGCCCGCACTGATTTTATTATGAACAAAATATGTTTGCATGAATTTAATCTCTACTATTTTCAAGGGACATTTTGGGGTATTTGTGATTATATTTCATCTGCTTATTTTCCTCACACATTTCCCTGACTCTGTGTCCCTTAGTTGCTCCATGTGAAACCAATTAAGCACTCAAGAAGTCAACCATGAAGAAGACCAAGCAGATCAACATCAAGCAGACCCTCGTTCTGGCGAGAGCCTTTCACTTCCTGCACTCCTGCGCCAAATCCTGCCTGCTCCCCTTCCTCACGCTGTACTTCAAACAACTGGGCCTCGCTCCTGAGATGACGGGCATCATCATGGGCACCAAGCACCTCATATCACTGTTATGGCAGCCCCTGGCCAGCCTGCTCGCCAGGATGTACAACAAAAGGCGAGTGGTGATAAACGGCTCTGTGGTGTGTTCGGCCGTGGTCGCGCTAGTCGTGCTTCTTTTTCCGCCGGTAGATCTGCAAACGCACATCAACACCTGCAACGGGTCAAATGTTAGAAGCACTCCGTCCCCTGTAGAGCCTCACCCACAGGTCACCTTTCCTGCTAACAGAACATCTGTTGCAGCGGGCAGAACTTCACAGCGTCCCGTGATAAGAACAAATAGTACAGCGGAACTAAAGCAGTTCCATACAACGACACTCGCCTCAGTGAGAAAGAAGAAGTCCCAACTCAAACGGGATGCAGAAGAACATAAAGATTTTATGTCCAGCCTGAAGGGGATGGACGTTCAACACCAACTATTCTTCTTAATACTCATCACAGTGTCTGTATGGGAGCTGGTGGCAGCCCCTCTCGAGTGGACAGCAGACGACGGCCTGTACGATTATCTGGATTCTGCCAACGCTTCTGACCGCTACAGCAGCACCGGGGTGTGGCCTCTGCTGGGAGCCGCATGTGGCGTCGGAGGTGCGGGGCTGCTGGTCAGCCACTTAAACTGTTTAATCGTCGGCCGCACCTCCAGGAGTGCCGTGCACTTCTTCTGCTACTCCGCCATGTCGGCGCTGGCCTTGCCGGTCGTGGCCTTCTTCCCTCTTTACCGCAACAAGCATCAAAGCAAGGTGAACCGACTGCTCAAGGCCGTTCAGCTGGTACGCGGCTCCCAGCGCGCGCTGCTATGCGCCGTCACCGCCCTGCTGGTGGGGGTCACCCGCTCGGTCGTGGACAACTTCCTCTTGTGGCAGATGCAGGATCACGGCAGCAGCGAGCTGCACATGGGGGTGTCTCTCAGCCTGGCGTCGCTCTCTCAAGCCGTCTTCCCTCTGCTGGCCGTCCGACTGGCGAGACTGCTGAACCCAGGAAGGGTGCTTGCGCTGGGGGCAGCCGCTCTTGGATTGCAGTGTTTGTATTACTCCTTCCTGTGGGGACCATGGGCTGCTCTGCCGGCTCAGTTTGTCAACTGTTTCAGCGGCGGAGCCTTCTGGTGGGCCGTGAAGGTGCAGAGCGACGATGTGGCCACGCCAGGAACTGAGAGGAGCATAAAGAGACTCTATAATGTCTTGTCTTTACACTTGGGGAGTGCACTGGGAAGTTTTGCCGGAGGGTACGTGGTCCGCTGGTGTGGGCTGGTTTGGCTCTTCAGAGGGGTGGCTGTGGCGCTGATGCTGTGGTGCATATGTCTGCCTTTGCTCCAGTGGAACGCTCCCCGCCAGTACCGGATCAACTATTCTCGTCTTTTGGCGGCAGATGCCAGTGAGGCTAGTGACTCGGAGTCGGAGCAAGAGAGAGACTGGCTGGATAAGGCCATGGAAGACGACTATGGAAGAAGGCTAAACCGCTAATCTAGTGACAACAAAGAAAATGAATGCACCGAAGTGTAAAGTTCAACATAAACACAAAGTGAACAATGTCACCCAGTTTGGACAAAACAATTCAGCCCAGACCATGTTGACTGTCTTTTACAGACAAGAAGCAGTCAAAATCTGCCAGTAATGAGGCCTTTAATTGCATGTAAAGTTGTCCTCATAAGTTTACATACATAGCATAGTTTGCAAGATGTGTGCCATCTTTCTTAAAAGGAAAAAGAAGTGATCAGGAAAAATACATTTTTCATTCGAATTTAAACAGGAAGGCATTTTAAGAATAGCACAATTGTTTAAAAAAAAAACTGAATTAAAGAAAATAATATATGATATTATATAATCTGTTATTCTGTCCTCTATATTGTCAACATTTCACAAATTCTGCCAGAGTATGTTAACTTCGAGCAACACACTATTTCTGTCTAAATGAAACTCCTCAACTCATGTCAACATAATTCTTGTATTGCACAAAAAAATGCAGGTGAGTTTTTCAGTGAACAACAGAGCGCAGGTAAAAAAAGATAAGTGAATTCCTCCTTTTCTGTGCCTGTTTTGTTATTTTTATGGAGTGGAGGCATAAACTGTTGCAAATGTGTGAGTTTACACAAGTCGTTCATTTTTTAAACAAACATGACAGCAGGAAGGCGAGGAAGGCTTATATGTGAATCCACTCACTCAAATGCAAACACAAGACGTGTACACAAAGTGAGGTTAAACAACTATGGTGTCCTGTTCTGCCACACCCACTTGGCACATAGTCTGTTTAACTGCTGGTGAAGTTGGAGTGAGGTGACATTACTTGACGTGTATTATTTTTGAAAGGTCTGTACAGTATTTGTGTTGAACAGTAAATTGCTTTGTTCAAAACCAAATCTTTTCTCCTTGCCTTTTGTGTTGCGATGAATAAATGAACACCACTCTCCAAGGATGTCAACATACAGTGGTTGGTCACCAGAGCTTACAGTTGCAGGGCGAACTTGCTGAACATATGCTGAGCTCCCCTGTGCCTGATGTGCAAAATCAAGTCATCCATATTATGTTGTTTACAGAAAAACTCAATCAGGTAATTCTGATGAGAATGCCAGCTCCACTGGGATAATGCCATTGTGGTTCGGGCTCAGTTCACTGATAAAACAGCAGGTGTTGCACCATTTTCTTTTTCTCAAACTGAAATGTTACAGGCTTGCAACCTGCAAGCAGGCTGCTTTGAATGCCGTTCACTTATTTGTGCACAATTATTAAGATCAGGCTTTCTCGATTCTCATAAGAATCGCAATTCTCATTTAGTACGATTCAGAATCGATTTTAAATGTCCCAAAATCGATTTTATCTAAATTATTTGATACTGTCTTCCCTTTGTTTGTGTGTGCCTTTATTGGGAGCGCTGTTCAAGTTGTACCCGATTTGGCCACTTAGGGGCAGTGTGATTCCACGCGGTCTGATACACTGTTAAGTTGTAGCCACATTAGCGAGTAGAAGGAAAACGTTATTTCAATAAAAGTTGTTTTTTTGTAGTGTGGAGCCATTCTTTTGAGTGATAAAAGTGCCGCGAGTAGAGCACTAATTAGCATTAGCGAGTCAGACAGGAGTAGATCATTACGATTCCTTGAACATCTTTCAATTGAAGCAAAAATCATTGTCAATCAAATCATTTTGAATCAAAACTCGTTCTTAATCAAAAATCAATTCTGAATAGAATCGCACACCCAAGAATCTGAATCGAATCGTGAGACATTCAAAGATTCCCAGCCCTACTAGTATTTTTTTCTATGTTTTGTTTTTGGGGTCCAATCCGATTTTAGCCCTTGATACATTTAATAATCAGCTCTGGTGAGTATGATGCACTGTATTTTGTTGAAATGTTGCTTGAATGTTTTGTTGGTGTGTTGTTAATTAGATATTGATTCTGCTGCAGATAATGGACATGGCACCATTGATTGTTGTATAATATTGACGGTTTCTATAATAGCAGCCTTACGGTAAAGAGGTAGATCCAGTCATTCTGTCATTGAGTGGATAGTATTCTTTTAGTTGACTGATAGTTGCTAGTGACATGTCGTTGCATGCACGTGTCACTAGGCGGCGTCCCCGAGCGGTTATTAGCAACCCGTGGTCCTCTCGGATCCATGAGTGCTGTAGTGGTGGGTTCAGCATCCACGCGCAGCTCTCGCTACATTCCCTCTCGTGAAACAGCAGTACCTCAGTGGCTCTTGTACTTGTTTGCGCTGCTGAAGGTGGACAAATGGTGATGAACATGGAATAACAGACTTCTTCTGAACCAGACGACTGTGGACAAGGCACAAATGGATGAAGCAAATGAAAAATCAGGTGACCTTTTTTTTTTTTAATACTTCTTTAATGCGTGTTTTTTGTGTTGTGGTTAAAACATTTTTCTTACACATAATTTAGAGTGCACAACTCATTCTTACAAGTCTTGTAGATATTCAGAAAACTGTTTTATCAATGTATGACTTTAAATTCAAACATTGCATGCAAAAGTCACCATGTGTCAACATGTTTTTGTTTTGTAGACCATGCAAGGGGTGCATAATTATGATTAGTTTATTTTGCGAGCTCACAAGACCTGTAAAATGTATTGGGCATTATGCATTGGCTACACATATTTTGTCTGAACGCTCTCATTGATTTGATATTGACACTTTACATGTTGTGATGTCTAAAAACAGTGGCATTCCTTATCCACCATCAGCTATTTTGCATACATCAGTATCATGTATTAAAATAATTATTACTTTTTATAAAATAGCACATGCATGCAAGGTGACATTTTGGATTCAGATAAACTACATGCAGGCATTTGAAAGGTGAGGGAAATATCCACATCACCAGCTGTAGATAAAAATGATTAAAAGTGACAGGCTGTGAAAATGACAGCAGTCATTGAAGAAAAATGGTAGAAACAGATGGAGCCGTTCCACATTTCTTTACTTGGCCAATTCCCTGCATATTGATCAATTGTATTTTATTTTTATTTTTTTATTTATTTTGTGGCATTTAACTGATTGAAGTTGCAGAAGGACCACATGAATGTTCCGGTGGGCTGTGCGTTAGCTGTGGCATCATAGTGACTCACAGTGTGAGAGTGTAAATGTCCTTTCAGCCAAGCACAGGTAATTAAAAGTAAATCTCCGCTCTACTGGGTGACTCATCGCTACTGGTGAGCAGTAAAGGAGTAGGAGGATGTTGTAGCGGGGGTTGCGCGGTGGGTGGTGCAGTTATTCAGTGACACTGAAATTTTGACTTCAATTAACATGTGAACTAAAATCTGGAGTTTATTTCTAAACAAGCATCAGTGCATGTGCGACTTTCTCTTACTTCTCTTATATTTTAAATATTCTCCCATCATATTTTTGCACATAATTAGAGCATTCTCTCACTGTGCCACAATATTAGATACACGTGATTTAAAAAACTAACAAAAAAGTGGGAACAAAACAAATAGCCTAGCGATGGAATTTAGCTATATGGCAGCATGGTAACTAGTGGTAAGCACATCTGCCTTACAGTCAAGTTGGCTCTGTTTTCAAATCGCTGTAGTAGTACTATGTTCTCCCCATGCTTGTTTATGTTTTCTCTGGCTACTCTGATCTTCTCCCACATTCCAAAACATGGTAACCATTCCAGTCTGTAGCCTACGCCTCTATTCCCCAAAGTTAGCTGTGATACCTTAATGAGAACAAGCGCTATAGAGACTATATGGATCGTTTTTAGCTATTATGATGACTGTAGACTGCTATTTATCATTACTGTTGTTTTGGTAGGCTAGCAATTTCCATGCTACAACAAGCTAATTGACTGAACAGCTTGCAGCGGGATTATAATGAGTGGATACTGCACACAGGTGTTTTATTACCAACCTTATTACAGTTCATTTCTTCTATTAAACGGCACATATTGTGGAAAGCTGACTTTTTAATGACTAATGTATAAATAGTTGGGTCTCTGGAGTGCCTGCTCACCCTTTAAATGTAAAAAAAAAAAACACCCAAGTAATTCTTGTCTGCCTATTTCTTAACATGTCTTTGCGAGTGAGCGTTCTTTTGCCCCCAGTTTGGTGCTGTTAAATACAACCCGCACTGAACTTCTCATGTAAGCGACATTTGGTCTACACCATTAATCTCAAACTGATGGCCCAGGGACCAATTGAGGCCCCCACAATGACATTTTGCGGCCCTCTACTTGACATCAAATTTAGTCTCCTTTTTTTTTACCATGTCATTACCCTTTTTATGTTTTTGTTATTATTTCTTTAATCAGTTATGGTCTACCACAGCTCAGGCTCAAGACAGCTTTCAGTAAACATAATTAGGGCCTACCAAGTGCACAGAGAAAGTTGTTGTGCTTTTGGGGGTTACTTCCCGCTCCAAAAATTACATGGGAAGTCAGTGAGTAAACCGAATCCAATAAAAGTTATGCAAAGAAGAAAAGGACTTAAAATATAAACATACCCCAACCGTAATTTCTTGAGAAGGGTACTCTTTTTAAAACAACAGCTCCTCAACATACACATTGACAGTATGCATGTTTCTGGAGTGAACCAGCTCCCCACAGTTTATAGTGAGAATTAACAAAAATGGACCTTGGACTTGTTTTTGAAATTTTATTTTAAATGAAACACACAACATACAATATATGTTAACAGACATTAAATTAATACTGAATGATTGTTTTTGAATATACTTGTCTGTACAATGTTATTAAAAAAAACATACATTACATACTCATCAAAAAAAAGAAATGTGCTTGAATCTACAAAATAATAATAATGAATGCATGTAGAAGTCATTGAATGGGTGAAGTAGAGACACATATAAAACATATGAACAAAACAAATTGACTTTAGCACTATTTGTGTCTGCTTTTTAACATTCTGTCTTTAATACAAATACTTCAAAATAGAGCTTTTGTTTGCTGAAAAACAATCTTATGTCCATGACCTACTCCATGAGGCTAGTTTTTTTTTGTGCAGACACACACCACGCACACACGCACGCCACACACGTTATAGCAAGCTAGCCAATAGCAGCACAATAGAGCCATTAATATTAACACTTGTTTCCCTCATTAGCACGTAGCAACATGATTGAGGAGCAAAAAAGCAGACTAGTAATGAAAATTATTTGCTGGTGTTGAGTGGTAGAAAGTAAGAAACTTTTCACATATCCTGGTAAAAGGAAGGAAAACTTTGACTCAACTAGAGAGACATGCCCTGTGACTGGACTGAGGAGGACGACACGCTCCGCTCGTCTTCTTGTAAGCAGGGGAGGGGGAGGGATCAAGGTGGATCAAATCATTTCCAATCAAATGGGGGGTGTGCTGTATTATTATTTTTTTGTTTAATTTAAATATTACATTTTAAAACTCTATGGTTATATACATATATATTATAGCTCTAAGTTTCTAGCTTGTTAAAAAGAACACACAGTAAAAAATATATCTATATACTCTAAAAATTTGGGGGTGCAATAGTTCAGTAAATGGCCTAAATACGCGTCTGTACGTGACACCAAGATTGAATGGCATTTAGGAGAGAGAACGCACAACTAAGAGTTCCATGTTGATATTGTGACTTTGGGCAAGTTTTGTTTGGACATTATACAAACTATTTTCAAATGAATGTAAGAAATATATGTGATAGTCTTGTTTATCTTTCATCAGAAGATGTCATCTCCATGGCCGATTCATCGGTCACACTCGAGGACATCGAAAGCGAGCTGTTCAAAATTGAGCGACTACAAAACGTCCTCGTGCGGAGAGAATCAGAGCTGAGATACATGTAAGACGTATTATTTTATATTATTTTCAATAAATACATCTCAATGTGCACATCCAGCGCACCACCTTGGCATACACAAGCCAATTCTCTTTTTGTTGGGTCATTGTCATCCAATTTCAATAGGAAAAAAAAGGTACACAAGTACAATTTATGATTGTTAATCTTGGCTGTCAAAATACAACATAAAGGCAAGCTCAATCCCTAAAATACAAATATACAGTGTCAAAAAACAAACAAAAAAAACCTGGTGATCAGTGACTGTGATCATCATCATCAGCATTGATCAATATAAGGGATTGATAAACTCCCCCTGTCACATTCTGGTGTTATGATTTTGACTCATATAGTTGTATAGCACAAAAACTCTACTCAAGAAGGGTATATAGTATACATTAGTCCCTCAGGAGAATCAGACAATCCTCCACCATGTCAGAGGGAGCAGCCATGTGTATCATGATGTGAAAAGTGTGAGAGCACAGCCCACACTATCTAACCAAGAGCACCAACTTTCAGATTGTTCCTCCACTCAGCTTTACTTTTAATGATTTCACCAACTTTCTATCAAGGCAGACTCTGTTTTGTTATTTTACAGGCTTGCAACACTGCAAGACATTTACTGAACAAGGCTAGATAGAGTACATTATAATAATCCACTTGAGAAACACATTTCATGATCTCTGCACAGTAGTTGCGGCATTCTTGTGCAAAATTTGCATAAATATTATATAAACATTTGAAGTTAATCAAAATCTGAATAATCTTTATTGGCCATTATGTGAATACACACAAGGGATTTGTCTCCAGTGGTTTGAGCCACACTACATTACAGTAGGTATTACAGTAACAATCGACTACTAAACGAACACTACGGTAGTCAGTAGCTGTCATGCAAAATTAATGGGAGGGGGGAAACACGCTAAAATACAGTACAATGAGTCTAGAGTTTCTATTTCTGTCCTTCCTGTCCTTTTGTCTCCTTACCAACATTGTGTGTGCATATGTGCAATACAAAAGCAGATGACCACAGATAAACAGTGGAAGCCTCTGTGTCAGACAGTGAAATTATATCTGATAACGAAGCAACAGTGTGTTTGGATTCATTGCATGTGAGGGGACAAGGGAAGTTGCTTTATTACCACAATGCAACTGTCAGTTGTGCTTTTTAAATGATTCACACCAATGGCTCCTTCCAAGCTCTTAATTAAACATCATCAAGTGATTTCAATCACATCACACAATGAGTGGCCAGAGAAATTTGGAATAGTACTGATGGGTGATAGTGAACGAAAGCGGCTTTGACGATAAGGGTGTTTAATGCTACTCTTTCCTGTCATTCAGAAACCGTCAAATGATCATGTTCAAAAAACAACAACAGTTTTTGATGTTTAATTTGTTATTTTTGTGTGTGCACTTTTTAGAAGGTCACATTTTGTAACTGGATGCATTTTCCCCTATACAGGATGGATGACATTCAGTTGTGCAATGAAATCACAAGGCTGAAGAGAGAACTGCAGAAACTGGTCTCAATTCCAGGTACATTCAAAAAGATTCTAATTCATTTGAGTGTGGTTGTTGTGAAACACCATTAAAAAGACTCTTACTCATCAGTGAAGACCTCTACAAGGACGGTGCGGACTGAAAAAAATAAAATAAATAAAAAGTGATCGCCCAATTTTCAAGGCTAATTCCTCTTCATTTTTTTTGTTATGCACTGACGAATGATGATTCCCCCCACACCACCACCACCATTAAGTTTGTATGACATCTACTGTAGAGCCATGAGAAAGGTTGCTGTGGCAACTAAAAAAAATCAGCACAGACCACGCTAGAGAGTGTTTAAAGTGTGGATGTACAGTATTCATAATCATCCCGAATATCATTGGCACAATAATAGTGTACTACTAGTTTGGCATACTTCTTTAGTGTACACAATACTTTTTATTTGCATGGCATTTATTTTATTTTTGTGCTATTTTTGACACAAGCTAGTGCCTATGCACTAACCCCACTTGTCATCATAGGGGTTGTGTACCAGACCACCCCCAGAATAAGTGAAATCAGTGATATAATTTAACCATGTCAAAACTAAATAAGTGTACCATTTTCTAGTGGTGACCAGTGGAATTACACCCGATTTAAATGAGAGTCAGGCCAAAATATACGGACCAAAAATGCCAAAATAATGAATAAATACCCCCTCAAAAATATGAATAAATAAAAACTGATAAAAAAAATATAAGTCAAAAATTAAATACAAAAAATAAAAACAATGGTAATTGAAAACAACTATGTATGTAAAAAATAAAAGTAAAAATAAATACAAAAATGTAAAATGAGACTCGAAAAAAAAAAAATATAAAAATAGATTTGAATACCAATCAATAAATAAAAATGCTCTGCTCTTATTTATTTCATGCTGCAGAAGCAGCATGAAATGTTATTCAAATGAGGGGGTGGTCCAAATAATGTCCTCCATAATAATAGAGTTATTAAATTTACCGAAATCCACAAAATAGCAAGACCACTAACCTTGCCTGTGATGAAAGGCGGTTAACCTAAGATAATCTTTGCAGGGAAATATCTCTTTATTGAACAAACCTTAAGGGACGGTGGGATGTTGTCATTTTGGTGGGTACGTGTAATGTTCTGAAATGTCAGCATGAAAATGACTCTGTGGAATGCGCGTCATGTGTGACTGTTGAACAGACCAAGACAAGTCCAAGGAGGATCGGACAAGGGAGGAGGAGCTGCTGCAGCAGATCAGCAAGCTGGTGGAGACCAGAGACTTCCTTGTAGATGATGTGGAATTTGAGCGGCTCAGGTGAGGTTATTTGCATGCTGCCTCCGTTGCGTACAGGTTAAGCCTCTAAATCTTCAGCCCCTCCTTTGTTGGTGGAAAAAATGTTCAGCCACCTGTTGAAAACATTTGAGGTTATTATTCCTGACTCAAGTAGCGGGTGTGTTTTCACAACAAATTTCCCATTACACTGTAATAGTTTTAACACATGTAGTCCCCTGCTATTCACTTGATTACTTCTATAATTGCTTTGTAAGAACTACGCATTGCAGTCGGATTGTTTTCAATTCTATTTGGATGACTCAGGAATTTAGGGAGTTTAACTTTTTATTTACATTATATTCTTAGTGTATGTACTGTTTTTCTATTTAATCACTTTACCCTGACCCAATGTAATTCTAGTTAAACTCTCCTGGTATGCCAAAATTGTTCAATTGGACCTGCTGTATTTTTAATTATTGAACATGTATTATTTACTAGGGGTGTCAAAATTAGTGTGTTCATTTTGAATAAATTTTAAGTTCCTTCAATGCCACCAATTTTTTTAACGCATGATTAATGAGGCCTTACTTGGCCTGTAGCCTACTGGAGGAATTCCACAATGCAGAAGACACGTCCATGTCAAATAAATGTCATAATAATGCAAATATTTGTGGAGACTGGGGTCAAGTTGTATTATACAATTTTGAAATTGTGCAGAATTTCACAAGTTACTCCATGTTAAAGATTAATATGAAAAGAAAAATGCACTGAGCCGTTACCAACGTCTTACAAATGCAATTATGCCATCTAGTGGCAGAAATATGACCTCAACACAAATCAATATCACACTCTCTTTTTACAGTATAGTATGGTTTTAATTTTAACTCAAAATTATAAATAATTATGAAATTACTGTATCAATGACTAAAAGATGCAGCCATATTTCTATGAGTTAACTTTTTTCCCCACTTTTATGTTAACAAGCGTGTGAAAACTGAGAAAATATATTTTATTGTACATTTTATTGTACATTTAGAACAGATATAAAATTTGTGATTAATCGTGAGTTAACTATTGTCATGCGATTAATTACGATTTAAAAAATTAATTGCCTGACACCCCTATTATTTACAAGCAGAAATGAACCCCCCCCAAAATTTTGAATACTTTGCCCAAGTTGTCTCCCTTTTCTGAATCTAGCATTGTGATTGCTGATTGATTATATCAGCAGGTGTCCTCTACTTTTTCACTCCTTCATGGACCAAAAACAATTGTTCTTCACAGAGAAAGAGAAGAAGACCGAGAAATGGCAACATTCTCGCAGCCCAAGTTCCAAAATACTTTGGTGACAAAAGGTGAGCTACACAAGCATCTCCAATGTATTTGCTTTTCAAAGTCTCCGTTTTGGCAAAGTCGTTGAAACTGCACATTTTTAAATCAGGTGCTCTGCAAGACCAGAAGGTGGTGCCCAAATCTCCCCACAGACCAGCACCATTTATCACCAAAACCGGTCTAACGCTACTGAAAGACTGCTGCGGCGTCACGTGCTCCATCATGTAACACGTCTGTGTGCATGCTTACAAATACACTTCATTGTGTGCATTTGGGGGATAAAATGTTTTTCCCTAAAACATACATTTTAAGATGTAAATTCTTGGGATTTTACAGTAAGGGGAAACATACTGTACAGTATGTCCTCAAAATACAAGGTGCAAGTGTTGACGTAATGTTGCATAATGTCAAGTGTTTGTATTCGTACTATCCAAATTGCCATATTTTGAATGTGATCTTGTTAAATGACCCATTGGAGGGAAGCTGAATGAAATACAGTATTTTATTAGCATGATAACTATTTGGCAGTGCAACTATCATCACTGATTGATATTACCAAATTTAAGGCTATGACTCTTTCTGTTACAGTACATATATCAGAGTTCATGTCATGTCAAAAATAAAGATGCTCATTAAGTTAGACAATATTTTTGGTGTATTCAAATGAATGTGTCTAACTAGTTGTCATATATACTGTAATGAATGTATTGTCATCTTACATCACAAGCATGCTACCGTATCACTGTAGTTGAGGATTAATAGCGTTAAGTGTGGTGAGAAAATGTCCTCAGTCTCCTCACTCCTCAGCTGCATTATTTTGCCCCCACAACGAGATGCAGACATACTCTGCAGTCATAGATGAGTCATACAGTGGGCGGTCTTAAAAAGCATCACCTCCTGCTCTCCTGGTTCAAATGAAGTCAACAAAGCGGCACCGTCGTTTCAACGAAATCCCAATGGAGCATTCCTTTTTTTTTAAAAAAATACTGTACTTGCTTCAGTGGATAATACAGCAAGCTGAATGTGAAATCAATTGGTAAGCAGTCCTTTCCTTTTAGCTGGTGACAGAAATAAAAAAAAAAACATTTCATCATTGTTCACATGGCAACAAAAATCTATAACATGAACTGTGCAGTGCATTCATGTGTTATTTCAGCGTTATGTGACATCACTCCTTGGCAGGCAGAGCAAGGCCGTCATACTTGGTTGCGGATCAACAGACCCGTAGACAGGCAACAGTCCCCAATGTATTTAATCTGAAGGCTAATTAGTGGGCTACATAGTGTGAATATATAGACATACCAACCCACACTAATTGGGTGTTAGTGGGAAAAGCGGCTTGACTTGGCTGAGACATGAAAGAGTCCCTGGAAACGTGGCATCAGGCATCGCCAATTAAATACATTTTCCTGACTGTACTGCAATAGTGTGACTAAATCCATAGCTTAGTCCTGCAGGAGATGAATCAAATTAAAGAGTTCTGTACCAAGCATTTAAGGCACTAGCTGAAAAGACAGGTCACGGAAAATTTCTGAAGCGCCGTTCCCGATTTATTAACTAAAATAACTACAAAATATACAGTATACCTAAGAAATGTAAACCTCAAAAGTAATTAGCCTTGAGACTGGAGAATAACAGCATGCTCAGCGCCTGGAGACGACGGAAGATCTTCACATTTGCTTCCCTCATCATCTTTGTCTTTGCGTCAGCTTCAGCAAGCGTATCCTTGGGTGAGTGGGACAGAAAATGCTCAACTTGCTTCACCTCTGCTCCTGCAAGCAAACACGCTTCCTGCCCAAAAACAGTTGCTCGCCTGTGTAAGTCATATTTTCATGAATGCCCAACTAACTACATTCATTCTATTTAGCATTACCAAAATCAAGTAAGGGGGGGATCACTATATCACTGCTCAATAACACAAACAGATCATGCAATATTCATGGGCATACTTTAGAACACAATTAGAATCCATTAGTACTAAACAAAAACAAACAACACCCAACTATGCCATGTACAACATCTGGAGCATTTCAGAATCAATGTTTATCTAATAACATGATTTTTTAACATGAAAACTGGACACAAAAAGCCATTACAGTATACTTATCAGAGATACTTATAATTAGTTGTATTTATTTTTATACAGTTGTTTGTATTGCATTTTCTACATACCTAAATCTGAATGGTAAAGAAACAGTTCCATTGGTTATCAAATTTAAAGTTCCATACAACTACTGATTCCGAAGGCCCTTAGAAGATTAGAGTGACATCATGGCAGCACGTAGTGGCTGAAATCTGATCAAATATTAACTCATTGACTGCCATTGACGGCTGTAGACGTTTTAACAATTTCTATTAGTTTAACATTTTTTCCCACTTTTGTTAACAAGAGTATGAAAACCTAGATTTTTTTTATTGTATTAGAACAGATATAAAATTTGGGATTAATCGTGAGTTAACTAGTGATCAAATATTAACTCATTGACTGCCATTGACGGCTGTAGACGTTTTAACAATTTCTATTAGTTTAACATTTTTTCCCACTTTTGTTAACAAGAGTATGAAAACCTAGATTTTTTTTATTGTATTAGAACAGATATAAAATTTGGGATTAATCGTGAGTTAACTAGTGAAGTCATGCGATAATTATGATTAAAAATTGTAATCACCTGACGCCCTTAATTTGTATTAATCTTTTCTTTAAAAAAAGAAAAAAAGATTATTAAAAATTAGGGGCATCAGGCGATTAAAATTTGTAATTGTAATTAGTCGCATGACTTCACTAGTTCACTAACTCACGATTAATCACAAATTTTATGTGTTCTAAATGTACAAAAAAAATCTAGGTTTTCATACTCGTTAACAAAAATGGGGAAAAAAATGTTAAACTAATAGAAATAGTTTAAATGAAATTTTGACGCCTATAGCTGTCAATGGCAGTGAATGAGTTAATAAATAAATACATTAATTAATTAATAAAATCCACATACACGTTGTGCAAGAAGAAGAGAATGGACTTTTCGCGGAAGGCTATACCAAATGTGTACTGCATAGGTTATATCTTCAGTCTCCATGGTCTACAGTCTCCATGGTCTACAGATGATACAGTATTTTTTCCTCCTTACCCATAAATCGGCATATGCTTGAAGTTGTAGCACTAAAAACAGCCCGAGTGTGGCGCACTTTTGCCAAGACGTCAGTGTGATGACCTTCATGACGCTATCCCTTTAATTTATGACGCAGCTCAACTAGTGGCCCACTTTGTGCACTGTGAAGCTAGCAGGCGGGGTGCAGCAACAGCAGCATCAGCGAGCTCGGCCGCCTGGTGCGCGCGCCTCGACCTAATTCGTCGGTGCTCTGCTAGGTCTTCACTGATTCCACAATGGAGTTTTTTCTAGGGAATCCGTTCAGCACGGTTGTCGGCCAGCGGATCGGTGAGCTTGTTTTCCAGCCAGTCATGCATGTTTTCAATGTACCAACCAAATGCCGAGCAAGCCCGGCGTCTTCTTTAGTCATTCTTCGCGCACATTCACAAGCTTATTGCTTATAATTTAGTTTCAAATGCAAATACTACATAACATACAGCTATGGTGTACTCCATGTCATTACTTCAATAATAATTAAGCCTTTATTGAGACTGACAGAGGAGCATAAGCTAATACTTGATTGACGTGCTTGCTAGCCAATGGTTAGGAAGAGGCGGGGCCAAACCGTCGCCAAGTTGCAAATCGATTGGTTGAAGCGTGGTCGACTTCCTGCTGACCTAAATCAGATACAAGTTGTCATGTTTATGCACTGACTCATGCAAAGAATGAACTGCAGTCTTACTATATTTACATTATGTGGTGGGAAATATTGGTCTGGCATCTTATTTCTTTCAGTAACATGAAGATGAGCGAAAATGTATATATTTTTCTGTCACTACACATTGCTCACGGAATTAAAAACTAATATTATTCTTACTGAATAAGAAAGTATTATTATTCCACCTTTTCTAGTGTTGAAAAGCCTCAAATGTAATAAATAATGGTCTCTTATTATTTATTTATTTTTAATTAAAGTGCTATTGCCATTACCTATTTTGTTTGCACTGCATTACCACTGGTCTCTGGCATGTTTTAACTTCTCTGTGAGTCTTGTAGATGGTCTAAACTAAATTTCTAATGCGGCCCATGGAGGTAGCTGGTTCAAGTATTTGAAAATGTATTTGAATTAAAGGACTATGAATTTAAATCTTCTGTGTATCGAATAAACAATCATAAGCACATCTGTTAACTATTGCTGATAATATTAAGATTTCTATTCTTTTAAAATTGTATTTATTATTTTTTTTGAAAATCTCTCAAAAATAAGATTTAAATTAAATAGAACAAAAACACATTTACAATGCATACTTTATCTGTCTATCACAGAGATTGCAACCAGCTCTAGCCTGCCATCAGAAGACTGGTCTCTCAACATGGAGATCTGCGACATGGTGAACAGCTCCGAGGAAGGGTGTGTTTGTGTGTGCAAGTGTAAGCAACGAGCTTAGGGTTGCATGTATCTGAAAGGTTAATATTCTCTAAATCCAGACCCAAAGACGCAGTTCGAGCCATTAGAAAAAGGATTGTGGGGAACAAGAACTTTAAGGAGGTCATGCTGGCACTCACAGTGAGTGTATCTACACACCTGGCTCCACCCTGTTATTGTGTAATCAGATATGAGACACATTTTTCTGTTTCCAGGTGCTTGAAACATGTGTGAAGAACTGCGGCTTCAGGTTTCACATCCTAGTGACCACAAGGGATTTTATCGAGGGGGTTCTAGTCCGTTCTATCATCCCGAGGAACAACCCTCCTCTGATCGTACACGACAGAGTGCTTGGCATCATTCAGGTCCGCCAGGGCTACATGGGGTGGAAAAAAAGCTATTTTTAATTCGTATTGACATTTCTGTGGTCACATTCCATGGAAATCTTGTGTTAGTTTGTGGTTGTCACTTGTCATCTTTTCAAGGCGTGGGCAGACGCATTCCGTAGCTCGCCCGACCTGACGGGTGTGGTGTCAGTGTATGAAGACCTGCGCAGGAAAGGGCTTGAGTTCCCTATGACGGAATTGGATGGCTACCCACCAGTCCAAGCCCCCAAAGTGGTACAAACACCTTTTCACTACTGACTTTTGAACGCTTAATGCTACCTTTCATCTTTGGTCAACCTTTCTTCTGGGGTTCTTTGTGTGCCTCGCTTGCCAGGCCTCGTCTCGGAACGGGCCTGCAGTTGTTACTGTCCCCGCTGCACTGCTCTCCTCCAAACCTCCCCTAATCCCACCCCAGACCCTTGAGCTAAAACAGACGCTAGATGGAAGTGATGCCTTCACTCCCAATCAGGTGATGGACTTTGCTGCACTTTGAGGGATATTTTACTACTCTTTACATGTTACCTTGACTCACAAGTATCCCCAATTTAGGAATTTCTTTTTTCCTTGCTTTGTTTGGCTTCAGACTCAACATTCAGACACTCGCAAGCATGGTAACAGGCCATTTTTCTGACGTCACTCACTAGCCCAAGCACCATAGGCGCATATACAACACTGCGGTTGTTGTGACTTGTGCTTGTCCAAGCATTCAGTAATTGCACTTCTAAAAAGAAAGAAAGAAATTCTTATTTCTTTACATTCTTATTAATTATGTACAGTTGTGCTTAAAAGTTTACATACTCTTATGTAAACTTATGAGCACAACTGTAAATGTACAAAAGCTAAACGCCACTTAATGACACAAAAATGCTATGAATTGTCACCAAAATACAAATGCATATCTCTACTCATGTCAACTCAAACCTCTGAAAATGTCAATAAAAAAAAAAGTATTTTGGATTTTAAGGACATTAAGCCGTTTTCTCACCATACAGTGCGCGCATAAGTTTACATACCCCCTGGGTTATGTAAACTTTCAAGCACAACTGTATATGCATGTGAGTATTATTGTAGAGCTGCTCGATAATGAAGAAAATATTCATTACGATTGATTTGGTAATAATTGAAATCACAATTAGGACGCTCATTTGTTTTTTTTTGGGTACAAACAAGAAAATGTCTAAACATAAAAAAAAATAACAAGAAAAAAATACATTTCTTTGAAACACTAATTATGCAAGGTTTATTAAATTAGTTATTTTAAAGTAAAACATTTACAAATATATACATTTAAACGACTCAAAATTAGTATTAATAAGCTTTTATGTTTGTTCATGATTATGCCAATTTTCCAAATGTGTAATAATTGAAATTGTAATTAAATTTCGATTAATTGCACAGCACTATATTATCGCATAATAAAACGTGTGCCTTTTGGGGGCCTCAAACAGATTCAAGGCATTTCAATTCATATCCATCCTCCCCACATTGAGGAAATTGATTTGATGCAAAAAATAATTGAGTTACAAGCTAAGGTATCACTCTGCGTTTTCCATTCATCACATTACATGCGGGCATTTTCACACACCTGTCCATACCAATCTAATATTTAGCAACAGTTTTAAAATACAAATAGAGACTGTCTGACCACAACATTAGATAAATAAAGATCCAGTAATTAATTTGGATAGAAAATTCTACCTACAAATTAATAGTAACTAGAAAGGCACTCAGTAGAGCGTGAATGTGCAAATGGATACTGTATCAATTGTGAAGCGACTTTGAGTGTCCAGAAAAGCACTATGGATTATTATTAGTAGTAATAGTAGTAGTAGCAGAATACAATCTTCCTCCTAAATTGGGGAATCCAGGTCAAGTGAGAACAAACCCTGAAACAGTTTGACTTAAGCCATAGGTGCTTCTACTCATCAGGTGCTTCTATGAGCTTGTTTACCTGCCAGTTAATTAGAAGCACCTGTGGCTAAAGCCAGTCTGTGGCAGGGTTTCTACTGACTGGATCTGGATTCCCCAACCCTGTCTTCCTCCAAGATGGAAAAATCTGTGGTCTACATATCCCCCCTCCTATAATTCCTTGCAGTAGTATACAAGTACTTTCCAATTGTAATTAATTGCTACTGTATTTAGGAGACCTTACAATTCAGCTGTCACCATAGTATCACATACTGTATACAGCAGTGGTGGGCAAACCAGGTCCTCAAGGGCCAGAGTCCTGCAGGTTTTTGGATGTTTCCCTGCTCCAACGCAGCTAATTCCAATAAATAGGATCGTTATCAGGCTTATGTAAAGCTTGCTGATAAACTGATCGTATATCAGCTGTGTTGGAGAAGGGAAACGTCCCAAACCTGTGTGCCCACCCCTGGTATACAGTATGTTCACAAGATGGCAGCAAAGTCCTAGGGAATGATATGAAGCCCCAAGTCCAACGGGAATAACCTTTTATCAACTCTCACACACACACTTTGTGGCAGAGTTAACTCGATAGGATCGCTGTATGCCAACTTGAAGTCACAGTTGAGTAATTGTTGTGTAATCGTGCTAACTCACTAACCCATAAATATTATACCTCTTCACTTATGACTACATAGAATAGCACTCAGTAGAGCACAAGGTGTTAAGAATCGTGACTTGCTGTAGTTTTGCATATTATGTATAATGTTCCCTTAATCAAATCATAATGCTAAATCAATCCATTGTAAACAAAACAGTGTTATTTCCATGAAGGCTGATTTAAGATATAGTTTTAGAATTGGATCTCAATACAGTACTAAAAGCGGTTGAATGTAACAATGTGGAATTATTTTTATTGTTGTTAAGTAAACTATTAACTCATTCACTGCCATAAATTCATATAATAAAAAAAAGATTATTAAAAATTAGGGGCAAGAGGCGATTAAATGTTTTTAATTGTAATTGATCACATGACTTCACTAGTTAACTCACGATTAATCACAAATTCTATATGTTCTAAATGTACAATAAAAAATTCTAGGTTTTCATACTCTTGTTAACAAAAGTGGAAACAAATGTTTAACTAATAGAAGTAGTTTAAATGAATTATTGACGTTTATAGCCGTCAACGGCAATAAATGAATTAAAAAATAAATAAATAAGGAAATAATAATAAAAATTTGGTGCGTCAGGCGATTAAAGTTTTTAATCGTAATTAATCACATTACTTCACTGGTTAACTCGCGATTAATCACAAATTTCATGTACAAAACTAAATGTACAATAAAAAAAATCTAAGATTTTCAACAAAAGTGGAAAAAAATGTTAAACTAATGGAAATAGTTAAAATGAATTTTTGATTTTTATAGCCGTCAATGGCAGTTAATGAGTTAACTATTAACACTCCAGGTGGGAGCACTAAAGGCAGAGCTGGGTGTGGTGCGGAGCAACCTCACAATGATGTCCGACATGATGAGTCAGCTGGATCCCGCGACGGTAAAACAAGCTGACATGGAGTTGCTGGAGGTACCAAAATTACAAATATTCCGCTGTTATTATCAACCTAATGATACTATTGCTTTATTGTGCAAGAAAATGTTTCCCGCCCTTTCACGTTGCCCTTAACTGATCTCGCACTTTATGCATGTGCTACATCTGGACCGCCACAATACCCCTTCCCACACATTCTATTTTGGTTGTGTCATTAGCAGTTATACACAGTATGTAAGGAAATGCAGGACAGGATAGTGAAGATTGTCCCCAGGCTTAGTGAAGAGAAGCTGATTGAAGAGTTACTCGCAACCAATGACGAGATGAACACCGCCTTCTCGCGCTATCACAGGTAAACCACTTTTTTGTTTTGTCACTATACAAACGTGAGGCAATAATACTCCTTTTGGCTTGAATTAACAGCTTCAAAATCTTTTGGATTAGTAAATTGTGTAAGGAAAATGTTAAATGTGCATTTATTGTGTAACAGTACTTAAGATCTCAAGGTGGACCAATGGGTAATATGCAAGTGAACACATAATAATTAGCTGAAAATGTAATAACATTTACATTTAACCCGATCCAATAATGTAATTTAAAACAAAATCCATACGGATATTGCAATCACATTTTTACTGATATATATGTATGTAAATAAATAATATCCATTAGTCTTTGCATCAAAGCAGTTCTAATTAAGTGGGCGGAGCTTACTTTGATTAAAGGCGCTGTCCGACGTCTTTCCGTAGCTGTTTTTAAACACAACATTCAAAACTGACTATCGAGAAAGCCAAGGACAGCAGCCAATCAGGAACGAGCATGAAACCAGCTGTCCAATCAGGAGCAGGGTTCGCACACGGCAAATTTGCATAGGCCACTAATAGTAGCTTGCCTCCATGGCTTGGCTAAAAGGAAAACGTTGAATCTCCGCCCAGAAACGTCCCGGACAGACCAAAACAAATCCTTCAGACTACACATTTAACTCTCAGAAGAGTTTGTTTAACACTAATCAACACATCAACTCTATCGTCCATTTAATTCCGACAGTGTAAAAAATAAACTTTGCGGTCTCAATCAACTCTGAAACATTTGCCATCAAAATTTTAACACTGCAATCTTTGCTGTGAATGTGACTGTCTAAGATTCTCAAAACATAAAATGTAAAACGTTGGGCTAAAAATTAACATAACTAAAAAAAAAAGATCCACCTGAAAATGTAATAAATCCCCAATAATGAAATAAGGTATTACGTTATCGGTAAAAAAAATATATTATTACAATATCAATCAGAATAATTGTCTATTTATTTACAAGTGGAGGATGTCCATTGGGATACTTACATTACATACTACATACTCATGTATGTAATTACTTGCTGCTCTTTGTTGCTTCCATCCTTTATTTTTCTCAATGTTTTTAGATTTGAAAGACAATTAACAAACGGTCCAAACACAACGCAACAGGTAGGTAACCATGTCTGTAGACACGTATATTATTTTTTAATGTTGACAGTTCACATAACATCCTTTTTACGTTTTCAGAGCCATACATATGTAAACCTAACAGACCTCAATGTGAGCCCATCAGCGGCTGCATCAGTCACCAATGGAGGCTCGCTCAACCACTCAAAAGAAGACAGTTTGTCCAGCCGGATGGCAGGACTCAGTAAGTTCTTATAGATGATCTTTATATATATATATATATATATATATATATATATATATATTTATTTCATTTATTTATGATGTAATTGACATTGACTAAATTCATTGTGGGTAGCTTAGCTTTTCTATGTACCGACTGTAATCAGGATAAGATGATTTATTTGCATTTCATTGCATTTTATGCAATTACAGTACTTGTTACAATTTTTGGATTGGGCTTTTTTTAGGGATATTTCTGGGTTAATTTTGCATTCTACAAATTTATCAAGACTACGATCTACTTTTTGCTGTCCTTTTAACAGACACAAGGGAAGGAGATGACGTGGATGCATTTTTACACAAAAATAGCTCAACTCAGAGAGGAAGGTACATAAAATAACACACAAACAGAAATATGCTTAAGTTTTGTTTTTGTTCTATTTTTCCTGGTTGTTGGAATATGCAATTAGCCTAATTTGTAGTTCACCAAAGTGAATTTGATTTCAGTGAGCATCCAGACATTGGACTAGATGGCCTTGCAGCTCAGGACTCCACCATGCAAAACTCTAAAGAGGTAAGCAAAGTTTTCACTTAAGGTTATGTGCTAATGTAGCTCTAGAAAGTAGCTAATTTTCTGACTTGAAAAGCAATCTCAGTAAATCATTGGTGTGGTATTACTTTATGTTAATAAATGTTATGGTAATACTGTTACATGGATACAGGAAATGAGACTTCAAAGAAGAAGTACATGGTTGTTCCCAAGAAATATGACATCAGTTGAAATATTGATTTTTTCTTCTTTTTTTCATGTTTGCCTTCACATAAAAAAATCCCAACAAAATAATCAGATATGTCTAACTGTCTATTTTGCATTCCTCTTTCAATTTCCTTAAAAATACATTTTGTACTCTCATGTTTGAGCAAATTGTAACACACAAAATGCATTTTCCTTGCTAGCGAATGTCATTCTTGACCCTGAGAAAAAGAAAAAGTAAACCATAAGACAAACATTGGTTTAACATTAAACACAGTTTGTTTACACCTCAAATTGAATTGTTCAGTTGGCTGTCGGACTATGAAATAATTTTGGAACAGCCAGTGCCTCTTTGTTGTCCATGTGGGGTGAATGTGTCTTGCTGTGTTGTTTTGCCTCTATTAATGTAATCATTAGTGTCAAGAAATAGCTAGAAATCACTTGATGCTATTCTGAAATAATTCTCTATATCTGTGCAACGAAGGATTACAGCCCAGCCTCCTCCCACAGCTCCTCACCAAAGTTAGACTGGATGATTAAAAGGGGAATGGTGGGTCCATGTCCAAAGTGTGCCTGATTTCCCCCCCTCCACAGTGTCTTTTTTTATTTTTTATTATGGGTTTTGTAGTAGTAGTAGTCGTAGTTATTGTGTCGTCATGAGGTTGCAGTTCACTTTTGCTTTGGCCAGTGCTCTACTTTTTCAGCCCCATAAATGTTTGGTTTGCATGCTAGTCAAAGTGGCAACGACTTCAATTATTTGAATTGACATGGGTGCATAAGGAGCATGGAAAGGTTTGCTTTGCTCTGTCTTGATGTTCCATTTTCTTATTATTTTTCTACTTTTTTGTGTCATGTTGGGATGGTAATTTTGTGGTATTTATTCATTTATTTATAAGGGGGTGAGTCACTGTTCTTGTTGTGTTGATATATTTCTCTAATCTCTTAGATTCCCGTCAAGCAGTCCAATGTAATGGAGGATATTGAGAAATGGCTTGAGCTGGATGATGAGGTGAGAAGGAGGATTGCTATCAGGTACTAGTGGTCAGCACATCTGCCTCACAGCTCTTAGGTTGGGGGTTCAAATCCAGGCTCCGGTTCTTTCTACCGTGCTATTGTAGGCTTCCTCCTCCCACATTCCCAAAACATGTTAGGCTCAATGAAGACACTAAATTCTACATGAATAGGTGTTAACGGTTGCATGTACCCTACACATACTCCAAAATGGGATTCCATCCGTCGATCCATTCTTTTCCACTTATCTGGTGCCGGGTCACAGGGGCGGCCAGCCTAAGCAATCAATTTCACAGAATCAACCATTGATGATTATGCTCACACCTTATATCAATAGCACACTTATTTTGCCTCTAACATCTGAACTTCCCTTTCTTTTCTCATCCCGAGCAGAATAATAGCAAAGTAGTAAAATTATGTATTTTCTGTGTGGTACAGTACGATGACTTTGGGGAGTCTGATGGTGTGACAAGTGAAGGTGAGCAACCTCGAAGCTGACTTCCTTTTCCATAACAACCCAATTTTTCCCGCCAGGGTTTGACTTGTACAGTCAGACCAAGTATGCTATGATTTTTTTTTTTAAGCTTGGACATGGATTTGACTTTGTGTCAGACATTGTGATGTTTTGTGCACAACTTGTGAGCTTTTTTTCCAGTATAAACTGTGACTTGGTTAATTTGATTGTGTGAGTGGGTGTGTGTGAATTAGGTCAGAGAACAAATTCAAGTCAAGGCACCACTGTCATTGCAACTGATGCAAATTAAATTTGGATTCATGCCACCCATTTTAGATTGGCATGTATTCAGTTGCCTATTTATTTCTTCCTTTTTGTCATTCAGTTTTTTTCTTGTAGCAGGTTGTGTGTGTGTGTTTTTTTTCTCTAACAGCGTTTTGTCCTTTTGTGAAGAATTTGACAGGTTCTTGGCACAAAGAGCGAAAGCGGCTGAGCGGTTACCATCAGTACGACAGTCTTCCCAGGACGCCAACCACTCCGAATCCTGAGCTGCAATTCAGCCTGCTTCACGCGCAACTCTCATAAAGTCCTTCTGCCATAAGGGACAGATGGAGACGTTTTTTGGTTTCATGTATCAAAGGCACATTTGGCATGGGGGATTGCAGCCCATATTTACTTTTTGTGTATCCTGCTATTGCTTTACTGGGGTTTTAAACTGGTCATGTGAAATGAAGGCCAGAGGATTTTACTTGATGTAATTAAGTGGTGGTAATGCAAACATTTGCACACTTTCTATAGTAACATTCCTGCTATTGAAGAAAACTTGGAATATTGTTACTAAAACAACTTTTGCAACTTAGATAACTATATTGCTATGAACTCTTATTTGTGGAATCACATTATGAGTTACAGATAATGCCTCTGTCAAAGTAGCAAACACTGTTAATTTATATGTAAGTAAAGTTCTGATAATTTCTCATATGAGGAGTTTGAGGCTTTTTGTGTTAATATTGATATTGGATGTAAAGGCAAAGTAATTTAGTTTTTCTTTTTTTACTTCCATAATATTTCTTTGTCAAGATGTTTTAAGTTTAAATGCAGAGTGCAATTAAAAAAACAACCAAACTACCAAGCGTAATGTTTTCCTGTTATCACTTACCCCTAAAAATCTTAGTATGTTTGACGTTAAAAAGTCAGCTGTCTATTTTTGATGGTTTTATACATTAAAAATATATTTGAGTTTAAAAAAAATTATGGATAAAGTGATCTGAAAATCCGTGGAAAATCTTCTCTTTTTTTTCTCAACAATTGTCCTTGTGCCCAACTGATGGGGGGTACACACCATGATTCACTCTCATTCTATTTAGTGTCTTCAGTGAAGCTAACTTGATGCTTGTGTTTGGAGTGGGAGGAAGCTGCTGGAGTACCCAGAGAGCTGAGGTTCAAAACTAGAACCTCTACCGTGAGGCAGACTTGGGCAAGTTTAGAAGAAAAAAAATCTGTAAATGTGCCTCATTTTTAACTCATTCACTGCCATTGACGGCTATAGACGTCAAAAATTCATTTGAACTATTTCCAATCTCCAGCAGACCATTTGCTTCTTCGGCATCACGTCTCCTCAGTCTGCAGCTCATCAGTGTCTGCATCATGGTGTATCTCTGTCTCTGTTTCCATGTCTGCTCCAGCGTCCAGGGTCTGTTGGTTTGATAGATGTGTGTCCAAGATGTAGGGATGGGGGCCAGTCTGGGTCACTCTCCATCATTTCATATGCTGACTCACCGGAAACACACATTAGGTTTGATTTAGAGAGAAAGTTCACGCTGGACCACACTATGCTTCAACTACAATGATCCTTTAAAAAAATAAAAAATAAATTGAGTCTTTATTTAGACTCGGGGTCCATTTAAAACAAAAAAAAAGAAGCAAAACACACATGAATTTAAAAGAGGCAGTCATACCAGTGCTTCCACATAGCTGATTGATACCTGAATATGGCTGTTTACATGTGTCTTTCAAATAATAAAGATAATGTAAATTTTATCCATATACCCCTAGATGTCAGTAAGAAGTGTGTTCAGTGACAGGATTTTAATGTTGAGGAATGTGGAACTTTGGTGTGTCAAGTACAAACAATAAATAAATAATTATATAATACAAGTAATACATTTTGTAATATTATTCAAAATGCCATTAAAAGTTTCCCTTACCTTTATGAAAATGCCGAAAACAAACACACATGTGGGCAGGACTGGACTGGCATAAATAATCGGCCCTGGCACTTTAACTTAGGCCCACCGCCAGCCCAATTCCTGACCACCCTTAGTTACCACGTAGCTTTACTACTGCTGATGTTTATTGGTTCAGTTTGCTCTCTATATTTAAATGGATCATGGGCTGCCCCCTCTAAATTGTGGGCTGGTCTCTTGGGGTAAAATGGAGGGAAACAATTGAATAGCACCACGTCGGCCCCAAAAGACACCGGCCTACCGGGCATCTGCCATGTATGCTAGATGGCCAATCCAGCCCTGCATGTAGGGAAAACGCTTTGGTGAAAGCGAGAGCCTTTCTTCTCACTGCTGAAACCCAGGCCATCCGACGTTATTTCCTCAGCCTGAGGTCCATGTGATATTTTCCAAGTTGGAAAATGGAAAAAAAACTACGCAACATGATCGAACCATTTTTGTAAACAATTGTGAGCAAGAACTGAAAATCGTGGCTTTCCACCTAATATGGCGATTTACCCACAATGCACCACGACGGGGTAAACATCACGTTACTTGACAGAGCCGATGACAGAATAAATGTAAAATTGTTTGTGATTCAGGGCGGCAGTAGCTGAACTTGCCTTCGTGCAGCACGTGGTGAATGACGTCGTTTCAACACAAGCTTGAATGTGATTGGTCAATTTTGAGCAGATTATTGGTCCATTTGTAGAATACTACACCAAAGAGTACTGTTTGCCGTGTGTGCGCATTTATTTATTTATTTTTAAATGTACGCGCTACTCCACTACTGCTACAACAACTTAACTTGGTCAGTATTTTATTAAAAAACAAACAAAAACAGGTGGCTCTTGTTTGTCTGAATCGAAAGGTACAAACATGCAACCCGATTGGACAAAGAAATCACCGACCAAGTTTGCTCTCATCTGATTGGTCCTCGATGTCACGCCCTCTGTTGAAGTCGCTGCAGGCTGCAGCCAACTTCCGGTTACCTTTGACAACAGAAAACACGATCACGGTCATGTCTCTCTGTAAAGCTGGCTGGACTTTGTTGAACCCTCTCCGGCGGGTTCTGCGGTCTTCGGTCGCGGTTTTAAATCGGAGCTACGCGGCTGTTGCTGAAGCCAGAGCGGTGTTAAACGGCGAGCTCGAATCTATTCGCGTGGCGGGGACTTGGAAAGCGGAGAGGATCATCACGTCCAAGCAGGGACCGCACATCAACGTGGACGGAAGCAATGGCAGTGAGTGAAAACAAAATTAGACGCACAAGATTTTCAGGGGTGGATATACTGGCAGTGGCAAGCAATAGTAGGCTATCCTTTACAACTGTTGTAATAATTTATGCGGATGGATTTGGTTAATGTAAGTGCTTGACAAACAGGTTAAAGTAGAACAAGATGCAATTTCTGTAAAGATTTCTGTGAAAATAAGAAAACCATTTGAAAATAAATTGAACTGTATATAGCCTACTGCAGCACCACAAGTTATCTTTTCTGTAATTGTACGATGTAAAAACTTTTAAAATTGTAAATATTCCGCTAATATTAGTGTGTTTCAGGGCTGCTAGTAGTCCAACTGTAAGGACTTGGGCTTTAAAAGTGGAAGATGGTAATAGTAATGCTCTGTTTACGGACTGCTGTGCCCTTGAGCAAACCCCTGGGTGGTCCTTTCTCTCTGACATCCCTCGTTGCAAACTTGCATAAATGTGATCTGATTCTATGTGTAGTCGGTGTGCAACAACAAATATTCGTACAGTAAAATGTGCGTTGTGTATTCCCTTTAAGAGATTATCATGAGTATAATAAAAATGAATGAGATAAAACCAGTTCTTGTGTCATCTCAGAAGATTCTGAACCACAATGCCATCTTATCATATTATATTTTTTTCAATTAACTCTTTCAGGCATTTTAAATTTTTGTGCCAACAACTACCTTGGACTTTCCAGTCATCCGGAGGTGGTGCAAGCAGGGATTAATGCTCTGAAAATGTACGGCGCTGGATTAAGCTCGGTCAGATTTATCTGTGGTACTCAGGTATAGTATCCAATAATCTGATAATACACAAACATAAACTCAGAGAAAACTTGTCAAACCAACATGAAATCCAAAACCAGCTTCATCCAAAATTGTGTCACTGCCTCAAGAGCTCAATATTAACCGAGCCAAAATATATTCATTTAACAAAGTATTTACGATTGTGGCTGTCGTTTGTGTTGCATTTCATTAGACTGTGCATGTTGTTTATAGGGATGGCAAAAATGGAACATTGAAACGATCACATCATTTAAAACGATTGATTGACAAAAATAATCAATCTTTTGGAACATTCGTAACATCTCCCCACAGCGACATCTGGTGGCCAAGTGTAAAATATTACAATCAAACAGTAGTTCAGTGTTGCCAGCTCCCCAGTAAGGAAACTAACTACTGGCTGGCTGTCATCACCTAATTTACACAACTGGCAATCGAGCTATAATTGTAATGGACGCCATAAGAGAGAGAAATAATATCATGGGAAACAAAGACTGAATAACCCCCACCCCGTCAAAATCAGTATAAAAGTACAAATGAGCTTTTTGTTGCTAATACTTGGTTTGTTTTTAATTTTGCCTTTCAACATGACTTAAATGCTTTGATGAAACCCAAAGCGCTATCACATTTAATCAACAACTGCATTTTAACAGGCTACATTTCAAAGGCTTTTTTTTGCGACAGGGCATCAAGTTTTGACAGAAAGTATTAGAGAGGAAAAAGAATGACCTGCAAAAACATGACACCCGTTGCGAGGATTGAACCTGGGTTATAAACCTTTTTCTCAGCCCATTGTGCGGATGCGTTACCACTAAACCAACCGCCGCGTTGAAGAGGATGTTGACATTTTATCATTTAGGGCGATGAATCAGCAGGGCAATTTTACATACGAACTATACTATAGGTTGGATTTATTTCAGATTCAAGACATTTTAATATAGTGCAATGGTCGGATTTTATCTAATTTTAGAAAAGGCACTTGCTGAAACAATGTGACGTTTGGCGAAAGGCAACTGACATGTGACATCCTGATTCTGAGAGATTTAGGATCGCGATTCGAATCACAAGTTCCGCCTGGGTTCCGGTACGCACCAAAACGCGATTTTGCCATCACTAGTTGTTTATAATTTGAAGATCACGTGTAGTTTTTCATACATGCCAACATATCTCAGTATGTTTAAATAACATTTTTAATTCAAACAATGGAAAGAGTTACAACGTACATAACAAATTACTCAGTTTAGGTGGAGGCGGTTCTGTCTCAGGCAAATGAGTTACTGTTCATCCTCAACCTCTTCTATGGGGACAACAACAAATACGGTCAGCCTGCTTGTTGGTAACTTTGCCAAACATTTGATCATGTGCCACTTATCAGAAGCTAACGTTGTTTGCTAGCGCTATTCTGTGCTAATGTCTGGGCTCTCCTTAACTTTTAGATTCCATATGGCTAAATTTGTGTTAATTTCATGCTTGCTAAGTGAGCACCAGGAACGTAACCATTTGTAAACAAAAATGCAATTAGCTGTATTTTGTCCCCTTTAGATTCATAAGTAATGTCATTTGCAGGATTTGCACAAAAACTTGGAGCAGAAGTTGGCAGAGTTTCACGAGAGGGAGGACTGCATCCTCTATGCCAGTTGTTTTGATGCCAATGCTGGACTCTTTGAGGTGAGTCATGCTGTATCATCTACAGCAAGGAATATCTGGGTACATAAAGTCCCCGTTAGGTGAAGTAAACTAAAAAAATCGAATCACTCCCGCTTTAGGTTCTGCTGGGCCCAGATGATGCTGTGTTGTCGGATGAACTCAACCACGCCTCCATTATTGATGGTATCCGCCTGTGTCGGGCCAAAAGACTGCGCTACAAACACATGGACCTCAGTGATTTGGAGAGCAAGCTGAAGGAGTCGCAGGTGTGTGGGGCATCAGGAAAAGGGAATTGACAAAAATTCCATCATATACTTCAGCATCTTGTTGAAAGACTCTAGCCAGAAGAGTAAAACTGTTAGAGGTGAATTGTCAAGTCTCCCATTAACCAAGGGACAGTATCCTTGAAATGTAAAAATGGGCCAAAAAGTGTATCTTCATATCCTTGTGCAATTTATCAATTATTTTGGCATTTTGTCTTTTAAAAGACTCGTTTCGTTCGATGTCTACTGCAACCCAATGCAAACGACAAGCACAATAATAAACGCATGTCATTGAATCCCCACTGACGGTGTTAATGAAAATTGAGCATTAGGATCTTTGTTCCAAAGGCTTACAAGCATTTGTATTTCTTAGTCATGTCGTATGCGGCTGGTGGTGACAGATGGCGTCTTCTCAATGGATGGAGATGTGGCTCCATTAACAGGAATCTGTGACCTGGCCGAGCAGTACGGAGCCATGGTGTTCATCGATGAATGCCATGCCACTGGTTTCCTTGGGCCCCGTGGCAGGTGAGTAAAACATTTGACCTTTTTTTTTTTTACACAAAGAAAAGTTGTTTTATTTTGTACCATCCACAATTGAGCTTGCAAATGTTTTATAGTTGAAGTTCATGTTCATTTGCAGAGGAACCGATGAGCTCCTGGGTGTGATGGACGGAGTCCATATTGTAAACTCCACTCTGGGAAAAGCACTGGGAGGTGCAGCTGGTGCGTATTACGCTTTTTAAATCTTGGCCTTTCTTTAATTTTATTACCTTTTGCACCTGTCGTGACCACAGTCCATTATATATAAGACTTAAGTTTAGGCTTAAAAGGGAAGTGAACTAGCCTGGCGATAGCCAGATTGATTTGTGCTTCACTCGAAGGAGTTCTGCACAATGTCAGTCTGGGCCTGTTTTGCATTTATTTGTTCGGGAAAGGGCGGGGCATGCTGTACAACACTACGAGCTGATTGGACGAAGCAGAATCGTGTGCACGTCTACCTAACTTTTTTTTCGACCAACCACAGCAAAGGATGAAAATGTCGTCACCAACATGAGACTAGCTGATATCATGGCGTTGAGTTTATGTTGTCGGTTTTGCAATGATGATATGCGGATACAAGAGAACAGAATTCATTGCAGCATCCACACATTTGTCCACCGGTGTCGCCATGTTGGTTTTGTTTCTTCCCACGGCTTCGGCGCTTCTTGTTTTCGTCACAGCTGCATATCCCGCCCCCAAATACAATGTGGCTCTATGATTGGTCCGAACCACCAGTGCTTCGTATCGGTGGAAATCAATGGGAGCGGTACAAGATGGATTCTCGGGAGTTTGAGAACTCACAAATACCGCGAGAATACATCTTGTGAGAGCAAGGTTAGAAGTCAACCCCCCCCTCAAAAAAAATTATTGACAATATTATGATCTATACAACCCCATTAGTCTAAATACAGTATTCTGATTAATATTGTGTCAGTGGAATATGAGTTAAGCAGCAAAATTCAACAGTTTTATCAATATCAGAAGGCCCCCATTTTGCCACTTGCTGTCGCGTAAAAATGACATCACAGTTGCTCAGGTGTCAGGTAACAACCAATCACAGCTCAGTTTCAGAAAACAGGTGAGCTTTGATTGCTCGTTGCCTGAGTCCTGAGCAACTGTGATGTCAGTTTCAGTCTACAGCAAGTGGCAAAATGGCCACCTCCTTAGATGGATAAAAACGGCTGGATTTTGCTGCATAACTCCATCCATCCATTTTTTTAATCGCTTTAACTGCTAGGCGGGGTACACCCTGAACTGGTTGCCAGCCAATCGCAGGGCACACAGAGACAAACAACCATCCACACTCACAATCACACCTAAGGACAATTTAGAGTGTTCAATTAACCTGCCATGCATGTCTTTGAAATGTGGGAGGAAACCGGAGCACCCAGAGAAAACCCACGCAAGTACGGGGAGAACATGCAAACTCCACCCAGGAAGGCCGAAGCCCGGACTCGATCTCACGTCCTGTGGGCTGGGAGGCGGACGTGCTAACCAGTCTTCCACCGTGCCGCCGGCAGCATAACTCATATTCCACAAATATAATATTTATCAGAAAGTCATGTTTAGACTAGTGAGGTCACATATAACATATTATTGTCGAGAAATGTTTAAGGTTGACTTCCCCTTTAAGTTTTCTTGCTACATGTTTAAGTAATATCAGCGCTTCTCATTATTAGTATAAAATATACATCAGTAATTTTTATTTTTAACTCTTTAGATTCTCGTTTGTTTGCACAATGTGCAGGTTGGAAAACAACCTAAAAAAAGCTTCTTCTTTTTTTTTTAAATATTCCCAGTAACACCCTTTTTCTCATATTACTAATAGTAATGTCAGAGATATGTAACTGAGTAAGACTCATTATGTATTAGAAAAACAGAAAAACACCTTCTTTGGCTTGTCTGTGGCAAAAAAAACCACACCTATTGTTTACATACAAACAAGACTATATATTAAATATTGTGTGCATATCAACATGTTTTTTTCCATCTTTCCCCATTTGAATCGCATCGGTCCTGGTTATGCAAGCAAAATGTCATTAAAATTCTGAATTTCAAAGCTTGTTAGATCGCATAAGGCTAATTAAATCATTATTTGTTACTAAAAACATGCTACCTGGTTAATTTGTAACCAGCTAATTTTATGTCCATAAATTAGCAGTATCGATCATTTTGCGTGTTGCTATTTTATTCGTTCAGTGACGTAACAACTCCCCTTTTGCGTTTGTGGCCAAAAATGCATTAACCTTTGCATTAACTCAACTGAAATGGTTCAAAAAAGGAAGAGAGGTCAAATGTAGAAATGCAGAAAAGGTGACACACAATCTCATATTTCCTCTCATGCCAGGGGGCTACACAGTTGGTCCGAAGCCCCTCATTGACCTGCTGAGGCAGCGGTCTCGGCCTTACCTCTTCTCCAACTCCCTCCCCCCACCTGTGGTGGGCTGCGCCACGCGGGCTGTCGAGCTGCTGCTCGCCTCCAATGAGATTGCGCAGAGCATGTCTGCCAAAACCATGAGGTAGATACTTTATTTGCTACTATTCATTACGTGTGTATGTGCTGCTCTTAAACAGCGCACAGATGAGCAAACATTGATATTATCAGCAGATAATTTGTTAGATACCCAGATGCAGCCCTCAGATCACAAATGTGATTGTGTGCATGTCATGTGATCTAAAATACTAAATGGTTAAAAGTAAAGCACTTAATTTGAGGAAACAATACAGAACAGTATATTAGATTTTCGTTATGCTAATACAAATTAAGTGTCTTAACATTAGAAATCCATTTTCCAAAATGGATCTCTTAAAACAGATGCTATAAGAATCAGTACACATCTTGCTGTCACTGGAGAGAAAGTTTATCCTTTACACTTGTTCCTAGATACAGCATTATGGTACTTGATGATGATGATGATTATTAATTGCAGCAAGGGTGTGTCATTTTATTCATGTTTTCTGTTCTACAGATTCCGAAACAAGATGACGCAGGCCGGCTTCACCATCTCGGGCTCCGCTCACCCGATCTGTCCAGTGATGCTGGGTGATGCACGGCTTGCCTCTCTAATGGCAGATGACATGTTGAAGCTAGGTGAGATATTAGTTCTGCATCAAAACAAAAGTAAATACTGTCTGTTATGTAGCGATGAACTTCAGAAATCAGTCAACTCGACTCTCTCCTCCACAGGAGTGTATGTGATTGGATTTTCCTTCCCCGTCGTGCCAAAAGGCAAAGCCAGAATCCGTGTTCAGATTTCCGCTGCGCACACTGACGAAGACATTGACCACTGTGTCGACGCTTTTATTCAGACGGGCAGAAAGCATGGAGTTATTTCCTGAAAAGTCTTCTACGAAATGAGAACCAAACAGACGGGTGCTCCTTCAGACAGTGTTGCCTGTTACGTATGGCCTTATATGAATGATGGTGATGATTTATATTTGGCAATTTTGTGTACTATTAAAGTTGCGTTTGACTGCCTGAGAGTGAAATAAAGTGAACGAATGTAACTTGTGATAAAATCTTTTCACTGTGGGTTTCATTATTCAGACATTTTTCTTTTTCTTTTTTTTCTTTTTAGTGCCTTGAAGCCTGTTGATATGTTCCAATGGCTTTAGTGCAACAAGCATAAAGAAGCAAAAAAACATAATTTGCAGTTATTAGGGTTTATTTTGTGTGATAAGGTGAACATTTTTTTTAAATGAAAGGGCTGTGAATAAATTTTAGAAATCCCTGCATGAATTAACAAAGGATAGTCTACATACAGAGGAAGAAACTTGGCACTCTGCCTTTAAGCATTTTTTCCCCTGTTGGATGGCATTAAAGATGGCCTTTTAAAGGATTTATCTTCTTAAAAATGGCAAATACTGTAGAGTGTGATGATGGAATTCTGCAGGCACATTAAATAAAGATTATGATTATTAATACAGCCTTTGATATGCCTAATTGCAAATTCCAACATTTGTATCCAGCATTGTGTTTATTGATTGCAATACTATTTAGCTGCACTGACTGCATTGCAGAAATTGAGACCATAATACAGATGTCGTATGATCAATTGCAGTTTAACACCAGTGCAAAACCCTACAATTCAAAAAAGTAAATACATTAAAATACTTTTGTTTGTTTTTCCTGTTCAGGCTGAGTTAGTACTGAAAGAGTTAAAGGGTGCCTGAATTGGATTTTTACGCCACACATTCTCTAGTGTCATGGCAACAATTGAAAAGTTGTGTAAGCCAGGAGATGTGCAGGTTTTGCCAGGAAAACCGGAGGAAGTTACTCAGTTCTGTAAGTGAATGTTGTTTTTCTGACTTATACGAACGTATAATTGTATATATTCTGAACCTATAATTGTATTGAATAGCATACAGAGTATATCTTGCACTGAGGCAATTCAGTCAAAACCTGTGAAGAAAAGACCAAGAAATACACTAAAATGTGTAGCAATAGCTAATATCTATAATTTACAGTTTGGACTATTTCTTCATTAATACTCTGCTTAACCAAGCTGGTAAGCCTCGTTTCATTGTTGTGCTGTTGTGGAATGATCCATTATATTCTATTCTACTGCAGCCTTTGTGAACAACAAAATCTCCCACCAATGCCATGATACTTGAGGTGGCCTCAGCCCTCTTTATTTCAGCATATTGGTTGTTGGTAGGTTTGCAACATGCACTCTAAAAACTGTTGGGTCAAAAGTAACCCAATTATGGATCAAAAATGGACTGATCCGTTTCATGGGTCAATCTGTCCCAACTTTCTGGGTTGTTTTATGCAAAATGACCCAGTTTTTTGACCCAAGCACAGGATCTGATCAATATTTACACACGAAAAAAAATCTTGACTCAAAGTTGGGTCAAATAGACCTAAGTAGAGGTTAGGTCCATTTTTTACCCATAGTTGGCATACTTTGCATCTCAATCTGTTAGCTCTTCCATTTTACAATTAAGTAATAACTACAGTAGTTTTTATATAATGACAGTATACTAAAAGGTATATTTTTTTGACAACCCCTGAAGCTACAACACCCTTAGCATTCACCTTCAGTATATTGCCTGATCATATAGGCAAACATTAGGCCCTAATTAATGAGCCTGATCTTGAATGAACATCTACTGTACATCAACCAGTCAATCTACTCAACCAGTTTATGTGTATATTTGCAGTGATCTGTGCTGGATAAGGGAGTCTCAATGTTTTCCCTGTCAGAGTTAGTTCTGCTGGATCAGCATGAGAACAGGTCCAAACTGCTCAAGCCCTGGTGGGAGGTCTTCATGGACTACGCTGTTGTCTTGATGTTGATGACCTCAATTCTTGCTAGTACAGTGCAGCTGTCCAGAGACAAAGTGGTTTGCATTCCTTTGGATCCTCTGACCTCAGCAAATTCAAGTTATATCCCCTCAGACTCTTTAGCATTACGGTTGCCGGGTAGGACTGCAGCTGATGTTGGACGAGGTCTTCATTTGACTGCTTCTGGTCAACACGCTCATCTGGTTTACCAGCAGTATGTCTACGTTAGCCAGGTACTCTATCAGCCTTGTTTGCCTCGAACGCCAAATCATGTTAAAACTCAACGCAGACAGAACAGAAGCATACACCTGCGTAAATTATAGTTGTCTTGATATCATTCTTGAGGACCACATTAAAAGGCGTTTTTCTCTTCTGCATCCCTCTCGGTGACCAACTAACAGATCAAATAGGCTATAACAGATAAAATAAGTTTGAAATCACATTTTTCAGTACGATATTTTGATATGTATCTTCCTTGTAATTATTAAAGCATTTAGTTCCATCACATATTGCATATGCTGTATTTTAAAGGATCTTTGTGCAGTTTGTCACTTTTTTTTTTACTCGCTAATGCTACCTCTGGCCCAAAGCATAACTGCAGCATCTGTGTCAGGCTCGTTCACGGTGCGCGTGCGAGTACGTGCACGATCTTAAAGCGACAGCCACAGTTGACAAACGAAGAGATGAGTTCAAATGAGGTCAGAAAAACTCCGCCCCTCCCCAAGGAAACTGTGGAGTGTGATAGATAAATAATAAGATAAAAGCTGATAGGTACAGTCAAAGTCAAAAAACAGTCAGGGCTCTTTGTACTCATCTGGGCATTGGTGGAGCATGCATGATGTAGAAAAAGCTTTAATATTACTTTTTTTAAACTGCACAATGCATCTTTGAATGAAGTAGTGTATCTCAACATAGCCGCAAAATCTAAAAGTGAGGCTCTCCCTTCAAGTTTTTAGTCATAATGTGGTATTTCCCTAAAACCAACGTAATTCTAATGCTCATATTATCAGACAAAATATGTATTTTTGTGTGTGTGTGTGTGTGTGTGTGTGTGTTTACTAAGAGATTTAAACAGCTCTTTTTTTTTTTTTTTAGCTATGTTTGTTCCGACCAGCTAGCATAGCAGCTAACACAGCTAGCATGTACTCGAGCAAAAAAAAAAAAACTCACATTAGCATTGATTTGCAACCATGTTACTTGGAACCCTATTGATGTAGTCTAATTAGTAGGCTAATACTAAAATCAAATTTGTCAGTAAGGTGGGGCTTTAGGACCCAGATGCGGGAAGGCAAAGCAAGGAGGCCGAGGTGTAGTCCAAGAAAAAAGGTTTTAATTTCTAATCAAAAAGGCTATCTTCAAAGTACAAAATAAATTGAACTAACAAAACATGAATCTAAACATGGCTTAACAACTTAGGCAAATCTAACAGCATGACATGGTTCCTGACAAGGCAAAAAAGGACAGCGTGACGTGGAGAAAGACTTACAACAGCAACAATGAACTGACACAGACAGGGGGGAGACACCTGACTAAATACACCAACACTAATGACATAACAAGACACACCTGGCTGAGGGCACTGATTGGATGACACATGAGGGTAATGGGGACACAGGTGGAAACAATCAGGAGTCAACTTTCAAACTAAAACAGGAAATGACAAGACAAGGGGAACACACAAGGAAAACAGAAGCTAAATGTGACAGGAACTAAACATGACTAGAAATAAACATGACAAAATTATAATTTCACTTTATATGTTTGTTTTTGTATTTGTTTACTCGTTATTTTATTAGGCAATATATTTAAATATGTTTTTCAGGTGCCTGAATATCTATAAATATGTACAAAAGAAAAACTATTTTTCTTGAAAACAAAACCAAAAAAAACAAACCTATAAAGCGGTAGCCTAATTATTATTTTTTTATGTTGGTGCCTCAATTGTCCTCTAATTCTCAAATGACCCACAACCTAACTGATTATTGGTTAATGAGTCTTTGTGTGACTTTGCAGGTGTGCTACAATGAAATTTTGCCTTGGTCCTCCCGGTTCTTCCCCTACATATCGCTGCTGCTGTCTCTTATGTTGGTGGGCAGCGGCTCCTTCTGGCTCCGCTTCCCCCACACGTCTGCGCTCATCGAGCACTTCCTCGCCATCTTGACAAAGTGTTGCGAGTCACCGTGGACATCCCAGGCCCTGACCCACGCTGCTCAACAGGAGAACCTCCGAGACAAAGAAGTGCCACAAGAGAGACAAGGAGCAGCACGACCTCTTCCCTCTTCCTCCTCACCCCTGCCGAGTGGCCCGAGCCTAAATTTGAGAGTTGAATCGAACCCATGCAGGACGATTTTGAAATGGTGAGATTCTCCCACACCTCCTTCCAGTCACTCCAATGATGTGTCCGCTAGGCTTACCAGTTCCTCGGTCCACAGCCCTCCTCCTCTCAAGCAAAGAATCAGTCTGGATAAAAGCGATGGTGAGGAGGCCAGGGCCCTGTTTGAACGGGTCAGGAGATTTAGATCCCACTGTGAAAGCTCAGATGTCATTTACAAGGTCAGAAAGCAATTAGCATATGTTATTTAATCTCTGCTTACAACAATAACATTAATATTTAGGCCGGTGGTCAATCAGTTAGCACGTGGCACACAGTTTTTGCGGTGGTGGGTTCAAATCTGGGCTCTGGCCTTCTGAACCCACCACCTCCAAACTGTGAGGTGAATGTGACTCCTCCCCCATGCCGCCACATTTATAAGAATATTATACCTTTTTTTTGCCCCTAGGTGTACTTGGCCCAGACTATATTCAAACTGCTGATGGTAACTCTGATTGTGAGTTACACCGTCCCTCTTCTCAACTCGTTTTCCTTCACCCACGTGTGTGACGCTGATGTGCAGTCCTTGGTGGGCTACGCTACCTTTCAGTGTATCCACGTGCTCTCGTCCTTCCTGCGCAAACTGCTGTTGACCTACTTGACCTTATTGGGACTGTACGGCCTGCTTAACATTTACACCCTTGGCTGGGTTTTGTGCAAGTGGGTCTTTTTATTAATTTATAGTAAACTTGTTAAAATGTTAAAATACATACAAATATGAAATTAAAATAAAATAAAATTCAACTTAAAAAAGTAATTAAAAACATTATATAGTATTATATACCGTAAAAAGTATGTGCATACTTTGTTCATTGTATTATATTCAGGACATAAGCAGTAGTTTTGGTTTGTCTGTCTCACAGTCCTGAGTTTAGTAGTTTGTAAATGGTTCAGTTTTTACAACATTTTTTAGAATGACACACAAAAAAGCATTTTGGTTCACAGACATTTAAAGTTAAATTGTCTTTGTCAAAAGTGTTATTTTTGGTCAGATTGTGATTTGCGACGCCTAACTCTATTTTTCATCTGATTTTGTTTGGTCTAGCTCTCTCTGCGAGTATCCCTTCCATTTGCTGAAGGAGACGAGGTTCCTGAGAGACATGCCTGTGCTGAGGAATGACCTGGCCTTTCTTTTACATATGTTAGACCAGTACGATCCTTTGCTGGTTCAGCGCCTCTTTGTTTTTCTCTGTCCTGTCAGTGAGAGTCCTTTGCTAGAGACATGTTTGGGAGAGGACAGTCTACATGCCTTGACTACTTCCGACCTCTGTGATCGCTCCTGTCTACATCTGGTCGCCCTTCCTCAACTTCCTCCTGCACTCTTCACACTCAGCCACCTTCAAGTCCTCAAACTGGAGCTCATCGCAGATGCTCGGTTTACAGTGCAGATGTCCAACATGACCTCACTCAGGTGAATGCATATCAACACGACAAATTGCCATTTCCACCAAGTCCCAATGCTTAAATGTTGATAAAACAAATTAAAGTGGAAGTCAACCGTGAACATTTCTTGACAATAATATGTCATATGTGACCTCACTTGTCTAAACATAACATTCTGATTAATATTACATTTGTGGAATATGAGTTATGCAGAAAAATCAAGCCGTTTTTTTATCCATCTCGGGGGCAGCCATTTTGCCACTTGCTGTCGGCTGAAGATGACATCAATCAGCTGTGATTGGTTGTTACCTGAGACCTGAGCAACTGTGATGTCATTTTCACTCAACAGCAAGTGGCAAAATGGCCGCCTTCCGATATTGATAAAAACTACTGGACTTTGCTGCTTAACCCTATGAAGCCTGAACCATGAAATATATGAGAGAAAATTCTGATTCTTTGTAAATAAAGTATTTATTGGTCATTTTGAACAAACTTTTTTTTTTTATCAACTTCCACATATGACTTTTGATTTGTGTCATATTTGATACATCTGGTCACAATGCTTTAAATCTATACATTTATAACTGTCAAAAATATAATAATAAACAGACATATTAATATTTTCAAAAATCAGAAAGAACATTTCCCCATATTTATAAGTATAGGTGTCTTAAGGTTGCTGGAAAAGCCATCAGCTGGGTGATACTGACTTTAATGGATTATCCGTGCAATGCATGTGTCACATCATATACAAACCCAATCTCAAAAAAGTTGGGACTGTTAGCAATAAGAGGCTGGAAAAGTCAATTGCACTTATAAAAAAAAAAAACAGCTGGAAGACCAGTTACCGCTAATGAGTGGCAGTGTCTCTCAGAAGCCAAGATGGGTAGAGAATCATCCATTCCTCCAATGTTGCGCACAAAGATAGTGGAGAAATATCAGAAAGCTTGAAGTAATCATCATCTACAGTGCTTGACATCATCCAAAGATTCAGAGAATCTGGAACAATCTGTGTGTGTAAGGCTCAAGGCCGAAAAATCCTACTGGATGCCCATGATCTTCGGGCCCTTAAACGGCACTGCACCGCAAACACGAATGCGCACTGGAAGGGAAATCACAGAAAGGGCTCAGTAATATTTCCAGAAAATATTGTGGGTGAACACAAGGACAACCCAAGTTGTTATCAGCACTCAGTTTATAAGCCTGCATGAGTGCGTGTGGCATTGGCAGCGTCCCCATCTGGAAAGGCATCGTCAATGCAGAAAGGTATATTGAGATTGGAGAACAACATTATGCTCCCATCCAAACATCATCACTTTCAGAGATTTCTCAACACGTTAATGCCAGACCACATGCAGCGTCAATTACAACATCATGGCTGCATAGGAAAAGGATCCGGGTATTGAAATTGCCAGCCTGCAGTCCACTTCTTTCACTTCTAGAGCACATTTGCCGCATCGTAAAGAGGAAGGTGAAACAAAGAAAGCCCAAGACAGTTGAACAGTTCGAGAGACGCGTGCTAGACAAGAATGGGACAGCATTCCTATTTCGAAACTTGTCTCCTCGATCCCCAGACTGTTGTAAGAAGAAGAGGGGATGCCTTACAGTGGTGAAAATTGCCTTGTCCCAACTTTTTGGAGATTTGTTGGCACCATGGAATTTAAAATCAATATAGTTTTCCCTTAAAACGATACATTTTCTCAGTTTAAACTTTTGACCTGTTCTCTATGTTCTATTCTGAACAAAATATTGAAATTTGGCACTTCCACATAATTGCATTCAGTTTTTATTCACAATTTGTATAGTGTCCCAACTTTTTGGGAATTGGGTTTTTACGTCAGGGTTTTAATGGGGGAGGGGGAAATATTATACTCAATCAAATAGAGGGCTCAAAATGTATTGTATTTAATAAAATAAGAACTAAAGACTGACATTGTAATCCCCAAATACTATAGAAAAAATGCTGCAATATATCAAATATGGTCAAGGATGATGAAATGGATGATCTTAGACACAACTAATACTGTATTAATTGTGTCTAATTCCAATCAATGCAACCAAGGTGTGTTGCATTTAACACATGATTTTATTATTACTACAACAGGGAGCTCCACCTCTGCCAGTGCACAGCAACAGTAGAGCCCGGCGCCCTTCAAGTCCTCCAAGAACGTCTTGAAGTCCTCAACATCACCTTCACCCACTCATCAGAGATCCCAAGCTGGGTGGTCTCCCTCCACAGCCTCCGTGAGCTTCACCTATCTGGTCGCTTTGGTCGCAACTGGCCCCTCGGGAGCCTCCAAAACTTGCGTCGCCTCCGCGCGCTGGTGATTCACGGCATGTTTCAGCGGGTCCCCGCGGTGCTGCATGAGGTGGCTGGCAGCTTGGTGAGGTTGGAGATTGGTAACGAAGGCACCAGACTGCTTGGAGTGTCGGGCCTGAAGCGGATGGTCGAGCTATCAGAGCTGCAGCTGCGGGGCTGTCAGCTTTCACGTTTGCCATCTGCCCTCCAAGCTCTAACCAAACTACGGGCTCTGGACATGGACACTAATAGGCTGAAAACGCTTGAGGAATTGTTTAGTCTAGCTCACCTCGATTGTCTGTGTTGCCTCCGACTTCCCAATAACTACATTGGAACACTACCTGTCTGTATTGGGGGACTACAGGGCCTTGAAGTCCTTGATCTGTGCAACAACCAAGTCCAGGATATTCCTTTGGAACTCTTCTCTCTTTGCAAACTTCAAAAGCTGCTGTTGGCTGGGAACCTGCTTCAGACGCTGCCTGCTGAGGTGAAATCGTTACAGCGGCTCACAGAGTTCGACATCAGTAAGAACAGGCTCCAGAGTCTGCCTCCAGAGTTATTCAGTAACTGTCTAAAGCTTTGCCTTTTAAATGTATCACACAATTCTTTACAATCATTACCAAATGAGATTTCATCCTTACGTCAACTGTGCAAGTTGGACCTGCGTGATAACAATCTGCATGAACTTCCCGCTGAATTGGGCCGCTGCTCAGGTTTACGTGGAGGTGGTGTCCTGGTGGAATACAATCTTTTTCTCTCATTGCCTCCACGTGTGAGGGACTTTTTGAGCCATTCTTGCTGCTCGGGGTCAATTGAGTCAGATTTGGAGGATTTTCCACATTTTTCTCCTTCACAGTGGCGATTCTCAACAGCTACGGAATCACAGATATGAGATGAAAGAAAACATATCAGTTTTCTGTAGCGCATGTTCTCATCAGTCAGGGGTAAACAGTAGGGGTGGTAATCTTTGAATGTCTCACGATTCGATTCAGAATCGATTTTCGATTAGGGGCGATTTTTGATTCAAAATGATTTGATTGACAATGATTTTTGCTTCAATTTATAGATGTTCAAGGAATCGTAATGATTTACTCCAGTCTGACTCGCTAATGCTAATTAGTGCGCTACTCGCGACACTTTTATCACTTAGAAGAACGACTACACATTGCAAAAAAACAACTTTTATTGGAATAACGTGATTGTGACTTTTTCCTTCTTCTCTCTAATGTGGCTACAATTTAACAGTGTATCAGACTGCATGGAACCACACTGCCCCTAAGTGGCCAAATCGGGTACAACATGAACAGCACTCCCAATAAAGGCACACACAAACAAAGGGAAGACAATATAAAATAATTAAATAAAATCGATTTTGGGACATTTAAAACCGATTCTGAATCGTACTAAATAAGAATCGCAATTCTTATGAGAATCGATTTTTTTGGCACACTAGTAAACAGGAGCCTGTCTTAGCTGACTAATTAGAAAGAGACAAGGTACAACCTGGACTAGTTGCCAGTCAATTATAAATGGACAACGAAATATTGACAATCATTTTTGCACCTATGAACAATGTAGAGTCTTCACTGAAAATGTACTAACTGCTACTACACTGCTGCATTGAAAATTTAACTACTGAAAGTATTCTTTTTGGTTAGCTACGGCGAGAGTAGGATTTTAGTACAGCTCAGATCAAGAGCTTTTGCCATGTTTATGTAAAAGCTCTCCAAATCACAAACTATCTTAAATTACAATAAGCAACAAACGGCAACATCAAACCAATTTATACTGATTTATACATTTGTGAATGTTTTTTGACCTGTTTAACCTATATTGAGGCTGATTCATTTTTTTTTTCATGTACCAATGCATTTACATCTTTTAAATCAAAATCAGTTTTCTGATTCCAAACAGTTTTTGTTACACCGCTACTATCTGCAGATTGAGATGTAAATTGAACTATTATTTTTTTCACCCTAGTGAGGATAAGCAGTTTAGAAAATGGATAGATGCACATTTGACTATTTTTTTTTATTCATGTTGTATTCTGTCTTTTTTAATGTCAATGTGGAGAGTTGTCCCCGTGTTCATTTAGACAATGTGCAATTTTTCCCCGTTTGTATAAAAATTATTTTGCAATCAGAGAATGTCACAGTGTATATTATATGTGTTGTTAACGTGATGCTTTCAATCTTAGCAAGCACATATTTCCTGGTCAAATTCTAAATTGTCTTTCACTTGTATAGAGCTTTTATATCTACACTCAAGGTACGCAAATAACTTTATCACTGATATTCATTATTCAATATCAGGAGCTAGTGGTTCAGGACTTGCTGAAGGACACTTGGGCATGGCCACAGGGTCACAGGATCGAATCCAATCCTTTAGGTTGGAAGACAACCACTCAACCACTTGAACCCATACTACCAATTGTGTTAATAAATCACTAATGAGAGTCTCGTGTTATGAAGTGGTTTTATAGTTGTTGAGAACTTCTTGCCCAATATTAATATTTGATATTCTATAAAATATGTTGGTAAACTTTTAACTGGTTTTAACTGTGGCTGTTGAAATATTTTAACATAGCAAATACATTCACCAACTCACAATGCCCTTTTGCAGCTGTGCATGCAGGCTGTAAGATTTTCGTACTACGTGACTGTAGGGTAGTAGTTTCAGTCAAGTTGTTGTTACATCGTCAAAACTGGGCTTTATGTGGAAGTAAATTATTTTTTTATTTTTTACAATAATATGTTGTATATGCCCCTTCTATTTCTAAACACGGGGTTCTAATTAATATTGTGCTTGTGAGAAACTGTATAAGTAAAGCAGCAAAATCTACCTGTTTTTTATCCATCCCAGGAGGTGTTCCATAATTTTGCTATTTGCTGTCAACTGAAAATTACATAACAGTTCAGGGCTCAGGAATGTAACGGCCAATCATGGCTCCCTTTCATAAAAAAAGATAAGATGTGATTGTTTTTTTTGTTTTTTTTGTTTGCCCTGAGCAACTGTGATGTCATTTTCAGTTAACAGCAAATGGCAAAATTACGGAACACCTTCTGGGATGGACTGAACGTAGAATATTCCATTTCGAATCGCTACTGCCACCTGCTGACAAAAAATGAAAACGGCACATACCGTTTTTCACATACACACCACGCACATTACGTCACATCCCCAGGCAGAGCGCGGGAAATTCTAACCCGAATCCAGTCTGAAAACTATTGACACACACACAGCTAAGGTGTTATTCTACTAATTAGAAGGCATTTCGCTCATAAATGGTCAAATAAAAAGCTTATTGTAAAGTTATTGGGGGGGGGGGGGTCCATATTGATGTTGCAACTTTATGGTCACTGTATTAAAGTTGGTAGCCTAAACGTTTCAAAACAAATATTAGAAGAAGCGCTATATTTATTTTAATAAAATTTGCTGAAGCTAGTAGCAAAGTGCAAGATTTCCATCAATGGATTGTAAACTGCTGTTGTTTAGACCACTTATTTCGACACGCGAGATTGACCGTAACCTTGTCCAATCGCTGACTTCTTTTTATTTTGAGCGTTACACTCCACCAATGATGTAAGCGCCTTTTGAGCTAGGCGGGACTTCCGGTCACTAGTACACCAGTTGTGTGGCCTCTCTACTCCATGCGGTTTTGATTCACTGCTGTAGTCGCATCTATTCAGGTAAGAGTCTTACAATAGTTGATGTTAATAAATGAAACTTATTAAACATATGCGACGCTTTTCTATTTAACCCCATTAAAGCTTATTCTGTAAATGAACAGGGAACCAACAATGAATAGATAGACTGTTTCTGCATTGTTTAGTTCGTAGTGCTAGTGAGTTGTTTAGCACATTGTAGCCTAGCATTACTTGGGTTCGCCGCCCTGGTCAGCGCAAGCATGGCTCCGCTATTTCACGCTTGCCTTTGTCTGAAGTCACCCCGATTGCCGCTGTTTGTAAACGCAAACAAGACCTAAAGAGTTACTTAGTAGTGCATGATTTAGCTAGTCGCTTGCCACGTTATGCAACCGAATGTCGACTGGTGGGATCCGCAACCGGCGAATTTTAAGTTCAAGACCAAGGGGGTATCTGCTGTGTTCCTAATGAATGAATTGTGTTTATTTTATCAAGTCGGCCCATTATTGCATCGCCTCGATTTAAACTTTTGGATTACCGATTAGATTCACGTGTACATTGCTGTTGTAAACAGGCACTCATCCACACGTTGTTTTTGCAACTTAACTCAGCTTCTCACCCACATATTGACTCAAATGCCTCCCCGCCTGACAACATGCCATTTTTAACATTTTTCTCATTGCTTCAGGTTGAAAAGATGACTGAGAATGACGTTGATAATGAGCTGCTCGATTACGAAGATGATGAAGAACCCCAAGGAGCACCCGAGAGTGGAGCCCCAACTGGCAAGAAGGAGGTGAAGGGATCCTACGTTTCAATCCACAGTTCCGGCTTCAGGGACTTCCTGCTCAAACCAGAGTTACTCCGCGCCATTATCGACTGTGGCTTTGAACATCCATCGGAAGGTGATGCTGCTTTGACGTTTGTAGGCTGTCAGAATTGTGTTTCTTTTTATAAGAAGCGCTGATGTAAATATTTTTTGTCCGTCTCATATAGTCCAGCATGAATGCATCCCACAAGCCATCTTGGGCATGGACATCCTTTGCCAGGCCAAATCCGGCATGGGCAAGACAGCCGTGTTTGTTTTGGCTACTCTTCAACAGATTGAACCAGTCGATGGACAGGTTAGTATCATCCACGTTGGTATTTTTCTGTTCAAATCTACTTGTTTTTTTTCTTTTACCAACGAACTTGTGTATTAGGGCTGGGCCATTAAGTTTTTTTTTAGGGTGTGTCTAAAAAAATAATAATCTGGTGGCTTCCATAGTGCATAGTGTGCCCCCGACCCCAAAAGTGCTTACACTAACAACATGACTTTGAACAGAGAGAGGAGGTATAGTTTATAAAAGCACACTCATCATTGCCAACTTAGCAATAGTTAGCTTTTTTTTTTACCACTTTAATCAAACATTTTCAAAATAAGAAACAGCCAAAATAAGCACAACACACTGTTTTCTGTATGAAAAAAGACGGTTACACTTAACACTGCCAAGGTAGGTACGTGGCAAAAGCAGTTACTTTTCGAGAAGTTTTTTTTAACCCGAAATATGTGCTCTTATGTATGTTTTACCATTTTCACCTTGCATTACCTGTACAACTCTCCATGAGAATTGTTTTCTATATCCATTTTGCCACTTCCTGTCAACTGAAAATAACATTGCCGTTGCTAAGGGCTCAGGTAACAACCAATCGCGGCTCACCCTTTTACTGGGTTTGGTCATGTGATATTCTCAAGTTGAGCCTTGATTGGTCGTTGACTGAGCCCTGAACAACTGTGATGTTATTTTCAGTTGACAGCAAGTGGCAAAATGGCAGCCCCCTGAGATGGACTAAAAAACAACTGTGTATTTTGACGCTTTATTCATATTCCACCAATGCAATATTAACTCATTCACTGCCATTGACGGATATGGACGTCAAAAGTTCATTTGAGCTATTTCTATTAGTTTAAACATTTTCCCCACTTTTGTTAACAAGAGAGTAAAACCTGGAATTGTTTTTATTGTATTAGAACAGATATAAAATTTGTGATTAATCGTGAGTTTAGTGCAGTCATGCAATTAATTACGATAAAAAATTGTAATTACCTGGTGCCCCTAATTTTTTATAATCTTTTCTTAAAAAAGGATTATTAAAAATTAAACAAAAAATGTTTGTTTTTTTAAAAAAGAAAAGATTATAAAAAAATTAGGGGCATCAGGCGATTAAAATTTGTCATCGTAATTAATTGCACAACTTCACGAGTTAATTCACGATTAATCACAAATTTTATATCTGTTCTAAATATACAAAAACAATTCTGGGTTTTCATACTCTTGTTAACAAAATGGGGGGGGGAGGTAAACTAATATAAATAGTTAAAATGAAATTTTTAAAGTCTATAGCTGTCAATGGCAGTGAATGAGTTAATACTGTAAGAATATCATGTTTAGACCTAAACGAGATTGTAAAGAACATATTTTGTCTTGACTCCCCCTTTAAGAATTGTGTTTACATCAAGCGAACAACATTTATTTTGTCATTATCTGTGAAGAACATTTCTCTGGAAGTTCATGAATTTTAATTTTAGAAAGTTTTCAAAACTTGTTTGGTCTCAAAAGTAAATACTTCCCCAGACTGTTGTCTTTTTTTTTTCTTTTTTTTTTTGAGTGTCATTTACGGGTTCTATTAATGAAGGAGGAAGCCATCAGTTGATCGCCATGAAAACTCCTTCAGTTCTTCAGGCCATGTACTTCTGTCTGTTCTTATAGGTAGCCGTATTAGTCATGTGTCATACGCGGGAGCTGGCCTTCCAGATTAGCAAAGAATACGAGCGCTTCTCCAAGTATATGCCTGCGATCAAATCGGTGGTATTCTTTGGCGGGCTGCCCATCAAGAATGATGAGGATGTCCTGAAGAAGAACTGCCCCCATATAGTCGTTGGAACGCCGGGCCGCATGCTCGCTCTCATCCGCAACAAGACGCTCAGTCTGAAGAACGTCAAGCATTTTGTCCTGGATGAGTGTGACAAAATGTTGGAGCAACTTGGTATGTTCTGTTGAAATGTTTGCACGCATTCACTGTTTGCGAAGGTGGCTAATTTGTCCCCACTGTCTTCGTGCAGACATGAGGTGTGACGTACAAGACATCTTCAGGATCACGCCCCACGAGAAGCAGGTCATGATGTTTAGTGCCACGCTCAGCAAGGAGATCCGACCGGTCTGTCGCAAATTCATGCAGGACGTGAGTGAAACGGAAACGCCGTCGCTTTGCAGCTGTTTGCACCTCATACTAACAGCCTATTTGACTCTTGTGCAGCCCATGGAGGTGTTTGTGGATGACGAGACCAAACTGACACTGCACGGCCTGCAACAGTACTACTGCAAGTTAAAGGACATTGAGAAGAACCGCAAGCTCTTTGACCTCCTCGACGTGTTGGAGTTTAACCAGGTAATCTGGATTATGATTATTACCTCAGTTTTTATCATGGAAACAGTTTGACTTTGGAAAAAAGTAATTCTCTTCACATTTACTGTAGGGGACTATGGGGTTTGAATTAAAAAATGAATCAAAGGCTTTTTCACTTATGCAATTTAGAAATTAAATCTTTTTTTTTTTTTTCGATTCATTGATTAATCAACAGATTTTGTTTTTAAAATAATCATTAGTTACAGCCCTTAACTGGTTGAGTTGAAATCTCACACAAGTTCATCACCGTAAAATAAAATGATACTTTTATTTAAAGGAGAAGTTAAGTTAAAAATATATATATTTCTAATACAGGTATATGTTCTTCTAACACAGCATTTTGATTCACGTTGCGTTTGTGGAATGTGATTTTTTAAATAGTTTTTTTATTTGAACACATTTTCTCATTTTTTAATTAAAAAACGTAACAACAAAAAAGAATCTGACCAACAGTCTCTACCAATCTATCTATCTAGCCAAGAGAAATACAATTTGTCACAACACAAAAAAACAAACGTCACAAACATAACCAACAAACCCCGAGAAAAAAAGAGTCTGACAGACACGCTAAACCAAGATCTATGTAAACGAAAAAAATATAGTTCTGTCACAACACACACAAAACTACTACTCTATACTCTATACCCTACTCCATCCACACTCGCACATATACACACAAACACAATATATTCCTGGTGCTACTTTCAACATACAGTCGTTATGGAAGAAAGAGAAGAAAAAAACAACAAACATTCAGAAGACCAAAAAAAAAAGACAATAATTTATAGAAATGGTAAGTAAATAATATATCTAATACATTAATTTAACTCAATAATACTAATAGTATTGGGCTAATTAACAGGGCCTCAAATATTTGCTTCCAAACAAAATCAAACTATTTTTGTTTATTATTGTCTGCTGATATAGTTCTCAATATTTAAATATTTCATTCAAGATTTCCATTTACTTATTCATGGAGGGTCTGTATTTTTCCAATGTTGTGACAATAAATTCTTATAAACTAATGAAGAAAATGAAAATTGCCATCCCACTGGATATTTCAATTATTTCACATTTTGAAGTAAGCAAGTCTCTGGCGGAAACAAAAATCTGTTTACAGATGATAGAAAGGCTCAATATCGATCCAGGCTTCATGTATTTTTCCACAGTACCAAAAGGAATGAATAAGAGAATCGCTTCTTCAACACTTTAAACAAGTAGGAGGGGAAGATAAATCACATTTATAAATTTTATCCCTGCTAATAATAAATACTTGTCATTAATTTATACTGGATTAATCGAAGATTTTCATCGGTTGTAACTGAATATGTACGGTGTAAACATTCCTTCCATCTTATTTTGGAATCAAAACTTTGTAAATCCTGATTCCAGCCATAATATATTTTATTTCATAAATCCTTGCTATTTTTTAGCATTAATAAAGAATTTGTAAAGAACACATATACATTTATTTTTTCTGATTACGCTGTTCCAAGAGGTACTTTACTGTTGCTGTAACTCCGTTCTCTATATCACCATTTTTCTTTAATCCTATTTTTAACTTAAATAATTTAGAGTCTTTAAGCTTAAATAAAAAATTTAATGTATCAAATTAAAGTATTTTATTTGAATATATATATATATATATATATATATATATATATATATATATATATATATATATATGACAATGTCTTCACACCACCATTCATCCAGCTTTTCCACATTAATGTATTATCTTCAATTCCAATCGAAGCATTATTCCACAACTTAATCTGTTTTGGAGTTCCTATCTCTACCCCCAATAGATGCTTTATTTTTTTCCACAAATTTAAGGTATTATTAATGATAAAATTATTACTTTTAACTTTTCTCCTAGAAAACGTAATAGATAGTAAACTATTGGGCTGCAATTGATGATTTTCAATATCCAACCATGAATCTTTGTCAGTATTATTAATAATACGATCAATATAAAACATCTGAGTTTCTACCTGATAATATTCCAAATTAGGGATATTAAAACCCCCTTCTTGTTATGAATAAAATAATAAATACATTTTTATTCTTTCTTATTTCTTATTCCATAAAAAATTATTTTGGTGGTATTAACGGTATACACTGAAACAGATAAACAAACATGGTGTTTTGTGGAAAACACTACTTCACTTTTATATTTTTATGCGGGATCGTGAGTGGTCGGCGGCAACAATGAATACACAGAGACTGATATGCTTTGCTAGAATAACCGTGCCTTTTATTCCCCGCAAACAGCAATCAACACTTGTACTGTGCTAGAATAATCGTACCTTTTATTCCCCGCAAACAGCAATAATCACAACTCGCTTTGCTAGAATAATGGTGCCTTTTATTCCCCGCAAATGGAAATCAATACACTACAACGTTAAGCAGCATAATATGATGATCATCAGCGCTTACCTTGACACTAGACCGGAGAGCCCACGGTCCGGGTAGAACCAGCTGCAAAACGGCTGGGCAATCGTACGTGTTCCACAGATGACTCTGTCGGGACCGCGGGCCGCTGCGTCTTTTATTCGTTAACGTGAGAAACCGGGCTAGCCAAGCCCTTTCTCAGACACTTTCGAAAACATGTTTTGCGAAGCAGGGAAGGCTGTAGTATACTACAAGGAAGAGTTCCCAGGCTGATCCCGCCCTTTATTTACAAATTTTTGGGCACCTGGATTTGTACAACAGTTCAGGACAACAACATATCCTTATATAAGAGGTTTCATGAGGACATATCAAACCATGGTTATTTTCCCTTCACGTGGAAAGCCACATCATTTTAATCAAATTATTCTACCAATTAAATTTAACTTTAAATCGCTATATTTATTAAGACTATGTTTGAAGTCACTTTCCAATGTTAAAAAAAATATTATTTTACAGTTATTCTTTGTTTGCACTAATATAACAGCCAATATGTTTTATTTTACAATTTTGTATCTTAAATTGTTTAAATTTATCCAGTTTCCCCCCGGCTTTGGAATGTGAATTAAGCAGCAAAATCCAACTGGTTTTAGCTATCAGGGGGTGGCCATTTTGTCACTTGCTGTTGACTTGAAATGACACTGCAGTTGCTCAGAGCTCTGGTAACTAGGGCTGGACGAGTTTGATTTTGGCTTGTCTCGATCTTTAAAACTCAATAATCGAAGAAAAACGATTAATGAGGAGAACAGCGTGGTGATAAATACTTTATTATTCATTGATACTGTCTTTTAATTTTGCTAGATTTTTTTTATTTATCAAAATGCATCAAATTGATGCGTTCAAATGTGAAATAGTGTACTGCACATTTTCTTCCAAGGGAACAGGCCCACGTACCCTCTAGAGTGGTTGTATACTTCTCACCTTTTTCATCCGTAACCCGTTTTCATGCCTGAAATGCACAAGACTTGCATTTACAGTATCAATAAAGTGGAAATGCGCCGGTTCTTTGAGTCTTATTTGCAAGAGTGCAACTGTGCAAGAAGGGGGACACTATGGACTTAAGTGTTTGATACCCTGTCCTGCCTCTAGGTGGTGATCTTTGTCAAGAGAATCCAGCGCTGCATCGCCTTGTCACAACTTCTGGTGGAGCAGAATTTCCCCGCCATCGCCATCCACAAGGGGATGGCCCAGGAGGAGAGGTGAGGCTACCACACGTGTTCTTTCATAAACTGTGCACCGTTGACCTCCCAAGTATGTTAATGCTGCATTTAGTGGCACCAGTTAGCTGGACACATAATTGCCTTCAAAGAGGCAAGCCCTCCAGGAATGCGGGTGGCAGCTGTCCTGATGATACTTTGCTCCCCTCCGCAGACTGTCTCGCTATCAGCAATTCAAAGACTTCCAAAGACGCATTTTGGTGGCCACCGACCTCTTTGGCCGAGGGATGGACATCGAACGAGTCAATATAGTTTTCAACTATGACATGCCAGACGATTCAGACACTTATTTACACAGGGTGAGGATGCAAAATCTTTCTTTGTCATGACAATAGTGCCACAACTTCCTGAAAAAGTATCAACTTAAACACAAGGCCCGCCGGCCAGATCTGGCCCATCACATCAAAACCACATTTAAAAAAATAAAAAAATAAATCCATATTGGTCGAGCCAATAGCAGTGTTTCCTCTAAGTTTTTTTTCATCCACGGAGACAAGGGCAAAAAATCTGATTTTTTTTTCCCCCCAACCAAGGGTGGTGTTTGTCCATAGGGGGTGCTAATGGACATTAAGCCATCGACCGATGAGGTCGGGGCTGACGGAGCTTTTCACGACATGCCAAGTGCATGTCGGCTGAGCTGGATTAAAGCAAAAAATAATAATAATAAATAAATAATTATTTGACTGATGATTAAAATGACTTGCAGCCTAAAGTGCTTGCCAAAACATACATCTAAAACCTATGGCCGACTTGAGAATCACACCTCTAAAAACATTATCTTTATAAAAATGGCATGTTTTTTTCCTGGAATATTGCCCCCGCCCTCTAAAAAATATATACATTAATTGACCTTTTGCACGTGGTGTCACAGCCCTCCTTGCAACGCCGCCTACGGAACGCTGGACAGCAAAAGAGCCACTTGCCTGTATTGTAACCATTGAATCTCATACAGTGTAAAGTCCTTTATCTAATCGATTTTCTCATAAAACGGTCATATCTCGCTGTACAGTCGGTTGTACAGACAGACAAAGGAGTTGCTCTCTACCGCATACCTACTAATGAAGACAAAAGACGTTTGATGATCGATAGCATCAATCAACAGAAAGAACTGGCAGCCCACAAAGTATTCACAGATTTGCAGCGATCATTTTTTGCGAGGTTAGTAGATAAATGTTGTAATTAGTTGATAAATGTTCATACATTTTACTAGTAAACGTACACTCTAACAAAGATTGTAACGGAGGTGTCGAATTTTATATTTCAAATCGAGCCAGATAGTTAGCGTCCACTCCAACTGCACGAACACACAGATAGTTTTAAAATGCACCTTCTTCCAAACTATTAAGTGCATTTGACTGTTTAATAATGGGGGATTTCGTCTTTGTGCTTGGAGTTTTTCATATTCATGAAATTATTGCATAGCTTGCCACTACGATAGTCATTTGTTCCATGCTAGTACGCATAGTAACAGCATCATCAAAGCGTTACAATATAGAACGAACGGACTGTGTAAAAATAAGTCAGTCAGCATGATTAACAAGTTTTACCTTTGCATTACGAGGTATATTGTCCCCCGGTGTGAGCGTAACATCTCGTCCCAGAGACTCAGCCAGCGACGAGCTTTTGAATCAGCCCCGGTGTAAGGAGAAAAGACGGCATTGACTACATAATGATATAGGTCGTGCGCTGTGAATTCTGGCAAAGTCGGCGATTTAATTAACAGCAGGTAAAAACAGCAGGCAACAGAAAGTAAAGGCTGTTTTCAAACTAGCGATGTCCAACTAAAGTAAATATCGCGCTCTGAGTCCCGACTCAATGTCCAACTTCGACTGACAGGTGACCTTCGGTTGAACTAATAGATTCCATTGCTCTATGGGCAATAATAACTTTTAATTTGTAAAATAGCAGTTGCTAAGTCACTCCGGGGTAAACTTCCACTTCCATTCAACAATCATTTCCTTCCACCGTCCGTCATAGGGCAGTCACATCGGTGCAAATGGTCAATACGTAGCCTTAATACTCCGTCGTAATTTGTAGTGGACCTCTGCTATTTGCATGGGATAGGACTGAAAATAATTGATTCCCATTGAAATGCACATTTTTGTACCGTATGTTTATAGAAAGAGACAAAGTGCAAACAATTGCTTATTTTCACGGGGTTAAGATGCTCACCTCACATACCGGCTAGATACAGACTGACATTGACGGACAGATAGAAATCTATCTCAACAACAAGTTTAGCTGTTTTTATTGTTTATGTGGTGTTTAAACAGTAAAGCTGTGGGCGGTTTGTGACGGGGGGGTAACGCTTGACTTCACCATGCGTACCAGTCCCCCTCCCCCCTTTCTCATCGACGCGCCACGATTCACGTAGGTCACGCTATGGTTTCTAAACAACATCTTTCGCCAAGGGTGTGTAATTTTCAGGCCTGTCGATGTTTACCAACGGGGCACTTTCCGAATGAGCTTCCAGCCAAGTTAGCTCAAAAGTACACTGCCGGCAACTCGGCAAGTGTCAACTCCTGTCCCCTCCCATACGTCATGAAGATTAAATTGATACTTCCCGCAGCACCTACAAAATAAAAGTACGTACATATTCTGGCTGTCAGGACAGCTTCATTGTGACAAGCTGCGACAATAACGTGACATTTTTGCGTACGGCAGTTTGTTTCTTTTTAACTTTTCCAAATGACGGAAATCCGTCAGACCGACGGAGATCTTGAATCCCTGTTTAGAGTAGCGATTACTATTGTCGTTTGTTTTGTCGCCGTGCAAACTTGCTGGTCTTCTTTTTGTCTACCCATCCGGCGTACATGCCCCTCCCCTCCAGTATTGAAGGCACGGCGGTACGGTATGAATGTAACGGAAAACGCTGCATAGTCATAAGAGACGGTTGAAGAAACCATAACTACAATGTGTCCCGTGACAAAAATGGTCTCCAACCCATGTAGGACAATGTGAGCTGGGTTGACTTCTAGTCTGCTTATCCCTTGTTCAACATGCATACTTTGCTTTCCTCAGGTTGCCCGCGCTGGTAGGTTTGGCACCAAAGGCCTGGCTATAACCTTTGTGTCGGACGAGACCGATGCTAAGACTCTAAACGAGGTGCAGGACCGCTTTGAGGTCAATGTGGCCGAGCTGCCTGATGAAATTGACATCTCCTCTTACAGTAAGTCCCGGCATTTTCTAATAGCGGCTGAAAGGAGCCCGAGCCCTGCGGTCTGACCCACTGGGATGATTTATAGATTGAGATAGATTCCAGTCACTTGACTGTAAATCACCTGTAATTATCTTGCGTGCAACTGCTCAGTGAGACCCTGGAGTCTGGTGTCAAGATGGGCTCACAGATAATCAGTGTTATTTAGTCGTTTGTGTCAACTTGGGAAAACAGTTGGTGGTGCTGCTATGCAACTACACAGCTTGTTAAATTTAAAATGGCTTTTACATCTTTCACCTGTTGTTGTGGGTATTTTCAGCTGTTGCCTTTTGGGAGTTTTCACATGCTCAACTCATGTCTCCCCTCTTTTTTCTACTCTAGTCGAGCAGTCCAGATGAATCCCTCAGCCTGGGGGACATCGCCTCAACGTGTGGATCTCACCTTGTTCTTGGACTTGGATATCTACTTTGCTGTTTATTTGAAAGCTTCGGTTGTTCCTTCCCATCAAACTTGATTTTTGTCAGTTTTGGGGATGTGGTATATGATTGGTTTTATTTGTATTTTTTTATGTTTTTTCTTTAATTAAAAATGAAACTTTTTATAAATAGCCATTTCCCTTTTGTCATATTGAATTTGACATTAATCCTGACCGTGTTGTAAGCAGCCGGTATCTTTAATGGACTGAAAATGCAAGTTGTAATAAATAAAATTAAATAAAAAGACATGCAAAGCTGTCTAGCCTTTTAAACAAATGACTTTCAAACTTTTTTCAGACCCATTAAAGGGGAATTTAAAAAAAATAAAATAAAAAATTTAATGACCCCATCATAATCCTAACGTTAACTCAACCATCTGTACACTTAAATGCTGTTGGAATTGTTTAGCTGCCTGTTTTTGAGGAAAACTTTTTGAAGCCATCAGTTCCAAAAACTTTTATCTTGGTCTCATCACTCCAGAGTACAGAGTCCCAGTAGTCTTCATCTTAGTCAGCATGCGCCCTGGCCAACTCTCGGCGCGCGTTTTTGTGCCTGGGCTTTAGGAGAGGCTTCCTCCGTGGACGGCACCCATGCATGCCATTCCTCTGCAGTGTACGCCGTATTGTGTCACGGGAAATAGTCACCCCAGTTTGGCTTTCTATTTTCTTGGATAACTGCAGTGAACTTAGATGTCAATTTTCTTCCACCCTTCTCATCAGAAGACGCTGCTGTCGAGTTGTTAACATCCGTGGACGACCTGGACGTCTCTGTGAGATGGTTGCAGTTCCATCTTTTTTGCATTTTTGTACCACTTTTGCTACAATATTCTGACTGATAAGTAAAGCTTTGCTGATTTTCTTGTAGCCTTTGTTGGAAAACGATCCTTATGTTTTCCGCGTGTTCGTAATGTTGATTTTCAGAATCAGACTTGAGATCGGTGAACAGTTCCTTCGAAGGATTTATTTTCAGAAATTTCTGAGACACACAAGATAGATACAGCCAAACGCTATTATGATTCCCCGTGTGTCTTTGGCTCCTCCCACTTGCAGTCGCTATTATGCTTGAAGCATTTCAAAAAGCCCCTCCTCTTCCGCAGGAAACAGACCCCATATCCTCAGCCTCGCCCCTCGGCAGGAAACAACCCCCTCCCTCGCCAGTGGCGTCTCTCAGTCTCAATACAGACAAGATACTCAATACACATGAACAGATGGTCGATTGATATGGAAAAGAGTAAGTCCCACATGAATTTCTTAACGATAGATTAACATTTTGTGTAGCCAAATTGAGAAAAAGTAAAGTGCAGCTTAACCATAAAATTGAACTAGGATAAAATATAACTGGATTTTAATCATCCTCTTCCTGATCATCATCCATATTTATATGAATTTCATCAGTTGGTAAGTCATCCTCATCTGTTTCCTCTTCTGCCAAGACATCGACGAGGGCTTTTGCAGTGGTGTCAAAGTCCGGTCGTCGAGTGCCTGAGTCCTGCATGTTTTCGAGGTTTCCCACGTTCAACACAGCTGATTCATATTTAAGATCAACAGAAAGCTCTGCAGGAGCTTGATAATGATCCTGATCATTGAATCAAGTGTGTTGAAGCAGAGAAACCTCGAAAACATGCAGGACTCAAGCCCTCGACGACCGGACTCTGACACCTGTGGCTTTGGGGATGACGTCACCCTCAAACCATAGTGGTTCTAACTTGCCAGTCTCTGATGTGAAATCCATGGTCGAGGGGATGGGATCTCTGGGTAGTGCTCATGAGCCTTCTTCCAGACACATAACTGGAAGTTGACTCTTCTTGTGTGCTGGAAGGGTCTCTCTGTTGACCTCTCCACCTTCCCACCTTGCAAGCGGGTCCTCTTCCAGCAGATAAGAAGAGTCAACTTTCAGGTGCAACGGCTTGAAATAGTATTTATCCCCCTTGAGTTTCTCAAAATTTTGGCACGGTACGACCACGAACATAAATATATTTTCTTGAAATTTTATGCGAATGTTAAACCGATAGTCGACAAGTAGCTTAAAAAAATAACCAATAATTGTATATTTTTATTTTATCAAATAATTAGTATATAAAATAATTTTAAATTTGAATTATTTTACTAAACAATTTTACATGGCCATTTATTTTATTTTATTTTTTTAATCTAACAACCCCACCCACCCCTGAAATTTAAAATAAGGTACTGGTAATACCTGACAAGTTGGTTATATATTGGCCCATAGCATTTCTGACATCCAAGCGTAGGAGTGAAGTATTTGCTAATTAAAAAAGAAAAGAAAATTGCAAGGCAGTCGTTCAACCAACAATTATTGACTGTAGAAATCTTTAATGGAATATACAATATAAATCATACTGTAATTATTACAGATGGGATCTAATGTACACTCAGATTTACAATCCTCAACATTTGCATGGGATACATGCAAGGATCCGAACCCAGACGCATTCAGTGCTAAAATATACATGGACTATGTCAGTACAACTGGTAAAAAGGTTGGGCCATATACAGCCTGGACATTGCTGCTCTAGTATGTCCCTATAACAAAACTAAAGGTATAGTTCCAGAGCAACAGCATAGAAACATGACATTTGTCTAAGAAAGCTTGTATGAAAGAAGAAAAATTGCTTAAGCCACTATGGCACAGCAGGAAGAACTATTTCCGAAGAATGCTTCTCATGGTTTAAAATATGTAAGGTGTGTGATCATGAATCAAGTTCCAAAAACGTCCATAAAAATGAGCTTGTTGATTGCGCAGAACCAAAATACTCCTTTGACGACAGTCCCTTCGTTGACTGCACTTTACAATAACAGCAAGAAGTGTGACTAATGCTTTGGGTTCACGACTCAGCCTCCAACTGTAGCTTCTTGATGACAGGCCCTTTTTTGGCAGAACAGCAGTTCCGCCCTCGCGTCGCAAATGATAGGTTTATGCACAGTTTTTTTTTATTTTTATAGCAACCCAGCCAGCGAGGATTTAGCTCTCGCTGCTCCTCAAGTGAAGATTGTAATTTGCGCAGGATCGGGTAGTTGACTTTCTGGTGCCTGATTCCCAGGCTTGTTCCTCCGGTGCTTGCTAAATACCTCAGTTTCTTGGTGAGACAAAACAGGGGATGAGTCCAGCTGTGTAAGCGACCCTTGACACGCATTTCAAACCTCGGCACGTCAGGTTTCATCTCTTTTTTCTTTTTCCCCTGTAACCATCATCCATCTTCAGTGTGACTGATATCAATCTGTGGAAGTTCTCCTCATGCAATGACCGACAGACCTCTGCTGTTTTGTTCCTCGGATGAACCAAACTTGCTGCGTTCCCTAACGGTGTGTGAAACCCAACAATAAATACGAATGAATCAATAAATACCAAATAAGGCCACGGGCCACGAGTGTGTCATCAGGCCTTTGGGTCAAGTACTCCACATTTGGGCATTTGGGCCGCTTTCATTCATAACTTGTGTCACATGACCAACAAAATGAAACGGCAACCGTTACTATTCGTCTGTCAGCTATTTACATGTAATCCCCCAGCAAACAAAAGTCTTTCAGAGTTCAAGGGGGGCTCTTGGAGAAACAAAACACCCCATCAAGGACATAAAAATAAAATTTAATCTACACGAATGCAGAGCTGATCTGATGATGCACTCAAAATTCTTCCCATTCTTCTCCCCGGAAAAAAAAAATCACTAATGATGATGTAAGCACATACCTTGCATCTACTCATACTGTACATCCACCAAGGAAGCTGGCCTCTGCAGGGTGATTGAAAGGTCACTTGCTATTGTATAATACTTTTAAATTATTCATATATTGGAATTTTAATCTTCATTATTCTCAATGAGAATTTAATCTGTAATTGTTATACTCTTTTTTTTTTTTTGCTCTTAATGCAGTGTTTTCCAACCATTAGAGCAAATTTTCTTTTTAATCTATTAAACAATAATGCCATGAAAAATTAGACCCTATATGAAATATCAATGTTCCTGTCTCAATTTACTCTCAAATCTAATCTTTGTTGTGTAAATGTCAGGTGGATAAGCATGTTTATTGTATATTCTGCCATCTAGTGGAAAAGCATTGAATTGTTCTGCTTGTCAGTACACGTTGCTGGCATAGAGAGATGCACAAAGATATGTATGAACAAATTAACTAATTCACTGCCATTGACGGCTATACACATCAAAAATTCATTTGAACTATTTCTATTAGTTTAACTTTTTTTCCACTTTTGTTAAGATTATGAAAACCTAGACATTTAAAAATAATAATATTTTATTTTATTTTATTTTTAAAGAAAATATTATTAAAAATTAGGGGCGTCAGGCGAATAAATTGTTAAAAAAAATAGGGGCCTAAGGCAAATTTGTAATTGTAATCGCATGACTTCAATAGTTAACTCAAGATTAATCAAAAATGTTATATTTGTTCTAAATGTACAATACTTTTCTTCTAGGTTTTCATACTCTTGTTAACAAAAGTGGAAAAAAAGTTAAACTAATAGAAATAGTTCAAATGAATTTTTGACGTCTATAGCCGTCAATGGCAGTGAATGAGTTAATAATTAGTTTTCCGACTAATCAAGGGAAATGTGATCATTTCAATAAAGGTTGGGAAACACTGTATTAACACCAAAAACGAGAACAAAATGACAGATTAAATTTAGCATTCAGGCACATGCACAGACATTTTTGGGGGGGGGGGTGATTGAGCCAACAATGAGCACACATCACCAAAATGATTCATGAAAAAAAAAAAGTAGATACATAGATATTTTTAAACGTATGTATTATTTTCTGTGAACACAATCAACAGTCAATAAACCTATTTACAAAAGAGGTGAATGGAAGCTACAGTGGATATAAAAAGTCTACACACCCCTGTTCAAATGGCTTGTGCGCACTGCACAGGAAGGGGCACAATTCTCACAACAACTCATAGTAGCAGTCTGATATCAAAACACTTTTGGGGAGAATTGATGACAAAATGGGTGTTGTTTTTCTTCTTCTCAAATGTTGACTTAAGAAGAAAAAATGAGCTCCAGGCAAAGGGCACTTTTCTCATCCAGGGTAAGAGGGATGGTGCTGGAGCACCATTAGGGCTCTATCTGTGCACGTGCCTGCGGCACTGCATGGGGTGGTTTGGTGTCAATGTTTTTTGAGTTGTTGTTGATAGGAATGTAGGGTCTTAAGAGCTAGCCAGCCAACTAGTCAATGAACTTGTGTGTGTCTCCGTAGAGCCAGAGCTGCGGGGGCATGGCCGCCTCATTGAGATGATTGCACTCGTCGCTGCACTTGCACGACTGGATAAACATGACGGATCTGGTGAAGCGTTCGCCATCGGGGCAGGCGAAGGTGACGCTGGCGGTCCGCGTGCGACGAGGCGAGCAGCAGCGGCCGTCTCTGCACACCCCGCAGTAGTTGGGCCTGTGCAGGCGGGTGCTCCGGCAGCCGGCGTAGGACAGGCGGTGCGGTTCCGGGGCCTTGTGTGTTCGGGAGCACTTCCTTCCTTTCTGTAGAGGTAGACAGTGAAGAAGAGGAAGGGGTTAGCACCAGAAGTTAAAAAGGAGGAATTTGAAAGCTTGGTCTTCTTTCATTCTTTTTCTTTTCCTGTTCAGCCCTTTTTATCTTCTCTTTCTTTGTGAGCCTTCTCCAACTCCATCTTTTCAGGTGTGTCAGTCACAATTCTTGTTTTCACTTTCTTATTTTTTTACAATTCTGTTCTTTTTTTTCCTGTGGATTTTGGCAAGGGAAAAATAACTTGTGAAGACCAGATTTGTCATTTGGTGAGTGGTCGGGAGGGTAAGCCTGAACCTAGTTTTTTTCTTACCCCTACATATAAAATTTTTTTGTTTTTCTCCTTTTCAACCTCACGTATGGTCTTCCCCTCTTTCACTGCTCTTTCCTTTTCTTTTTTCACTGGTCTTTCCAATTCCTCAAGAGTAGTAGAAACCCTGACTGTCTTCCTTCTGTATCTGGTGCCATGATTCATTTTGGTCAAAAATAAGAATAGCACATACTTTTAGTGATCAAATGTAAGAATACAGTTTACAACAATAAAATACAATAACGTAGTATAGAGTAAATAATCACAATTTAGGGGAAGTTGTGCCATTGGCACAATTGAACCCAGGTCCTTTGGCACAAATTACCCCAAGCCAACCATTTTGAAAAAAAATGCACCCCCCAGCTGTTTTGAGCCAGCATCATGCTAACCATATATCAGTGTTTCCCACAGATTTGAAATCTACTTGGGTGGGTGGACTACGGCGGGGGTGAGGGGGGGGTTTGGTACTCAGTCGTTTTACTTGCATCTCCTCTAGCCTCAAGATCCACAAGTGAGTGACAATGAACTAACGTGACATGCAGTATATCTGTTTGGGTTTTTTAAAATATATTTTTATAACATTTTCTTGAAAACTTCCTGTTTACCCAAGTATTAAAATTGTGTGGGAAACACTACATATAGACCCATGATGTAGCTTACTAAAGCACTAAAACATGTGTGAACTGTTTTTAAAGTTGTCTACAATTGTTCAAACACAGCCATCAAAAAACCTTAACTCATTTGCTCCCAAAACATATAAACAATCAAAAAAAAAAACTATTTAAAATATTGCCAAACAATTAAAAAATATATATTTTAAATACTGGCATTGTCCCCAAAAATTATTTATATATTTTTTTAATATGTTTTTTTTATTATGCTAGAGCATACAGAGGGCCTTGATGCAGCCTCTGACCTGAAGAGGTCATTGAAAGCAATGGCCAGGATGTGGCAGCAGAGTATAAGAGATCAACCAGGGCCATGTTGCAAAAAGCTCTTTTACCCAGTGTTTTCAACAGGTTTGTGAATAATGATGAAACTTAGCTATATTCAAATGCTAATTTCTGAAAAACGGAAACAGATAGAAATGTACTTTTTTCCTGATGAAAGAAGAGACTCTAATCTTTCTTTTGGTAGGTTCCATGTTTTTATAGCAATGGAACAATATTCTGTGGGCCTTGCAAAATCAGTCAAAATCCAGTAAAACAGCTAGGAGGGGGTTGCTTCAGTGAAAATGGCTGGGAGTGAATGAGTTAATCATAGAAATTTTACTTTGGGGGGCATAAAGATGTTTTTTGAACTTATATGTGCTTACCTCTCTAGTCACACGACTCCCTTTTTTACCGGATGAGCGAAATGGATGTCTCTTCAAAAATATGTGGTCACATGACCAACTTCTTCTATGGTTTGCGAAATAACAGTGGTGGAACTACTTGCCCCTTGGCACAAATTACCCCACTCTCCTCTACTTCATGTAAGATACCTTGTGTTTTAACTGATTGGACATTCAAAACAACACAATATTAAACCGGTGACATTTCATTTTTTCTAGCAATGTAGCTGCTTTGGCTTTCAGCCATGCACGCACATTAGTGCGCTTGGAGTTTTACTTTGGACAGAGTCACAAGAGGTGATTGAAGTGAGGCCACGTTCAAATCTTGATAGCAATTTAGTTAACACATGTATGCAGACCAATGAAACTGAACATTTGTTTTTGAAATAGATCTGCAATGACAAGCTTTTTTAATCATTTTTGCAGGTCTGTGTAAAAGGAAATACCTTTCCCCAGCATTAATGTTTGTCTGCACATCTTCATCATAAAAACACAACTAGATTGTTGTCCGGTTTAACAACACTAAATTGTTAGTAGTAGTGTTTGTGAATGATTGTCTGCCTCTTTGTGTCAATTCTGTGATGTGCAGGTGACGAGTCCAATGTCTGATGCTCAGAGGTCAGATGGGATGGGCCCTTGAGCGCCCCCGTGCCCCATGAATGGGATAAGCGGTAAAGAAAACAAAGACAGCTTTATAATATTGTGCTTCCATTTGCTTGGTATTAGCAGTGTGAAACAAGTCATTACTCAAACACACAGACTCAAAAGCAAACTTAATGTACTAAAGTAAAAAAAAACAAAGAGGTCAGAATACTGCATAGGTTAACAGCATACTAAGAGCGTACCACCACCAAGCAACGACTGATGCTGATGCACATCTTAACACCCACGACAGCTCTGCAAACACTGCGTGAAACAGGTGCATAACAACCCATCAGCCTCCTAAGTGGGTCGTGGCATTGCAGAGCATTTGCCGGCGGGTGATGTGTAGGAATTGTGAGAGAGCGACAGAGTGGGTGACTCGAGTGCTCTTTAAATCACACAGCAGAGACGCTGAGTGCAACTCCAATTACAAAACCCCACAAACAAAGAGGGGAAAGTTTTCAGCGATATAAAGTGTTCTAAAATATAATCATATTTTTGATGTGTGTAGTAGGGCAGTATACTTCATTTTTATATTGTCAACACTAAGAGTAAAAGCCTTATAAGGCTAAAGAGCTGTGTTTTGTACAGTAGATACTAAGATGCTGTAATATTAGTCATTTTTCGTAAAGGATAAAAAATATATGATTGTATTGCGTACTAGTTTCCACTTCTGTCTACCACCATTTGTGTTCAAATATACAATGTTTAAAGAGTTCTGAAACTGTGACTATCAATGCTAACCATTAGCATGTCAAGGCCCTTATATGATAGCATTAGCATTAAGATAGCGGCCCATTCTTAATGCAACATTGTTGCTGTTTTTGGGTGTGGGTACTCGATGTGATCGGGCTGCCAGATCATATCAGGGTCGCCTACCGATGACGTCACGCTACAGGACTGGCAGAAATTATCCGGTTGATGTTGAAACGTTGGAAAGAAAATATTAAAGATATAATTTAAATAACAAAAATGCATGAACTGAAATTGTAAAAAGTAAATAAACCTAAGAATATTAAAGCAGGGTTTTTTTATTGAATAAATAATAAAATAGATTGAATAAATAATAAATGAAAAAAATAAATATAAAAGAATGGCAATAAAATATCACATAAATGCAAAAAAATAAAAATAATTAATTATTCAAATGCTATACACTCAAATTAATTTACTGAGATTGGACAAATATTGTCATTTTAGATTGCTAATGTGTTCCTAATATCATTAAGATTGTTTTTGTGATGTATTGTGATTTGCGAACAGCTAAAAAAGAAACCAAAACAAAGTAGCACTGCTGTACTGAGTCTGATGTCAACGGCAGGCGCGAAGGCCACTGATACGACCTGGCAGCCCATCTGGTAGTGGTACAAATGGGTGCTCAAGTTGTACTACAAGTAGGAGTGGCATTAAAAAGCTTCAGCCTCTTTTTTTGATGAGTAGTTCATAATTTATCAAACTGCTGCTTATTGTGAAGGAATCTGAACTGAGTTCACTGCAACCCTAGCGCTAACAAGTCAAAGCATAACATCAGCCGAATCACAGCTTTTATCTCAAACAACTCATAAGTCGGGTCAGTCATATGTCAAGGCACCAGTGTAATGGTGCCATGAAGTTGCGTTAATATATAAATATTGCTTTGGATAATGTATGTGGCATGCTGTTAAAATGCATACTATTCATATCTATCCTTTCAACAAAACTACAATTTAAAATACTGGACCCTCGATATTCATTTTTAGGTCCTAACTCCCCATTACGTTTAACTTGTTTAAAAAGCTCTATTTATCAAGGTGTATGTTAAGGGGAAGGATTTCGTCAGATTTAGAGGTTTAAATCCGATCATATGACTAAATGATGCATGCATGACATTTCAAAGTTTCCTGATATCCTATTTTTGAATAAGGTTAGCTTTCAAGTAGCCAACCGCTAATATTGCTGGATTCAAAGGAAGTGACAAATTCCGTCATTCATCACATCCCACATGGGACGTTGGCCACACAGCAACAGGACCGTGAATAGATGGAACAGACCAGCATGTCTCCATGCTACTCAGCATGATATTAATACAGATCTAATCCCTTGAGAGCAACCCTTTCCTGAGTAAACTCAGCACATTATGCATAGTGATTGTGAGCCATAGATAGAGGCAACATTCTTCTAGGAAATGTTCCTCACCTTGGCCGGGATCGACATGGAGCTGCAGGGCCGTATGTTGCAAAGACGGGTCTCCTTGACCAGCTTACATCGAGCATTGTCGTTGGTTACCCGTGAGGAAATGCCCATCCCGCAGCTGCGAGAACACTGGGACCAGGAAGTGGTCTGCACCACGCACTGATCTCCCACCTGCCTCCAGGCTACGAGAGAGGACGAAAGAGAGCGTGAAGGCCAAACGCGAAAACCATCAGCGTCTTAAGATCAGTGAACGTTAAATTAGGAGTTGAAGCAGCAGAGGGGGAGTGAGAGGGGAGGCAAATAGAGATGCAAAGCACACTGGCTTCATTCAGTGAGAGGGTGATTACAGAGAGGGAAGGCTGGGTGACAGAGGTATGTGCTGTGTGAGACCTGTGTATGTGAGAGAGAGCACCTCTGGTGTGCAGGGAGCCAGTGGAAAACAAGCCACATGTAAATGCTGACACACACACACACACAGCCAAAGGCTCACAGTGGGGCCATTTGTGCGTCAGAGGGTCAAAATGGCTACAACACAAACACGATGCTAGTGCTTACCCGCCAGGTGCTTGTGGCTGCGGGGCTTGTCCCATTTGCCGCCCACCTCCACTAGTTCGTTTCCCATCTCGTTTTTGGGTTTGTAGGGATACAACTTCTGGTAAGGTTTTGCGTACGGCTTGGCGTAAGGGTAAGCTGAGTAGGGGATGAAGGGGTACGGCGGGTAAGCAGGAGGTTGAGGTTGCCAGTGTACCGGCGGCATGACGGTTGTTCCCCTGTGGCAGTCGATGCTAAGGCAGCACTGGCCCGGCACCTTAACCAGGTGTGGGGCCGGACAGGAAGGTGATGCCAGGGGCAGGTGGCTGGGGCAAAGGGGCACGCAACCCACTGCCCCGTCGATGCAGGTGCACTGGTGCTTGCAGCCGGCTCGAAAGTTCTCGCCGTTTTGATAGATGCGCCCGTTGTATTCACAGGAGCGGCCTTCTGCCTTTGCTAGGAGCAGGAAAGATGAGTGGATTAGATTCAAAAAGAGCAGAAAGAGGCTCAAGGCACATTTAAAGAGCGTGCAATAAATGAGGACTGACACACTATCTCCAAATTGGTCAACCAAATTCTATTCTTAGCCCTGAAAGGAATTTGGTCTTGTTTACAATGTTGTTCCCCTCAGTGGGAGCTGGGAAGTAATGAAGTACAAATACTTTGTTACTTTACTTGAGTCATTTTTTTTTTATCTTTTAAAGACTACTTTTTACTTTTGTCCGTTACATTTTAACCAATTTACTCCCCTAAACGCATAAAAACGTATATTTTAAATATTGCAATGGCCCCCAAAACACATTTATATGTTTTTTTATGTTTTTTTTATTTTTATGCTAGAGCATACAGAAGGCTTTAATGCAGCCTATGACCTGATGAGGTCGCTTAAAGCAATGGTAGTTATTACAAAAACGTCCAGCAGGTGGCAGAAGAGTATAAGAGATCAACCAGGGCCATGTTGCAAAAAACTCTTTTCCCCAGTGTTTTAAACAGATTTGCTATATTCTAATGCACAACGGAAATAGATAGAAATATAATTTTTTTCCTGATGAAAGAAGAGACTCTAATCTTTATTTTGGTATGTTCCATGTTTTTATAGCAATAGAACACAATATTCTGTGGGCCTTGCAAAATCAGTCAAAATAGAGTAAAACAGCTGGGAGCGAAGGGGGTTGCTTCAGTCAAAATGGCTGCGAGTGAATGAGTTAACATGAGTATCTGTACTTTTTACTTAATACATTTTCAAAACAAGGTTGTTACTTTTGTTTTTAAATGCATGAAAACGATTAAAATACTTGACCTGGAAGAAAAAGCAGCCGTCAATGCCTCCTGGCTCCGCCAATCATATGAAGCGTTTCACACGACGTGCAATTGGCTGGATTAGAACAACCCATAAATATGAGGGCCGCCACAACAGAGGATAATTTGAATTTGATAGTAATCAGTCAACTGGCCAATTTATACCCATTTTTGTTCCATTAGCTAATATCTTTCAAATTGACGGAGGAGTAAACACCCAGTAAATATACTTTTTACTTATACTCGGCAAGTACATTTCAGAGCTTTTTTACTTGTACTTGAGTAATTATTTGAGTGAGTACTTTTACCAAAGTTGTTTTTTTACACATGTAATTGTACTTTTACCCAAATGGACAATGTCAGTACTTTTCCCATCTCTGGTGGGACTCCCCCATTCCAACACCCCGAAAACACCCCTTTATATAGAAACACTCCCAAAAAAACACACATATAAAAATACCAGTGTGTGTGTGTGCGTGCGTGTTTGTGTGTTTCATGGGGTTGTTTGTGTACACACTGAACTACTTATATAAATCCCGGACTTGGCTGGTTTTCAGTGTGCAGCTCATGAAGGTGCTCTGTTTTTGAAAGGTGGCTCTGGCTTCAAACCTCAAGCTCCTATCAAAGAGAAACTCCAGCCGTTTGGCCCAGGAGCCAGATTCCCCTCCCTGAAGTTACACATTCCCTTACACAACCCTGAAGTAAGAGCCAATCTGCGCCCAATCGAAAGCCAAAACCGCTCTCCGCGGTGGCCATCAAACCACTTCTTAGGTACGCACCCCTGCAGATGCCGTGGGTACGACCAACGTCATTGCCGTAGTTGCACTCCAGGCCTTTATGGTGGTCACAGGGCCGTCCTTCGTGGCAGTCCTGGTTCAGCTGAGCTGCGCACACTTTGCAGCAGCCGCATCCATCCGGGACAGAACTGACCCCCGGGGGGCAGGATGGCGGCCCGGCCGGACACTCGCACACAACTGGACACTCTGCAGTCACCTACGTGAACGAAAGGGATGCACACGTTTTCAAAACAAAGCCGTTTTCAGGCCATGAGGCGCTACATTAGAACCTTACAGGACAATAGTTTGACTCATGTTACACACGTCATACAAATTCCTCAAAGTGTGAGAGGCTATAAGCATTGGTTGAATACCCAGCTCTGTCCCGAGCCCCGCAGGGATATCTGTCGCCTTTCGCCAGGCTTTTTTTTTTTTGCTGGCTGAGCATGTATGAAAGCGATGTTCTCTGACCCCTGGCCCCACAGCCACCACCTCCCTGCTGCTTCATCTTTTGTTTCACACCTTCTCCTTTACTCTTGCGGCACACACTCAAATAGTAACTCTCTGCTATTACGAAGATCTTTTGAAAGAGATCGTTTTCTGATTGGGACACATAACTCCAGACAAAATCACCCTAACTTAAGAAACTATAAAGGGATGGGGTCTCAACTTTATGTGCTGTTATGAGTAATAATTATTATTTAGAATATTGTTTATTAAAACAAATGTTCCCCCAGTCACAAGAGACAGCAATAAAAATAATAATAAAAAATAAATAAATGTAATTTTAACTGTTCAATTTGGTCAGTGTGGGGGGGGGTGCGGGCTATTTTTTTTTGGGGGGGGGCTTCAAGAATTTACTCAGAAACTGAATGTTTTAGTATTTTGTATGTGGGTTATTTAAAATGTGATGGGTGGGACGTAAATGTCCTCCAATTCTGGAATGACCCATATATGGGAAATTGTTTACATCTATGTATATAGATAGATAGATAGATAGATAGATAGATAGATAGATAGATAGATAGATAGATAGATAGATATACACACATATATAAATATATATACACCTATATATATATATATATACATATATAAATATATATACACCTATATATATATATATATATATACATATATAAATATATATACACCTATATATATATATATATATATATATATATATATATATATATATACACCCATATATATATACACCCATATATATATAAAAGTGTGTGTTTTGTGTGAGTGTGTGTCATTTAAATCATGTGCACCTCTTGAAATGAATTATAAATAAATTGTAGCATTTAAAATCACAACCATTAGCCAATATTTATATTATGTAAAGTGCTTACAACAAACAATAATAGCCGTCAATGATGCAGTTTTATACATTTTTTTAATTGAAAAATAACATGGTATTCTAGTTTCTTGTAAATATAGTCCCAGTCAGAGCAACGATAAATACATTGTGGCCACTATATGCATGCAGCTTCCGGCGTCCGAGCTCTGTTTTCCAAATGATAGCCTACTACAATCAGGCGATGCATAAACGATTATTTTAGCTGTCCAAGTTTATTGTCCAAGTCCCGAGACAGTCAGCGTGACAAAATAATAAAACACACGCACTCACCAAAGCGATTGTCACCGCTTGCATGACAGCAAGTAACAGCAGCATCCCCATGCTGTCAGCTGATTCACATAGAAGACGCCAAGCGGGACTTGTTAAAGAAGAATAAATCCTCTTCCGGTTCAACAACAATGGCGTTTGTCCACAAAAGATTATATCCGATTCGCTCAACGGTCATGAAACGTCCTCCATCACTTGTTAAATGTCATCGATCAAAGTTTCAGGGCTAGTTTTTATATGAGCGCGGTGCTTTTATAGTCACCACGCCCACTGCTGCTCCGATAACTAATTAGCATGGAGGCGAGCTCCAAAGCGTCTGAGCTAGAGAAGAGACTGAAAGGGGGCGTAGTCCAACATGAATGCGATCATTCATAAAATTCAGAATTACTACATTCCAAAGACGACCAGGCCTTTGGGTGCTTATTTATTTATGATCAAGTGGAAATAACATTTTCTCTGCTTTAATGTTATTTTCACACGCATACCTTCTTCCCGCCAGCTGTTTTTGTCACATGACATGCTATATAGGCAACATCTCTCTCTCTCTCTCTCTCTCTCTCTCTCTCTCTCTCTCTCTCTCTCTCTCTCTCTCTCTCTCTCTCTCTCTCTCTCTCTCTCTCTCTCTCTCTCTCTCTCTCTCTCTCCCTCTCTCTCTCTCTCTCTCTCTCTCATTGACAATTTTTTAGTTCATTTGGTCAGTGGTTTCCATGAAGGAGTTGATGTCAGCGGTGGACCTGTCTGGAGAATCTCGCTGTCATCTTGTCAGGAAGTGTGCTCCACCTGAACCTACACCTCACTACATGCGCACTTCCACACACTCCATCGTCTGAACCAGTGTTGTTGTTGATGTTTTCCTTTCGCCGCTTATATTAAAGTTGAAGAGTCACTGTAATTTGTGCCAAAAGGAAATATATATGCACCTTCTTCATCCTTACAGTATCAACATGAACATGCATTTGCAGTTTAAAACTTTCTGTACGTACCCGTGCTCACCTGCTACAAATTCACATCAACTGGTTGTATTTGACTAGCATTAAATCCTACAGCCAAACATTAATGAATAGTTTTTGACAGTTGAATAATAAAAGTAAAACTACCCAGTCAAGTTGTAATATTCTAACATATTTGAACTAAGCTATAGTGGTTAGATTTCACACAGTTCTCAATAGACGGTAGAAAAAAGAAAGATGTCAAAGCAAAATACTTGTAGAAACCTCCAAGACACGTGCCCAAAAAGTTTTATAATTTTGTACCTTCTGGGAAAATATGCATAATACAAGTCAACCAAATCTTGTGGGTGCAATCGTCATCCAACATGGATGAAACTTCAGCTCACTGAGTATCTCTCAAAAGGATTAACTCCTGAAGTGTGTTTTTCTGTTCTTTGTGGTTAACCTCTCTTTACACTTGTTTGACAGTTACGAATGTTAAAATAGTTTTATGATGTCATAGTTTAAAGAGATACTTGATTCATTGAGCCATTTTCATCAGTAAATAGTTAATATTTTGTCTGCTGAAATGGCTCAATGATTCAAGTATCCCTTTAAGCCTGGAAAAAAAATATTTCATGTTATAGGGAAAACTGTTTTGTAATAAACACAACATGGAAAAAACATCTATGAGCAAGCAATATACAGTCTTCAATAAAATGAAATGTACATGAATGTTTTTTTGTTTTTTTTATGCGGGTAGAAATCTGAGTAGTAGTAAGTACCGAACATGCAAACTCATCACAGGAAGGCCAGAGCCAAGATTCGAACCCAGAACCTCTAAAGCTAATAAAAAAAATATATATAAAATAAAAAAAAAGGACAACTGTTCAAATGATTAGAGGTAAAAGATAATTCACATAAAAGTTAATATAGTATATATTTTATATAAATACTGAGCATAATATGTGCTGACATAGCCACACACATAAAAAGGCTTATAGTGCAAAATTTTGCATTGGCCAAACCTCCCTCCTCTTCCCACACAATCCATCTCTCTCTGTTAGTGCTGGGAGGTGATGTAACAGGACCGTTTAAACAAGCCCGATGTGTCGAGAGAAAATGCAGCTAGTGAAACCAAAAGAGGCTCACAACGCACACACACCCAACAGTGTTTTTTCCCTATATTTCGATGTCATGTCCGTGCACTCTTCAAAGACTTTTTACATCAGTGCTTCCATCACAGACATAATAAACAAACTACTGAATTTCCAAACACACACCAAAGTAGAGGTAGTCATTTGCCCCTGAAAACTCGCTCTCTGTGTGCTGACCTTTCAATTCTAAGATGACAGCAAACTTGTAATGGTCAAAGTGACACAAGTTTGCTTTACGAGCTCACTGAAAACTCTTCTCGGCAGAACTATTAAAGACTCAGGCGGTGTAACGGTCACAGTGAAAGAGGAGTTCATAGGAAGTTGGTCAGTGGCAGGAGACCTTAAAAACAAGCTTCAAAGAGGAGCGTGAGGTGATGGAAGGATGTATACATTGAGGGAGGTGAGAGGACATGCCAGAAGCTAAGGAAATGTTGAACATGAGAAGAAGCTAGAACTGTTTAGTAGAGTGATGTCAGTGAAACAAAGCAGCTCATTTTTCATGTTGGATTCAACGTACTTCGATAGTTCACTTTTATATCCACTTATACGTTCTATAGTCTTAAGCACATGCAATTTTTCAGAGCCGAATATTTTACTTGTGTGACAACCTCGCTACATTTAGACCTGCTGTTTTTCTCTCCAATGTCCATCTTTCCAATCGTGTGACCTCACAGATATGTTGCAACTTTTCCCGTGGTAAAAGTGTCAAGTCATAACCCAAAAGACGGCCATGTAGTGTGCAAACTGTTCCAAAACAGAAGAAATGACTTGGGAAAAACAAGCAAATAGAACAGCGGGGAAAGGATTTGTGTAGGAAAAGAATGAACTCACTACAGTTATTTTTTTTAAACCAAGATGTTGACTTCTCAAACATTGGAACACTTAAGAGTAAAAGTGTAGCTGACAGGTGTGTCACATACATGTCACGTGTCTCCATTTGAGCACCTTTCCAAACTTTTCCCTCAACATGTGCACTAACTTGCCTTATGGCTGCCCAGTCATCTTCGGGTAAGTGATGTTTATCTCTCTGCGGATGTTTGCTCAAACCACAAATGAAAGAAGAGAAAGTCATTCATTTAAACTTTTAATAGTGCATTCCTGTTTTCCCGCATATATGTATAAATATGTCCCATGAACACATTGCATGTCGGGTAATTGGTACTAACCATGACATGGTATACAGAAGAGAATAAAATGACATCTCAATTACAGGCCAGCTAGAATGAGAAGAATCCAAAATGAAACAAAAAATGATAGAGTGGCACTAAGTAAAAGAGTTAGGGATAAATAGGATGTCATCAATTCTAATCCTCTTGGTGTAGAATGATACACCCATTGGCTTATATTATGAGCGCTGTATAGTTTCAGTGAACTGAACTCCATACTTCAGGCTCTTTAATGTCACCCCAATTAGTTTACTTTACTGTCTAATTAAACAAACAAATATAATTTCAAACAAACATATAACCTTGACTTTAAGCCAGCTAGCTTAATGCTAACACATCTAAATAGCTGTCATATTATAAACCTCTGCCCGGTGGCCAAGTCACACACACTAGAAACAGCTACAATTATTAATGATAAATCATGCACAAACTGTTTATCACAACTTCACCATCAGTGACTTCTCAACTTCATTTAAATAATATAGTCATGTAAATCAGCGCTTTGCGGTTGTGTGCGAAAGAACGTTGGAGTAGAGTTGAACAGCCGCAAGAGAGCAGTTCAGCAGAATGCACAATGACTGATAATTATGTTGATTTTGAAAGGGGGAAAAAAAAAATCTCTAAAAAGTTAATTTGTTAGAAGAGTCTGAATCCTGAGTGATTATCTTGTGGTTTGTGATGTATTAAGAGTGACTTTCCTGCCGAATCCGCTTGGAAAACTACAATCGTAAATGTTAAATCAGTTAAATATTTATGAATGGATGGTTCATTTCAGCACCATACATAACAAAACACAAACATCCTTTCGAACAAATCAATTAACCGAAAAAGGAATAGGCTGAAGCACCAGGCTTATTATTGCCTACCAGTCCCATGAATAACATAGAATTACAACAAAACTAAATAAATAAATATTATTTTATTATTATATAGGAATAAAAATATAAATTATATTATAATTCCTAAATGTTTTACATTTAGAAATGTTCTTTTTTTCGTTCTAAATTTTACTGCCGCTCTTTCTCTTTTGTATTTTCCGGCAATCTGGATGTTCTGCGGCACCACGCTGCCTCTCACAGGTCAGTCTCGGTACTACAACACTTTTAAGATTAAGATTCACTGATTGTCACACCCGCCTAAGTGGAGCGGAATTCATTCTCTGCATTTGACCCAACCCCTGAGGGAGCGGTGAGCAGCAGCAACCGCGCTCGGGAATCATTTGGTGATCTAACCCCCCAATTACAATCCTTAATGCTGGGTGTCACGCAGGGAAGCAAATGGGTCCCATTTTTAGAGTTTTTAGCATGACCCAGAGATTGAACCCACGATCTCCCAGTCTCAGGGCGGACACTCTACCACCAGGCTGCTGAGCTGTTTTTTGTGTTTGTTTGTTTGTTTTGTTTCGGGGAGGAGATTAGTCATTTAGTCAGGCCATAGCCTTGTCTAATAGGGGAAAAGTGCTTTGTTGCCATCATTGATGAGCAATTACAAACCTTTTTGTCATTTTTTGGTGTATTTTTTTGTGTGGGCTTCAATTACTCACAATTTTGTCTAATGGTGACACAGTTGGGTCCCTTTAGCACTGCATATCTTTACATGTGTTTTGTGCTGTGTGTGGTGTTCTTCAGTATGTTGCGTATACTGTACAACAAACTAATCACACATATCAATTTTTGCCACATTTTAGAAATTTGTTAAGATGTTAAAAATCAGTATATCTGTCAGGAGACATAGTACACTTCGAATGGCATCACGGGGTGTAATTTTTTCTTGACCTTTGAACTTTTTTGGTTGCTTGACCAGTGAGTTTAACCTGAGCGCACACTCCTGACGGGGTCAGAGGAAATTGGGTCACCAGTACGTACTAGTGAGTGAGTGTATATCTTCCTGATGCGAGTCCACCCTGCAAAGCACCCAAAGCAAGGTCGTCACACCCCCCTCCTCTACCAACCCCCCCTCTGCCCTGAATCTTTACCCTCCCTTCACCTCCAAGGTGTCACAGAGAGCACTCTTGTTCGAGCCCTCTCCAGCTTTCCAGTGGGACCCTCAAAAATCCCAGATATCCCTGCAATTTCCGGTGCAATGTTTATTTGGCAGAAAGGGGGGGGGGGGGCAGGTAAAGTGGGCGAGATACCTTGAAAAAGGAGCCTCACTCACAAACAGCTTGGGCTGCGTTTGAGGGTAAACATGTGCAAGACGGCGGCTATGTGAGGCCAGCGGTGAGATGGACTGAGGCTTGTGTGTTCTAGTCCTGGACACACCGAACCCACCTCCACCAGCGCATAGAGCACACCTCTGTTCAGACCCCAACTGCCACAGTCTAATAAACAACCACCCCCTCCTGCCCTGCCCCACCTTCTCTTTAGACAGCGTCCTCTGTTGGAAAAATAATGTCACAACATCACAAGTAGGTTACAAACAACCATCTGCCTTAAATTACTTAACAGCATAATCATGCTGTGTGATTTCATACAGTACACCATGCAAGGACCAAAACACACCATACAAACAATTATACAAATACAGGCACATACATATGACATTTGGGGGAAATAAATGGCATGAATTCACCACCACAGTTTTTCACTTCTTCTAGATTGAGAGAGACTTCTGACTCTGATCTCTCTCTTTATATCAGTTTTGTACATTGTGAAACAGGGCTAGTACACACATATGAACTTTTAAAATGCGACTGACCCCACACAAGACAGGGGGGCGGGGGGGGGCGTGTGCTCACTGCTCATGTACGGTGTACTGCAGTTTTGATGAACACAGCACATCACACACAATGTAACCCCCCACCCCGGGCAGATGGCTGTTGTAGTACCAAAACTGACCTGTGAGGGGCAGCATTTGCCACGGTGGTAGTAGTAGTAGTAGTACTAGCATTAGTAAGCGGCTTGCTTTTCTTCGTCATAGTAGAGGGAAAAAAATAGAAGAAGCTAGGCCAACTGTTAGCTTTTCTGTTAACTACATTGTGGTTGCAAACACTTCCTGTCATTTTATTTGGGTGAATGACTTGGAAAACAAGTTCGCACAACCAGTTACTCCGGTTACTTGCGCGAAGTTCTGTTCACTTGCTAACTGTAAGAATCATTACGTTGCACATCACAATGACAGAGTCTGTGGCTTGGCCAAACTGGTCATAAATATTGAACAGGTTTAACATTTATGAGGAATCTTAACACACCACAGGATAATTAATCAGCATGTTCTTTCAGAGACATTTGAAAATCGGGCATTTGGTATTTATGATCAGAAGGAAGGAAACAATACACACATTTGGCCTGATTATGATTATTTCAGATATATTTGCAACAGGCTATGGTTGAGAGCACCTTATACCGATGATGTCTTTTGATGGGTGAAATTTTGAGAGTAGAGCAAAACAGTCTTATGTAAGTTTTGTACAGTATCTTGTTTCTTCGGCTCAGACAGCAAATGAGAGACTGCATTTCAAATCAACACCTGTGGTGGTATGCAAAGGGACAGGATGAGGGGTGTTTTCAAGGGTGGCGGCTGTTTGCAGGAAGCAGGTGGAGTACATGTAAGAGAGAATTCAGCTGACAGATGGGAGGTGTGAAAGTGGGACTTCTGTCTATACTGTGGCCTGCCACTGTCTGGCTCATGTGGGTACAAATATCCATTGCATGGTATTTGTAGTGATGTAGTCCATCTACTTACCGTCTGCCATGCCCCAGTTAATGCTAGCAATAAATATTTAACTTTATTTGCACATTTGCCCCCCAACACACACACACACACACACACACACACACACACACACACACACACACACACACACACACACACCTCATTGTGGCTGGCTGCCATTGGTTATCTTGAGAGGTCAGAATGTTCATATTTGTCCCACTGTGCATTTGAGCCTCAAGACTTGTTGACCGTGTGTCTATAAACAGATCGGTGCTAACAGTGTTTAGTATTTGAAACTGTTCATAATTACTTCCACGTTGTCAAAGGCCACCGTCTCAGCTAAGAAAATAAATAAATAATTAATTATTTAAAAATAATAATAATAATAATTTGGCCATGATTCCAAAAGGTATAGTATTCATCACAAAAGATTGTTCATCACTAAAATAACGCAAAAACATGCTTTGGAGCTGTTTTTCTTCATCTGGAAATGGGACCTTAGACAAAGTGGAAGGATTTATTAACAGTTCCAAATGCAGTACAAGTAGCAGGCAGTGTTAGTATAAATGACGACAACAACAACAAAAAGCACATAAAAATGTCAGGAAAAGCCTACTAGAACAGTTGAAATTTAATTAGAGTTAATCACCTGGTAGTCTACAATTGCAATCTTAATAAGTGTGAAAAATTATGTTTCTTTGAGCACTATAAAAATCACTATAAAATGTAACTATTATTATTATTATTAGTAGTAGTAGTAGTAGTAGTAGTAGTAGTAGCATTGTCATTGGTGTTATTATGCATTCAGTCATTCGACCTTCTGAACTCGTTTGTTGTAAGTTCTCTATTTTAAGTAAAGTTCAGTTGATTTGACTATGAGCTTCATATTAGTTTTCACATGAATGCCATTCTTGACTTGTCCACTGTGTGGCAGTAATAGCAACGCTGTGTGATTGGGAGGCGTTAAAAAGCTACCAAACTACACCGGAAGTACTACCTTGGTCCTTGAGACCAAGCTCAGCGAGAGCGAAGCAGGAAGGTAAAGATTTCAAATACATTACTTTTATTCTTATGTATATACGTGACATTTGTGTACTTATTATTACCGTCGGTTTAAGTGTTTTTGTTTATTTTGTTGTATTTTCTAATAAGAAGAAGCCGGGTAGGATTTGGCCAGGAGGAGGGCGAAGAGGGCAAAGTCATACGTAACCTTTCCTAATGGAGGAAAGAATTGCTCTCCTGTTGATTGTTACGCAGCAAATATAATGGTCTGGATAGAAAAGGCCATTCGATGAACATGGAAGCAAGTTGCTCGTAACATCCCTAAAACGAAACGTTAAGCAATATCAATATCGTTTGTTAGTCGTATGTGCGTAATTGGGCTACATTGAAACATGGCTCCTTAAGCTGGCACGCCACTTAACAACTCTCATTTAAGTACACATGAATCCATGCAAACTGTCTTGAATGGTTGAAGAAGCACGTGTACCCCTTAACTAGAAAAAAATGATAGATATTAATTTGCCCAGAGCTAGCTGCAATCTTGCATTCAAAGAATCATTGAAAGCAATAAATTGCCTTGATTCTTGGCTGAGCTCGTGACTCCACCACTTCTGTTGTGCTTTAAAAGGACTTTGGATTAACATCCTCTGTTGTTCTGTTTTATGTCGCCGGCTTAGATGGCTCATCGGCTGCTAGTGCGCAGGATTTGGACGCTCTCTGCAAAAGAGATTCACTACCTCCCAGCATCCTCCACCGCCATCGCCTCCACTTCCTTTTCCACCTCCTTGCAGCCTTCCTCATCCCGGGTCTCCTTCCTCTCCCCCTCACACGCTCTGCCTCGCAGTCTTCCTCACACCACCCGCCGTCAAGTCACCTTCATTGTGCAGGACAATGAGGATTTTACAGAGAGGGTCATCAACAGTCAATTGCCAGTGCTGATTGACTTCCATGCACAGTGAGTATGCATAGTGCAGATTATTGTTTTTTAATAAAGACTTATCTTCAAGACTGCAATACAACCTTGCGGAATACATAAATGAATTGATATTGTGTTTATAGGTACAGTTGCACACTAAATTATTCAAACCCCATCGTAAATTACATTTATATTCAGCCTTTAGGAACAGTTTAAATTGTAAAACAGAATGTAATTTTCAATTAATCTTTTCTCTGTGTTATTCATACACTTTATGGGGGAACTTTAGTACGTAATAGGACAACCTGTTGTAAATGATCAACTGCGGCATAAAAAAAAAAAAGAGTGTTGAAGACCTTAGTCAAATTCCTATTCCTACTTTGTACAATGTTGAATACACACTACTGTACAATTTTTGTGTGCGTGTGGTTCCAGGTGGTGCGGGCCTTGTAAAATCCTTGGACCAAGGTTGGAGAAAGCTGTTGCAAAACAAGAAGGCCGTGTGGCCTTGGCAAAAGTCGACATTGACGATCACACTGACTTGGCTATTGAATATGGGGTGAGATTGACACATTATTTACTTTGGTCCCACAAACATCAATGGCAATTTTGTAAATAAACACACTCATAAAATCAAATAGGGGTCAGTAACCCGCTATTTATTTTTTCAAGCCATACTTTATTGGGGAATTGGCCCAAATAAGAAGAGGAAAGATCCCTGTCCCACAATGTTTACAATTTGGGTCTGCAGCAATTTAGTTCCATTGTTCTAGTGCAGTAGACTTTATTTTCTCACTGTCAAAAACATAGCCGTCTTGGTGGAGGCAAAGAGACAACTTGTAGTTCGTAAGATACTTTTTTAGATGATGCTTTAGGTGCACCAGCACTACATAAAGATATTTCTTAATTTTGATTAACACCGTCCAAGGTTTTGTGGTCTCTACTTGCGATGGTGTCAAGCTGCACTGAGAGCTAAATATTGTAGCCAGTTGAAGTCACGAGAATGTAAGTACTTAAGTGGTGTTTTGAGATACGAGTGATTTAACTCGGTGTTGTTTTGACATATGAGTTGTCATTCACCCTGTTGTTTTTTTCTTTGTCTTGCGGATATATATTTGAGATATGAGCACTATATGGTGGCAGTGAGCTCAACTCAACTCTCTACATTACGCAGCAGTGGCAAATACTGAAAAATTCATCAAAATAGAGGCTTCAAACTGTTTGATATCATTCCCAGTAGAAGTTTACTTTCATACTTAAAAAATAACAAAAATACACCTTGTGTATTTAAAAAAAAAAAAAACAATCCACTGTCTAAAGAAATACCCCGTGAGCTTAATGCTAACGCTATTTAGCATCTATATTGAGGTGGATCGAACACAGATGGTTCAACTCCGATAACAGTACTTACTCACTCATGCACTCTTTATCCTCTGCATAGTATGACCAATATTAGTGCTGTACTGATATCAGAGAGGAGTTGAGGCATTATTATGAATCCTACTTGAATTCTAGGCATGTCCCACCCGCTGCAATATGACTGGCTGGTGCAAAGAGGCGAAGACTATCTAGAATATGGGATTCATAATAATGCATTAATGTAGTAATATCAAAATATCTCTCATCTGCCTGTCTTGTACTGCATCCAGGTGGAGAAGGCGGGCTCATCAGAAGGAGCAGCATTTAATTAATCCAATTTGACAAAAACTATTAAAGCTGGAATGGATTAATGGCACTTGCATTCATTTCAATAGGGAAATGATCTAAGATATGAATGTTTTTGAGTTATGAGCATTTTTATCACTGTACTTGTTAGTTTGGGCATTTTTGTAATGTTATTTTTACTCATTTTGGCGAGTGTATCATCAGATCAATTGATTTTATAGTCTGCTGCAACTGCTGTAGTTAGATTTGTGTGCAAAACATAATAATGCATGTACTTCATATCTACAATGTATATTGTTGAATAAATTAGAAGTCATTCAGATTTCTGTTCATTTAATTTGGGCTAACTTATTGAAAGCTGATTATTTCGCTGGTTAGGTTTTTTTTAATTTTAGTACATGCATAATTATAGATGACAGGATGATTATTTATGTTGTTTCTTACTTTGTCCAATCGTATTGGTGACTCATGGCAGAGTGTTTGTGTTTGCTCTCACAGGTGTCTGCCGTTCCAACAGTTCTCGCCATGAGAGGCGGCGACGTGGTCGACGATTTTGTGGGGATCAAAGATGATGATGAACTGGACTCATTTGTCAGCAAGATCATTGGGAAATAAAGTGGCTTTCCCCGCCCGGCCTGTCACTTCACCACCATCGTGGTGCTGTTTTCAATAATTCTGCCGTGCCCGTTTCGAGCCTGTTGAGCAGCAAAGCCTCGACACCAGCCTATCGGAGTCCATTTTCGCACCCGTCACTAGACTCACTGCTTTTGCCCTGTACTGTCTTGTCTGTTTCTGTGTTGCTTGTTCTAGTAATGGGTGTGGGACTCCATTGACCTTGGAAGTAAACGCTGTATGTATCTCCCAAGCACTTAAACTGTCAATGTTGATGGCTGCAACAGCTTTAAATTCAGACCTTTAGAGGAGATGTATTGTGTGTAACGGTTGTCTATACAAGCGGAAAATGTACCACAGTACTACTTTTTTATTGTGTACTACGAGGGATGAACATTTAGAGTTTTTTAGTAAAAACGATTTAACTTAAAAGCTGAGAACGGAATGAGGTATGTTACAGTGTTAACTGTAGTTTCTGCTTTTGTCCATGCGAGGGTAGTGTTTCTCTGACATGCCCAAACAACACAAATGATGGTTTTACACCAATATGCCTGGTAATGTGATGAAAATTGTGTGCAGCTTTGGGTCCTGACTGTGACACTTGCAACAAGCGGGAATTGCAAAGAATTAGATTTCTTTTATTATGGAACTGAACGCTGTACTGAAAACATGACCACATGAAGCAAAAAAAGAAATCAAATTTTGTCTTGCATGTGACTTTGTTTCCCATGATAAGAACAGACACATTTTAGTTTTAGAGTGAAATAAAGGCATGTGTAAGCTTTTACCTGATCGAGGTAAAGGTACTCTAAGAATGAGGTGATGGTATATTTAGGAACCTTCAACCATGTACACACGTAGCAGGGTATTTTTATTAATGGATATTTTCCTCCTCGGTGTAGAAAAAATTTGTGTAGACACCTCCATGTTTGTGGAAAAGAAAACGAATGTGTTTTTAAGCACGTTCATAACAATTGCAGACCTTAAGGTGGCAACAGTTTCCCAAATCCTATCCAATCAGAGTACACCTCCGTCTGGTGCGGCCACTTCGACAAATTGGGCCTACAATATGGGCTTTTCTACCGCCGGAACTGGAGAACTTTTCAATTTACCTTGGTAAAATTCAGTTTGCGTGTTTTTCCACCAACAAAAATTTCTGGGGTTATTAAATTCCCCAGGGGACATCCGAGTACTATCTCAGCAGCAGGGTCTTGCTGAGCCAAGCTGGAACTTTGAGGTGACGGGCTGCACTTATGGAGGCCCAAAACTGCCAAAATTAAAAATAAATGACTAAAAGTGAAAATAAAAACTGATACAAATTTTATTTTTCAGAAATGTAATCCCAAAAAATAAATATAAATGGAAATAAAAATACATATATGCATAAATAAAAGTAAAAATAAATACAAAAATAAACTAGATTCAAATAAATCACTAAAAATAAATGCAAAAAATGATTATAAATAGAATTAAATATCAATCAATAAATATTTAATCCTGGCAGAGCGTAGCAGCACGAAATAAATGTGAGTGGTGTTTTTATTTATTGATTATTTAATTTTATTTGTATATTTTTTTATCTTGCTTTTTATTTATGGATATATTTAGATATTTTTATTTCCATTTATATTTATTATATTCTTTTTTTGTGTGTTGACAAAATTATTTTTGTTTAGATTTCAGTGATGAAATTAACTCCACAACCACACCAAGTTTGCTTACCACCTTCCTGAATCAAGTCTGCACATGCGCTGTTACAAGCTGCATCTTGTTATCTGTGACTAATAGATGGTCAAAATGGATGAAGAAAAGCATTGTTACTCTAGGGATGGGTGAGTATTGGTACCTAACCTTACTTCAAGTTATCAGTATCAGCCCTCTTGTGGCCATTTTTTACCTATAAATTACAATATAGAATAGGAAATTGCATATAATTTCATGCAATTTAGGGAAAAATGCTATATTGGGTTATATGTCTTTCTTTAAAATTAGCTGTCATTGGTTGTTGTTGTTTGCTTTGTTTTTTTTTTTGGGGGGGGGGGGTGTATCAAAAGTAGGCCTTCTAGTGGTATCTGTACTTTGTATTGGTGTCTACTTAAGAGTTTGAGCTCGTGCTGTTATCGGTCTGAAAAAAAGTGGTATTGAACATGCCTAATTATAAACATCTTCATCAATAGGTGCCGTGCCCACTGTCCTCTAAAACGGGAAGTCAACCTCAAATATTTTTTGACAATAATATGTTATATGTGACGTCACTAGTCTAAACATGACATTCTGATTCTGATATTGCATTTGTGGAATATGAGTTATGCAGCAAAATCCTGCCATTTTTATCTATTTCAGGGGGCATCCATTTTGCCGGTTGCTGTCGACTAAAGATGGCATCACATTTGTTTTCTGAAGCTGAGCTGTGATTGGTTGTTACTTGAGATCTGAGCAACTGTGATGTCATTTTCATTTCACAGCAAGTGGCAAAATGGCAGCCTTCTGATATTGATAAAACTGCTGAATTTTGCTGTTTAACTCATATTCAACTAACACAATATTAACCAGAATACCGTATTTAGACTAGTGGTGCTGCATAGAACATATTGTTGTCAAATTTTATTTATTTTTATTTTTTTGGTTGATATCCCGTTTTGAGAGCTTTTTTCCCCTCCCCACAGCTATGGTTGAATATGTTTTGTGCACAGCGAAATCTAATCAGGCAGTTAGATATGTGATGTCAGCATCTAGTGTGATGTATAAAATGGCTGTCGGACGGCGATATCGCTTTCAGCACAAGGAGTGTCAAGTGTCACAGATATTCCTGCCCTGCCGTTCCAGATTTCATTGTATACACAGGCCTCGCTGCCTCGTATTGGCTTTGTTCCATCCTCAGAAGGCAGAATGACTTCACGTCTATGCTGCTTATACAAATCAGTTGAATGACGAGACGATGTAAAAGGGGCTTCTGAATGGAATTTGATACCCTTGCATTTTGAATGTATGAGAAATTCAAAATTTGCCCACTGAGGTTCATTGTGGCTCTCAATGACATTTTTGACATAGCAATTAACAATGGATGCTGTAACATAGAGGCCGAATGGGTGCTTTACACAGGACAGAATAACATGATCACCCTGTATTATGAATGAGTGCCATGCGTTGAAAAAAGCAACACACAAGAGCCATGCAGGGTCTCTCTTCCATTGTGTGTTCGTTTGAGCTGTTTATGAGTTATGATCCCAAAGAAAAAAGAAAAAAAAACAAGGTCATGCAAACTCAGTTGGTACTTTGTCTCGTCATTGCTCTCGTCTCCACGCAACTGACAAGCCAGCCGCCCTTTGGTTAGAGTCCGCAGTTGACATAATGCTTATCAAACGCCAATCATTAGACTTGTACTTTACTCTTTCCCCTTAGATGAGATCACTGCAAGGATGCATAGCTGTTCAGTAGCACCCACAGGATTCAATCAGGGGGAATTCCACTGGCATTACATTAGTATGTATGATGGAAGCAAGTCGGCTGAAACCGATGAAGCCCAGATGCAGGGTTACTGCATGCTTGATCAAAAGACATTCCAAACATAGTTTTGCGATGTCTAGAACAGAATGACAGCATCGTTGTTAATGATGTACCATCAGTAAACACCGCCTGCCTCTCTTTCAACCACCTTGGACCCTAAACACACACAGCACGGGTCAACCTCTTTATGTCTGCCTTTAGAGAAGAACAGGGAAATGATGACAGAGCTCCAAAGGTTCAAGAACAGCATGTAACTCGACACCTCTTCCGGGAAACACAATAGACCACACCTCCATCCTCACTCCCATGTCTGCGTACGTGTGTTACTCAACCCTCTCTTGTGACCATATAAGGCAAAAAAGTCATGCAAGAGCTGCTGGTCAAACTGCAGACAGGCAGAGCTGTAGAATTCTTCTATGACTCCTACGATTTGTTTGCCTTTCTCAAGGATTGAAACCGTTAATGTTTGCGGCGTATTTGATGTAAATACGATCTACAATAACTTGGCCAACTGCCTCGTTTCCTTATGCGTGTGTGATTGTTGGCTAAGTTTTGCGTTTTGTGTGTGTGAGGGACAGAGAAGTACCAAAACTTGGCTTGGTCCCTAACTATTTAGTGTTTACAGTAAATTTATTGCTGTATTTCTATTTTAAACACAACACTGACCTCCAACTGTTGGGTCTTCACTTCAAAATTCTTGCCAGTTCTTCTGGTTCTACCATATTTTTGCCATGCTACAAAAATGCAAATTTTAACATTAGCACAATTGTCTAATAACCGCAGATGATTAATGAGCAAGGAGACATTTCAACAAAAGGGGGAAAGCTGTCTACATTTCCTTCACTTAACATTCCTGGCAGGGGTTTTGTGAGTCAACATGTCTTATCATTCCTTCCTGTGTACTGATTACCAAAGGACAGGAAGACGACGAAGGAAGAAAAAGTGATGGCTGTTGCCTCTTAATTTTTTGTTTGACATTTTGGGGTCTCACAAACAGCTTCCCATATAAGCAGTTTGTATGGATTAAATGTAGTTTTGGAGGCTTAGTTGCAGGAATGAATGTTATTGTGCTTGCAAGGAAGCCTCGCCTTCTTGCGTGTGTGTTGAATTTTCTTTCATTGTAGGTCAGGTGTGAGGGCACATCTTTAGGATATGGGTCAGACGGGTGCTAAAGTTGATGGGTGTGACTACAGTTGACACTATGTTCTCCATTTTGCACAATCCAGTGAGAACCAAGAGAAGACCTTTAGCAAATAATCTGCCTCTGCAAAGTTTTGATTGGCAGAATTATTAATTCATCAATGTTTATTATTGTGGTTGTGTTTTTTAAAGGTGTACCGTGTAGAACACAAATTCTAATATGTGCTCCATGAAATTGTATTTATGTATACCCAACAGTCTATTGTTTTTATTTTGTGGCACTTCTCTTGATTGCATTCCAGTTTTAGATGTGGATGTTAGATTTGTTTTTGACCAATCAGATTTCAGTCTCTGTGCTAATTTGCCATTGACCTTCGGTAATGCTGGCCGGTGTAACTTAAACGTTTAGCAAGGAGACCGTTTCTTTAACCAGTCAGATTTTAAATTACAGGGCCTTACAGGGCCAGCAAGCAATTTCTCAATGACATCAGCAGTTTCCCGTCCACTGATTGGTTGGTCAGAGCAACAATTGTTTCCAGCCAACTGCTGCAGATGACATGGCACACTTCTGTGCTATTAAATTGCACTTTTTTGTATAGTTTATGGTTTCTAGAATTCCAACGTGATAGTGGTCATTTTAAGAACTGGATTAAGTTCAGATAGTCCCCACTAAAAGTCCAAGTACCACTGACTATGGTTCTATGAATCCCGAATATAGGTCAGTAGGAATGAAATAGAACCTACTTTTACTAATGCCCCCAAATTGAACATTCTAGGTCAATAATATTAGGTGTGTTAAAACACAAGTAATTGTGAAGGACACTGTTTATTACAGTGCTGCTTAACAGCCAACAAATCCAGCTATTATTGTTAACTGCTATTACATACTGCATTATTTGGACATACTGTAGGTATGCATAGACAAGGGGTCAGCAACCTTTACTCTCAAAAGAGCCATTTTAGGCCAAATAAATAACAAAATAATGTGTCTGGAGCCACAAAACATGTGAACATTGTGATAAAGGAAACAGTGTGTCAGGGTTAGTCTAATATAGTGAGGGCCCAAGAGCTAATAAGAGCTGCACCTTAACAGAAAAATATGCAGCATCCAATAGGTTTTTTTAACTTTTGTCTTCTGTTTTTGGATTTTTTGCTGTTGTAATAAATTTCATTTGTCATACATTTGGAGACTTTTCTGCTTTTCTGTCAACTTTCTGAAATTGTTGGCAATTTCATGGACATATGGTAATGTTCTGCCTCTCTTCCTCCTTTTTTGGACATTTTATGGCTATTTTTTTCTGCCTCTTTTGCTATCAATTTTCTGACACGTCTGACAATTTTGTGGACATTTCATGTTTTTTTGGGGGGTGGGGGTTCTTGTTTTTGTATGTTTTATGTTTACTTTTTGAACATTTTCTTTTATGCTTTTTTCAATTAAATTCTTCTACATTTTGGGCAAATTCATGGACATTTTATGGTATTTTTTTGCTTTTCCTCTTTCTTTTTGGACGTTTTATGGTCACTTTTTGGACAATTTCAAGTTTTTTATTTTTATTTCATTTTTTATTTTTCTGACTGCTTAAAAATTTGGGTTCTGACATTGTTTGAATATTTAATTACAGTATTATTTAATCAATAATTCATTGAAACAATATTTGATCTAAAAAAACATATATATACCATAAATATTAATTTCTACTAATTTGTTAGAAATCCGCAGGGAGCCACAGGAGAGTGACTAAAGAGCCACAGGTTGTAGGCCCCTGGCCTAGACAAAAGATGCATGCTTTACCAAACTAACACATGAATGGCCACATACATGCTGTGATTTTATAGAGAGTGGTCAGTCAGTTAACATGCAAGCCCTAAAAATATTTACACTGAATGGGTCCCTTTCTCCCTGACTCCAGGATATAATAGCTTGACACGCCCTGAATGACAGACACACCCTGCTACTAGTACAACTGTGGGCAACAGTGGAAATGTGGAGGAGGAAGTAGATGGTGAGGTCAGACGCATGCGTCCATATTTGGTCATCCCATGTCTTCATCTTCATCCTGCATTACTTGCTGAGTTGCTGTGCCCAGACGTATTTTTTATTGTGTCTTTTAACATTGCGCTATTGTGCAACAAACTCACGCTTGTGACAGTCTGTCAGCAGAATTACACTAACGTTTGTGAGGCGATTTTAAAGGATGTGGTGGAACATGAACTATGGAAGATTGTGTTAATTTTTTGCTGCAGATAATTTGTATGTTTTATTTAATATGGGCTCATTTAGAGTAGAGATTTTTTAATATTACATGAATGTCTCTGGAACAAGGACAGCATAGTAGTAGAATAGTCCCCAAAGTTTTAACTCTATCCTTTCCAGACTTTCACTCAGCCTTGGAGGAGGGATCTGCGTACTTGAAGTTTTATTTTCAAACCATCTTCCATGTCAAAGTTGCTCATTCTGTTGAGAACTGTTTTCTTCCACTCCCCCACATTTGGCCCTTTCTCTGTCCGGTCCAGCTCAAGCAATATAACAAGTTAACCTTTGACCCACCAGCTGACCTGTCAAATATTTCCCACCCGTCCTGGCCAGCAGCAGAGTGAGATTTATTGATTTTTCCACAAAGCCCATGCATGCTGAATGCTCAATGTTGTAGCTACTCCACATACATGGGATACTCTGTAACTAAACGTATATGAAAACACAGACACATTCCTCTTCATAATGGCACATAGCAAACGTAAATCACACATTATTCTGAAACTGAGATTTTTCAGCATTTGCCAGGAAATGTCAGTCATACCTCAGGCTCCCCCTCAACAGAATGTAACTGAATAATATAGTACTGTGTTAAATAATAGCACTTACTGGCATCTGGCGCAATGGTCACAAGTTGTTCATTCCAGGACGTTGCAAAATCATCATCTGGTTTGCAATTTGAATCAACTTTAATAAGGGATAGAAAAACTTGTTTATTCAAAACCCATTACCTTTGTATAGTTGTCCCTCTTTCATCCAAGTTCTCACATTTCCCTAACTGCAACTTTAATTATCCCCAACTGATCTAAAGTGTCGATTCATTAATCCTTGTTTCACAATGTGCAAGCAAACGCTTTTTCATTTTCCACAGTTAATGTCTCCCTGCTGTTTGTGGCATTTGTACTGGCACTGGGCCAGCAAAGTTCTACTTGGCTCAGTCTAGGCCCGCGAGAATATACACTATGAGGTAAACAACTTCACACTGAACTGTCCCCTTTACTGCAAACTGTACAAGCATCATTGCTTTCATCTTTATGTTATTTATTCAGCCATGTATTGCTTTCAGATTCAAAAGTTGATTTATGTTTCAGTTTTAATCAGTTGTTTTTATCTATCAAATGTGGTTGTTTTTAACATGGATCCACCTGCGCAAGCAAGCAAGTCATTGCATTAACAGGTGTTTGTGAAGAAAACAAAGAAACCACAATCAAGTCAGGCTGTCTTATAATGTCAGTAACTTCCCTCCCTGACATTAATTAGTTGATCACCTGCGGCAGTTCTCACGTTGTGTTTACATGACTGGGCATGCATGTTGGCTCACCTGTTTGACTGACACAAACCTGTTTACATGACAGGTGGCCCAATACAGGTGGAATAAATGTTTTAAATAGCACTCATATGTTTTTTTTCTGTATTACCTGACAGTAGAATATTACTAAAATCTTCTTTTGAAAAATCATCCCACTCTGGCCTCATCTTATGCCTGCAATTTGTTTTTATTATTATTTCAAAACTGCCTCATGTTACACTCCAAAAACAGTTGGGTCAAAAATAACCCAACCATGAGTCAAAAATGGATCGATCCTCTACTTGGGTCAATTTGACCCAGCTTTCTGGATTGTTTTATACAAAATGACTCAATTTTTTTGACCCAAGTAAAGGATCTGACCAATATTTATAAGTTATTTTACATTAAAATACCCATTTCTCTGCGATTGGCTGGGAACCAGTTGAGAGAGTACCCCGCCTACTGCCCGAAGCCAGCTGGGATAGGCTCCAGCGCCTCCCGTGATCCTTGTGAGGACAAGCGGTTAAGAAGCTGGATGGATGGATACCCATTTCTTGACTCAAAATTGGGTCAAATTGACCCATTAAGTGGATCGCTCCATTTTTGATCCATAATTGGGTTACTTATTACTTATTAGAGTGTACACTCTAAAAACAGTTGGGTCAAAAGTAACCCAATTATGGATAAAAAATGGACCGATCCACTTTATGGGTCAATTTGACCCAACTTTCTGGGTTGTTTATACAAAATGACACAATTTTTTGACCCAAGTACAGGATCTGACCAATATCTAGTTGTTTTACACTAAAAGATCCATTTATTGACTCAAAGTTGGGTCAAATTGACCCAAGTAGAGGGATCGGTCCATTTTTTACCCATAGATTCGTTATTTTTGACCTAACTGTTTTTAGAGTAGGGCTGGGTTTCAAAAATCGATATATCAATATCAAATTGCTATTCCTTTTCATAGTCCAATATACATTCATAAAACCATGAATCTATACTTTTAAATATGGCTACCAAATGCAAATGTGCCTTTCTATTATTCAGAGTTCTCCAATAGGAGCCCAGTGTTTTTGCCACTTTATTTACACAGTGCTGTGGTTGTAATGGATTTCAATTATTTTTATTTTTTTTGATGAGGTCTTGTTCAATAAAACATACATGATTAATGTAACTGGATTGGATTCAATTCTAAATGTAAATATTCATATATATTGTTCATACTAATGCGCTAATTAAGAGCAAGAAGTTTTTATTTGCATCATTTATACTTCAGAGAATATCTTCCATATAAAAGTAAGGATGGTACTGCCTGAAATCCTTAAGTGAATCGAAAAGCAATGTGAATCGTTAATCGAATCGGGGCCTTCTGAATCGAATCGAATCGATTTTGGAAAGCCGAATCAATACCCAGCCCTATTTTAGAGTGTAAGTTTTGTCACTTCATCCATCAATTCTCTTTACCGGTTATGCTCACTAGGGTCGCGGGTATACTGGAGTGGAGCCTATCCCTGCTTACTTTTGGGTAAACCCTATGCTGGCTCGTTTCAAAATGTTTTTTTTTTTAATAGAGTTTGGAGAAATATATTGTCGTTTGGAGGATTGGAGAGTGTTATAGTAGCATTTAATTTAGTTAGAGATGGTTTTGAGAGTAGAGAGAGTGAGTGAGCCGTATCTCATGCTGTGCAACTATATAATGCTTAAACTACACTACTCGAATCCTTTAAAAAAAGAGGATGCTGACAACTTGACCAGTGGGCAGCTGGGCTTTTAGCCCAGTGGTAGTGCATTTAACTTTCAACTCAGATGACGGTCAACGTCAGGGTTTGATCCTCAGGCTAGATAAATTACTTGAGCCGTATTAGGTTTGTTTCGCAAAAATTGTACTTTTCGCAGTTTATTTTATTAAGTGGTGAAGTGTTTATTGTGTTCTAATGGAATTGGTTACAATAACATATCACTGGAAAGGAGAAAAAATATTCTTACCCCCATTTACTTTGTTATCATGCGAAAGGGTGTTTGAATCACTTAAAGCCAAAAACATTCAATATACTGTTATTTCTCAAAACAAATTCATAAATTCTCCCTCCGTTTGGCTATATTTTCCAAGTTACACAAGCATATTCGGTGCCCTCTTCCTGATTCCACAAGCTCTTTCACTCCCCGCTGTCTGCTTAATACCAGGCCATTTTCCAAATGTTACGGAAAACATTATACAAACTGCCAAACCGTACTACCATTTGGGATAAATGTACGTGCAACTGAATATGTTCCAAAAATATTGCATTATGCCTCTACATTTAATGTAAAAATGCTGCGGCAAAATCAACATATTGAAGTTAGGCGGCCTTAGTGAGTGGCAACGTAAGATGGCCGCCAGTGGCTTCACTTTTCCCAGCGCCAAGTAAGCGGCATTGACAGTCCAATTACAATAAGTCCGTGATGTACGTTTGTGAGCGGTTGTGACTCGTCAAGGACAGAGGCCGAAGAGGAGGAGTGAAGTGAGGCTACATTTAAATCTTGCTATAAGTTTGAAAACTTCAAATTCCACCAAGAGAAAAATCCTTTATATTAAAAAATGGAATTAGCATATAATCTACAGAAAACATGTTGCAAATAATGAAAGTTCATTTGGGACACATACTGGTAAAGGTATTTTGCATTATAAGTTTTAAAATTAGTACTTTATATTTTTTTTCTTTGAAACAATTATTACCTTTTGAATTATAATGAATGACAAATATTCATATAAGTAAAATGTATTGCTTTTCAAAATCCATCATTGATCAATTTATATGAAAATGACCCATATAAATGTGATGTATTGACAATTTCGTAACGTAACAAGTCAAAATAGTGGTCAACTCGGTGAAAGGAAGCGCTGCGCTCATTGAAACGCATTGGACTTTAGATCATTGTAATTTGATTTGTGAGGATTCTTTTGATTTCAAAATGTGATGAAAAGTCATTTCGTTTGACTACTATACCAATCTGCCTGGTATGTATGCTTAGCCTCAGACAAAAACAATACAACACGCCATTTTTTTTTCACTGCGTAAAAGAAGCTTTTGCATTGCTGAAATAGCAGAAATGCCCGGATGTTCGGAATTGTCAATGCACATACCCCAGACGTCCAAGTGGTAGTAGCAGACTTGACTCATGACAGCTACTTGTTTTGACTGAACCTTGTAGTCAGAAAAGACCCTGTTGACACATTGTGGAGAATCTGGATGATGCAGTCCCCTCCTGAAAGTGAATGGTACTTATATGGTCATAACAATTCTTACTATGCACATACCTTTCTCATTAAACACGCTTTATCTCAACCCCTTCCTCCTCTGAGGTTTTTCAAGTTCAGCTTTTTTTTTTTTTGCCTTCTTGTTTGCCTCGCCCAGCTGCTGTCAACCAGATTTTTGAGTGGACGTGATTGGTCCACAGTGTACCGCCAACCAATGAACGACATGGCTTGATCAAAGGGGAGGATTCAACATGGCCGGTGCCCGCCTCGGCTTGGACCGCACCCCAGTGGGCAACGTACTCAACTAAAGTTGCACGAACCAGTTATCTGCAAGTGGAAGAGGGAGGGCAGAAGAAAGAGGCGTTTGAAGAAAGAAAAAAAAGATTGAAAAACGCAGTGAAAGAGGGAGTAAACGACCGCTTGTAGTGTAGCTTCATCTCCCGGCGAAACTGCAGCAGTCGACTGGAAAAAGAAAGTTTGAGTCACGTCGACGCCGACTGAGCCACCATTACGACGGCGTCCTGCACCTTTTAGACAGGTAATAATTTACAACTTCATCACGTTTTGCTTCATGTCCTCGCTACGGTGCTCCTCCACAATTCAGTCACTTTGCTTTGCCGTCAATCTAGCATACGAACCAGGAAGCTTGGCTTGCTAATACATTGCGCCGCTGGCACCTCATGGGACCGATTTTTTTTTTAAACGACTAAAGTAAACCCTCAAACTCATTGATACAATTTGTAACGTACCGATTTAAATATTCACACATGTATGTGTTTTTATATGCGAGGTTCAAGCAGTCACTTATTGCATCCGTTGTGGCAGCTGGCGCGAGCTAAAAAAGCCACGCAAGGGCAGAGGCAGGAAGTGATTCGCTTGAATGAGGCCGGCCGGCGGAGAGTTTCAGTCCGACTGGGATGGAAATAAAACGGAAGGTGTATTTCGACAACGCGCATATGCTCTTCGTCGGGTATATTATTAAGTGCTCTATTATTACTTAGGTAGCGCGTGTGGTTAGTAACGTGTCTGTTTAGTGGTATGACGTCACTGGTCCACCGACCGATCAGCCCAACCTCACCCAAGCGTGTCACCTCAATGTCGGACGGTGACTAGTTTTCTCATTTTAAAACTCTTGCTTAATGTCTTCAGTGGAGCATTTAACTGTAATTTGTCTCGAGGGTAATCTGATTGATTCATGTAAATGCTCTCTTTGCAAATGCAAAATAGCACGGATAACATTTTGTGTATTGTAATTGTATGCAGCGCAGTGCTAGTAGTGCCCATGTTCATTCGGTGACTGTCTAATGCTGCATTATTTCCTTACTAAAATTCAATCAAGCCCTAATCAATCTCATAGCTCACACCTGTCTTTTTTTGTCAAGTGGCTGGTGCTGTTTTGAGATGCATGTTTTCCCTATGTAAGTGTCCATTGTTCACATAAAGTAACATTTTACACATTAAACCAAAAGTGGTGGTCAAAAGCTTAGTTGGATATTAAAAAAATACTTTGAGAGATGCTTTGTCAAAATCTGTAAAGTGTATGCTTATTGCTCATGTAGCGCAACCTTGCTCTGCAAGCTGAATTCCTGCAATATTTGTGAGTTCATAAACTCCTAGAATACATCTTGTACCGAGCCTGCTGATTTTTACCGATTTGTACGGAACAATCACAAGGCGGTATTGTGTTTGGGGGCGGGATATGCAGCTGTGTGAAACGAGTAAGCACAGACAGCTTTGTGCATTTCTAGCTGGTAAAGACGTTCGTGTTCTCCCCCTCACAATCAGTTCGGAGATGCCATTTTCAACCGTTGCCGTGATTGGTCAAAACAAAAGTTAGGTTAACGTGCACAAGATGTCCAATCAGCTTGAAGTATTGTAAAGAATGTCCCGCCTTTCCCGAGCAAATTACTGTGGAGTAGTCCCAGATTGATATTGTGGAGAACTCCTTTGAGTCAATCACAATGATCAATCTGGCAACGGACTTCCGGGTTTTACACATCAGCGCCGATTCTGACCACTGATGGCCGCATTCCAACACTTGCGCGGTCCCGCCCATTGGCGGGAGCGTGCAGGGTGTCTCAACTTTCTGAAATGCTTTGGACAACTGAGACAGACAAACTACACACTCGCACCCGTCGACGGGAAAACGCAACCGAGGGGCACAAAGGCGGAAGCGCAAGGAATGGGACGCGGCCCACACGTCGCAAACAGGAAACGGAAACAAAGCTGATGTGTGAAAACCAGGAAACTGGAAGTCCCGCCTCCTCCGTGGCATATACCCCAGTAGTAGTGTGCAATGTACTCAAAAACTTGGACTACAACATATTGTTAGTTTAATAATTAATCTTGTGAAATAAATCAAGATTTTTCTTTTCATCTCTTCCATCCCAGGCTTTCCCCAGCGTTTTATTCCGGGTTTTCCAGGTGTGCACTGACTCCCCCCGTCAATGAACGACAAATAGTAATAGCTGGATAGTCTTCACCACTCCCACCCCACATTTGACGAATATGATAACGATATATGATTCGGGCATGTAACTTGTCATCCATATAATCAATAATCATATTGTTAATCAATGACGTGTTTAAACTAGTTGGGGCACATAGTGCATATTTTTGGAAATAACATTTTTGGGTTGACTTTAGTGTTGTTCTGATACTGGTATCGAGAGAGGCCCCAATATTGTATAAAACCAGTGATATCGGCAAGTACTAAGAAGTAACCTGCAGATACCGTTATTTCTGACGCTAATATATAACTTTGGATGCATCATCTTGTCTTGCCTGTGCACGACATTCACTGATGTGTGACATGTTTGCTCCATGCTGAGCCAAGATTTCCTACTGGCTTTTGAATGCTCTGAACCAATAGCAGGGCAGCTTTTTCATGTTGAACAAAAAACTAAACTATTAGTACGGTATCTGCAGCGGCCGATACTGCAAAACTGGGTGTCAGAATCTGTATCGGGGGGCCAAAAACCTGTATTGAACAACATTAGTTGACTTCCACTTTAACAAAAAACACCATAGGACAGAGGTGGGCATCGAGGGCCGCAGTCCTGCAGGTTTTGCGTGTTGCCCTTCTCCAACACAGCTGATATATGATCAGCTCATCAGCAAGCTCTGCATAAGCCTGATAACGATCTTGTTGATTGGAATCAGCTTGTGTTGGAAGTGAGAAACCTACAAAACCTGCAGGACTCCGGCCCTCGAGGACCGAGATTGCCCACCTCTGCCATAGGACATACTGTAGGTCTTAAACTCAGGTCCTTAAGGACACACCTGAGTCAAATGATCAGGATCCTTATCAGGTTTCTGCAAAGTTTGCTGCCTGCTGAGCTGATCCTCTAAAACATGCAGGACTGCGACCCTTGAAGACTGGAGTTGGTGACCTATGACATATGTTAATCAGGTTAATCATTTCAACAGATCAGACGATCAAGTTTTTGTCAACTTTAAATGTGAGTGTGTAAAAATGCTCAAATTAGACCCAAATGGCAATATGTGTCCCTCGCTTTATGTTTAGCAACAAAATGCATCTTTGGAAAACCCAGCGCTTTGGAGGAGCGCTTGTTGAAAGTTGGTGAATGCATGTATGGGTGTGTTTGCAGTGACTTTTAAAATGATTATGCAAATTATCTCAAGTAAAAACCAGTTTCTCTTGTGATTACCACATATGGCTGTGACTGTCAGTCAGTCAAAAAGTAGGTGTTCCATCTTTTACCCCCATGCAAAACACTGGGAAATATTCATGGTGATTTCTTCACATTCAAATTTTTTGACAACCTGTTTTTTAGCTGAAAGCCCAAATAATGTAAAAATGACAAAATAAATACTTGCAATCACTTAAATTGTGGGCCCTGAATCTACAATCTATGAAAGTTTGACTTTTTGAATGGAATTACAGAAATTATTCAAGTTTTTTGATGAGCACCTGTACATTGTGCAGTGGATTTTCTGGAAGCAAGCACTTTTGGCTCTTCTAATGCTGCTCTAGAGTGAGCCCCCTACTGAAAATTTTGCATTATCTTATTGGTGTGTTATCCGTTATTTATAATAAAGACCCCCTTGGAGATGTTTATTATGATAGGCGGCCAAAAATGTCAATGCAGACTTGCCCACAAAACAATTCTTATTGTCATAGCGACTGCATTTAAATCGCAATCCTACTCTTTGCTAGATTTCATTGTTTTTAGCAAGTTGGCTGTTTGAAGTTGATGTTTTTTGATATGCATAATGGTACGGAAAAAGGTATGTCAGCAACATTGTGCCCAAACTGTTGAGAGATGAATGGGTAATTGCAATCATTCTTTTTAAAAGTAGCGATGCATGGTGTCCTCTTCTGTTCTTCTTGTGCCTACCTTCATCCTCATTTTGGTCTCTTCTCGTGAAAGTTGCCAGTACTGTTTGAAATAACTAGCAAAGCAGCAAGATAGCTCTCTCATTCATACCCATTCCATCAAACACTTGGCCCTAAAAGTGCAATAAAACAATATAAAATTAAAAATGTCAATTTCTGCTTTGTAGGTGCTTCCGGCAACTTATAATTACAAAAAGAAGTATAGCTATCACAATTGTAACTTTCCTAAACACTACATAGGGTCGTAGATCGGTTCATCAAAAAACAAGTTAACGGACATAGTAGCATGGTCCAGCATCCCTTTTAGTTATAGTTATAGTTATGGTTTTCCCCGGGGGGCCATTATGACTGTTATCCCATATACAGTAAATGTATGACCCCATATCATACATGCACAACAAAAGCCAGTGGGGGAAAAAAAAGTTAAACTATTTGATGAATATAAGGTTAAGAAAATTGCTAATTCTCAATTTATTTTAAATGGGAGATGGGTAACAAAAAATGCTTGCAATATATCACAATATTAAAAGTAAAGGCGATTTGCAGTTTGGATATTTTAGCAAGAAACATAAAGTTGACGCATGATTTGCCTTCGTGGGCCGGATTTGGCCTTGGGCCTTGAGTTTGACACCTGTTTTTTTGATCTTGCATTTCCTTGTCCTTTCTCCTCTTCTGTTTCCTTCACCCTTGGCTTTTTCCCTCTATTTGTTTTTTGCTTCTTTTTGTCTCTAGGCCAGCCCATTCTTTCCTTTATCCTGCCCGACACAATGCACACCTGTATGGTTCAAAAAGAGACCAACAATCCTAGGAAATGTTTGCCCTGACTAAAGCCACACTGTTGTGCATTCTTAGCAGCAAAGATTGCTCTGGCCCTATGCTTTTTTGGAATGTCTTTTCTGAGATAAGAGACCTACAGAAAGTTTTGTTGTTTTTTAAACATTTTGTCAAGAATTGTGCTTACTGTTAAATTGTACAACACAAACATTACTGTGTAAGCATAATTGTTAATAAATTATTGCCTCAGTATTGTAACACATTTATTGCATTAATCTTGTATTGGTGCATGCAGTTGTAGCTTGAATCAAAGTTTGAGAGATTTCAGCATGCCATCACCAAAATAATCTGACTGTACCTCTGGCTAAATTAGCCTTTGCCGAGTTTCAACTGTAGTAAAGGAAGCAAGTCTAATCACAAAAATCCAAATTAAAACTCGGCATTCTATTTAGCAAACTAATAACATTGTTGATACCTTGGGGTTGGACTAGAAAGTTTAAACATAGATAACATTTTTGTCTTTATTGGTGCACTGTACTTGTACAAATGTCTTCTCTTGCTTGCATTTGTCTATTTCCTGTATCCACTATTGCTGTTGCTGATGAAACGAATCAATGCCAATTTATACCATGTGGGATTAATAAAGGTTATCTTATCAAAAGGAATGAATGACTATACTTTTAACCTTAGCCCCATCCTCTCAGCTGACATATGTGGCGGTGTACTTTCCTGTCCTACGTAGCTGTGTAGCTTTTTTTAAATTTATTTTCTCCTTTGTATTTTTTTCCGCCTGTCATGATAGCTTAACTATTATGATAGCTTCTCCATCTTTCTCCACGTCTTCATTTTGTGGTAGTAGTCAGAAATGTAGCTTATCTGCTACCACGGAGGCGATGATTAGTGGCTTGTGCTGTGTTTACATCAGGCGCAAATTGAAATTGCGGCTCCGCATTGTGTTTATCCATGTTACCTAGAGAGCCATAACTCGCAGGGAGCTGGGGCTGCGCAAAATAGTGCGAAAATCACAATGTCCCATATCACTCGCGGTGCTTGGCGGGCACAATGTTGGTGATGTTGGATAAGGTTTTGCACATACTTTGACACCATTTTCTAACTGTCCAATAAAATATGAGGGCACCTGGCATACTTCCATGTTCTGAAGTGGTTAATACTTTTGGCGATTATGCAATACTTCCTCTGCTGACGCGGAACTTTTGAAAGCATACTTAATCATGAGACTTGTTTCTGACTCCATTGGATGTGACGTGTCAGCTGAATGAGGTCTGAGCGCTTTGTTAAATAAGACGATGGTTCAAATGATAGTACAACACTAATCAGTTTGCCTTCTTCACATACTCATAGGGAGTAGCCCAGATAAAGGCTGCAGGTGATAAGGCTAAAGTCCAAAACAATAATTCAGAAGGGTGGAGTTGGATAAAGCGCCCGGGTAGTGAAGTCGAGCTAAGATGTTCCTCTTACAAAAAAAGGTGCTTCTAAATCCCCCTTTGCATCCTTTCATGAGCTTTCTTGTATACTTAATTTATTATAAAGGCCAATACAGTTGGTTTCTACAATTACATTAGCTCCTGTTAAATAATAACTGGTCACTTGTGTATTCAGTTGCATAATCAGAGAGCAATATATGTGGAGTGTGCCTTATTAGACCAACGCCCTCTTGGCAACTATGCAATCAGAACAGGAAGTGGTTTTATCTGTAATTTTAAAACTAGGTTTTCAAGTCTCATCTAACTTGGATGGCATTAGTTGCGTTGTGTAAATTCTACTGAAAATCATTCTAATACAACATTCCATTAAGAATCGGTCAAATAAAATTTGGCATGTAATTCTGGAAACAAAATAATTTTGTTTTCTTATAATTAGACTTACCATATGGCCAATATTTTCCATATTTTGTGATTGTCTGTCGCAATTCGTTATTGATTGGATCAGTGAATTGAGCTATTACAGCACATTGTTTCCCTAAAGTGGTGCTCTGATTGATCGGCCACCGGTCATGATCGGCATATGTCAATCATTGCCGATCCCAAAAAACGATCACCCACAGCTCGTATTTTACAGCCTGCAGCCAACTCAAGGCAGTGTAGCGTCCCCTCCAACTTTCCTTAACACTGCACATTGCAGTCCAAACCAGTACCTCAATCATGTGTACCTTGTCTGCACTGTTGATTAGAAATACTGCCCTATTTTTGTATAAGAAAGGATAGAAATATGGATAGAATGAATTGATTCAGCATTTAATCAAATAATTGACAGAATACTCGATTATTAAACTAATTGTATAAAAGTATGCAGTAAAAGTTACTCAAATAGACATATTACTTAGTCTTGTGATCGATCTGCATACATTCCCATTATTGTTCATAATACAGTTGTCTAAGTGAAGTGCAGGGTGTGGCACCCAAACACAGTGTGGCATAGCAGGAATTGATTGGTTTGACACCTTGTGAAATTGAAGGAACAGAAATTGCACAGTCAATTGCTACTTGGTGGAAACTGAACTTAATGTTGATGGCATTTGCCAGCTTACCGTTCAAGTGGTCTTAGTTTTGGAGGAATGTGGGAAGGGATGTAGAGCTGTTATGCAGCAAAGTCATTTTCCAGTAAAGTCTTCATTTACTTAGTAGTTCAGCGCATCCAAGAAAATGCCATCTACCCTTCAAATCTCTGTACAGTGAATTTCCACAAATGGCAAAATGGTTTTCTCTGTCATATTTCCATTTTCTTCCCCTGTGTTTTTTTCCCATAATGCCCTCACTTTCAGGGTGCCAAGGGGAGATGTGTAGAGCTGTAATGTACTAATGATGAGAACCACAAATCAGACATCAGTGTAAAAATATCGATAGTAAGACAAGAAAGGGATAGTCATTGATTTGATGATGTAAGTTGCTGGGAACACAGCAGTATTGACACTTTAGTTATGCTATTAATATGCCTGTAAATCTGACACTACCCTGTAGCTTTCCACAGGAGCAAGATGGGGGACTTTTCACCAAAATGACTGTACATGGTCATTCTGTGCTGTGTTGGAAGGCGTCACGACCCCTGCTTGTTACAGTAACTGAGGCGGAAAGGAATGAGTCTGATGGGATGTATGGGCTCCATTTACATACCCATGGTGACCTGCCATCTCAGTGGAGCAAATGGAAACCATTTAATGCGCAGGAGCCTTTTACTTTGTTTTTGCTTGATTTATTTCTCACCCACTTTCTTTTTTTCTTTTTCTTTTTTTTTCTCAACGTCCTGCTTTGTTTGTTGCTCATGTAGATACTGTGTAGTCTTTTGATTTGGTTTCTTAAGTTGGCCTTTGCTCACTTCCTCCTGCTATTCTATTGTTCTTCTTTTATAGTTTTACCATTCATTTGACCGTAGTATAGTAACCTAAATGTTTGTAAGTCATATTGTACAACATGACTACACTACGTTCTTTCTTTTCTTTTTCTTTTTTAAACCAATGGTTGGTTACTCGATCAGTGAGTCCTACCAAATGCCATATATTCAGTTAATAAGTAACCTTCTGAGCCACTTTTAAATCTCATGGGTGTAGGGCTTGACTGTGCAAGGCAAGCTGACAAGGAATTTGCAAATTATATTTAAAAAAAAAAAAAAGTTTCCTGGTGCAATCTGTAGGGCGTGACAACAGGAAGGCTGCTGTCTTAGGCAACAATTATGTTTGGGTGGGTTTCCTGACGGTTTTGGCTACTGTACTAACTCAATGTCAGTTGGGGGTAAGGTCCACATATACAGTACAGTTGTCTGATAGGGGCACTTTATTCCTCCTTTCCAATGTAGAGCAGCCCTGGTCAAATTAGCTGTCAGCTATTTTCGTATTAAGGCACTCTCTGGAGATGTGTTTGAAATGTGTCACAGACTTTTTTGTGTCAAGCATGTGCAATAGAAAACAACAGAATGACTCTTATATGCATGCATACATATAATTTTGCTGCAACACAGAACAGAAGGGCACCAAAACATTGTTACAGCAACCCTTTCTTCTTTTTTTTTTTTTTACACTGGTATTGACTCAAAGTTTACTTGTTTACTTTTCAGGCTGCAAGCACCTGTAAATACAGCAACTGATTATTTAAATGTTTTTATCCATGTATTGATTGTGACTTACTGCATGTTTTACATACTTAAAACATAGTAAGCTAAAGCAAAGGCAGATTTCGGATAAGCTCCTTTTTCAGTACGTTTTTGCCAAACATGGCCCATGCAGTCTCACGATAGGTGTGCCTTCGCTAAGCTGGGAGGTAATAATAAAACTGATAAAGTTGTCGAGGCCATGACCTGATGTATGTGTTGAAATAAAAGTGGAAAAGAACGGTCTAAGACGGGGAGGTAGGGAGGAGGCATAGTGGATGAAGCACAGACATTTGTGGAATTTGTCTCTCCCTGATCGAGAGGGTGAGTATGGCAGGAATGCGACCCTGAAAAGACTGGATAAACAGCAGCGGTTGGTTGGTGTAGGGAGGTGGGGGTTGCTAGTCTTGTGGAGAGATAGAAGTGTGTCCTAAAGCCCCGAAAAGGTGTACAGAACCAACAGAGAATGACAGCATCACCACTCACCAGTTTCGCTTTCGTAGGATGCAGGCGTCCAACAAGAGTTGGACTTGGAGGCAGTTTCAGCAATGATGGATTTCAGCTGCGGCCTGGGGAGGTTTATTGGGAGGATAGGGGGAGCCGGGGGTAGAGGTCATGAGAAGAATGATGCTCTCTCTGCTTTTTCTCACAGATTAGGGTTAATGTAGTGGAACGACTGCAAGCCTAGTAAATGAAAATGCCCTATTTTGAAACATCAAGGGTCTGTCGCCTTTTCTGAGTTACAGTACAGATGAGGCTTTTTATTTATTTTTAAACTTGTGGGTTGCTGAAGATAACTCTCAGGACTACATTAAATCAAATGTCTGAATCTCAACATGCTAAGTTCATGGAGTAGAGTATTTTGGAGCGTTTGTGACTTTTGAAATTTATCTGTTGGATGGCAAAGTTCAGTGCGTAATTAAATAACTTGACACGAGAAATGTTCTCCCTAATTTGACACACTTTTTTCTTTTAATAAAATGGTGTTTGACTGCAATCTCTATGCTGTTTCACAATGTATTGTTGAACACTTATTTGGCAACAGGAAATGTCCCACTGGAGCGTTTTGCAATGTGAGATTACGATCTTGGCCCAACATCTGGCCCAAAGTATTTTTTGGACGCAATTATCACTATACTTTGTTACATGGGACCTCTAGTGTTGTATTCCATGTTTTGCTTATGGGCATAATCATGCAAATTTGCTGGGAGGCTGCTCTTCTGGCCATGCAGGTCGCAGTGTGCTGGAATCGGCAACAACTCTAGTGTTGGGAAAATGGAGTGCTGAGCTGAAATTGTCAAATCTGGTACACCAATGTATGGGAAAGCAATTGCCAAGAGACTCTTTGCACTAGTTCACTTACTGCTTGCTTTAAGCATACAGCCTTCATTTCCTTCTGTACTGGAAAAACTTGTCGAGTCACTTTCTATTGGAGTTGAACCGCAGCACTCCCTGTCAACGGGATGCTAGTTATGACCTTTTAAGGGTGTAGGGCTGTAGGCTATATGAAATATGGGTTAGTACCAATATGTACATTTAAATCGCAAAAGACTCCTTATAACTTGTGGACTGCTTTACTTAGCATCTGTTTGGGTTATTGCAACTTTCTATGTAATAGGTTGGCATTGCCAGTGATCATTACTCTTCAAGCCACCAACAAACTTATTTCTTTAACCATGGCTTGAGGCACAAAATAAACTGGAATCATATGGATAGGGGTCATCGATGATTTTCATTGAATTAACTTAAACCAATCAGATATTATCACATTAACCTGGAACAGTTGTTTTATGTTGAGCTGACCTATCTCAAGCAGGCATTTCCTGTTGTGCATTGCATCAGTTGTGACCTTTTACATTCTTCAAAGATTGCATGTGAAAGTAGAAGGCAAGCAAAGATTTTCATGGCAAGACTTCACTTAAAATTGGGGGTAATACTACGTTTAATTCTATATTACTAAACTAATTACAGTAAACCCCACTCTTTCTCTCTCTTGCTCTCTCTCTCTCTCTCTCTCTCTTTTTTGTGTGTGTGTGTGAAACAGCTACCATGGCAGACCCAAGCAAGTATCTGTATGCAGACCGGAATCTGATCAACAACCCACTGGCACAGGCTGACTGGGCCTCCAAGAAGCTAGTATGGGTTCCTTCAGAGCGCCTGGGCTTTGAGGCTGGCTCCCTGAAGGAGGAGCGAGGCGACGAGTGCATTATTGAATTGGCAGACTCTGGTAAGAAGATCAAGGTGAACAAGGATGACATCCAGAAGATGAACCCGCCCAAGTTTAGTAAGGTGGAAGACATGGCCGAGCTCACCTGCCTGAACGAAGCCTCAGTGCTGCACAACCTGAAGGAGAGATACTATTCTGGACTTATATACGTGAGTTTGATGCACCCAAAGGATTGAATGAATTAGTAGAAATGTACTACAAAAGCCTCTATACACACCACCCTCCTTACTTAAATGTGTTTTGAACAATTGTATGCTTAGAACTTTTGTGGTACAATTTTTATTGGGGGGGGGGGGCTCTTCTGTTCCAAGCATGACTACGCCTCGATGCACAAAGCAAGTGGTTTTGGATGACTTTGGTGCTGTAAAACGTGAAGAGCCCTGACCTCAACCCCATATATACTACTAGTTATGACTTAACTAGACTGTTAACAAACATCAGAGGCCTATGGCACCACCAGTGTATGCTCTTAGAGATTCATGCACCAAATTTCCCACAGAAACACAGCAGAATCTTGAAGAAATTACTTCCTGGGGGGGTTTGAAGCTGTTATACTGTAGTTGCCCATTTATAGGAATAAACTACATCACTATTTCCCTCCCCAAGCCTGCTCGTGGGTGTTTATTCTGAGCAGGATGCAGTGTTTGATACGTGGGCATGGAATGCAAATAACATTATAATTGATGTTCATTATTTGTGTTTATCCCCATGTCCTGGGCTATGAATGATTTGGTTTGTATGACCCGGTCATTGCCCCTTGTTCCCTCCCTTGCTCGCGCTTGAGGTTGTGGCTCCGGTCGGTTTGAGTGCCTCCAGGCTGCATAGGCACTCATGGGAGAGCTTGTGCTTCCCAGAGGGAAAGATGGCTGATACAGAGAACTTGGAATGGCAGCACAGAAATCAGGAAACTTAAAAAAAAAATATATTGGATGTTGTTGCTTTTGTGGTTTTAAAGTGTGCATTTGATGTTAGTCTTGATTCAGAAATGATCCGCAATCTATTTTAGATATGACTCTAGTAATCGGTCACAAACTGTAGCAGTGCTCATTTACAATGCAATGCAATACAATTCAATACTTGCCCTTCATTTTGAACTTGTCACTGGGTGGGGTTGACATTAAATAATATAATAGGAGAGGACCAAAGCTGAGTTCATGAGAACCTCCGCTCTGTTGTGAAAGCAGGTCCAGATCCAGAACATGAAATAAATGTGTAATAATGATCAATTTCACTCCATGCTGATGAATTGCTCAATAAATGCTGTACAGATGGTTTTAATAACTTATTTTCTAAGTGTTGGCTAACTGGAATCCCCATTTGAGCCGTTTTTAACGGTTTTCCTTTCTGTTCTGCAGACATACTCTGGGCTATTCTGTGTCGTCATTAATCCCTACAAGAACCTGCCAATCTACTCCGATGAGATTGTTGACATGTACAAGGGAAAGAAGAAACATGAAATGCCACCCCATATCTATGCCATTACTGACATATCTTACAGAAGCATGATGCAGGGTGAGTCAACATCCCAAACACCCGCGCTTCCGAGTTTTGCATGTGTAAGAGAGAACAAAGCCGCCGTTAAGTTTGGTTGCAAAGTTTTGAGTAAAAGTGACTACATTTTGTAGGAGTCCCATATAGCTATGAACTGCAAGCTTCTGATATGACTCACTTCTAAGAGACAGCTTGAATGTTGACTCTTGAATGTAAATATAAGGAAAAAGCTGCAGAAAGTTCTGCCGTCAGCATGTGTATGTGTTCTTACATATACACCTCTAACCTTTTAAACATCAAACATGGCCTACATATTTGTGACATCTGCTTAAAGATCCTATCTCCCCTGTGGTTCTCGCAACACAACTGAAGTTGTTTTTGCCCAAACTGTTCTAGCTTGCCATTACACAACTAATTTAACTTGCATCACTTTGCAAATGCCTTGCCATCCATTTGCGTTGTTTTTTTTTTTTTAAGTATGTTATTTTTACCCACATCACAAGTTTTGAACCAGAAGAGCATTTATGTTTTACCCAAGGCAGTTTGTTATTAGCTTTGTCAGACACAGCAGCAGGATCTTTCGCAATAGTAAGAAGGCGGATGTTGATTTCCTGTTTTGTGGCCAGAGTGTTCCGGTGATACAAACCAGCTGCACTTGCATAGTACAGTATATGGTACTTACTAAAGTCTACCTAATTATTCATTTCCACTCATTTTGCAGATCGTGAAGATCAGTCCATTCTCTGCACGTGAGTTACAGATAATTCACTTTAAGGCCTTTCCCGTCCCAAAATTTTCCTCATTACTTGACTCATTGTTTTTGCTATGTTACGTTCAGTATTTCATTTTGACTGTGAACTGTTTGTTCATTTTTTGTTTGGCTCTTAGAGGAGAGTCTGGTGCTGGTAAGACTGAGAACACCAAGAAGGTGATCCAATATCTGGCTCATGTGGCCTCATCTCACAAGACCAAGAAAGATCAGGTAAGTCATCCCTCAACTTTCTTCATATACATCAAACTTGTTCAAAATACTCCCTTTAGATTTCACATCAATCTTTAACGTGTTGTATTTTTAATTAATGACCACGCATACACCGTGGCTGATATTGTATAGGAAAATAGTTTTCCGATTGTGCCCTGAACGCTTCACACCGCACATTCTATGGTTTTTACCTTTTATGTGGGTCCTAACAGGCTATGTAGCATTCATTGCTCCATCCTTGTATTCTTGTGCTGAAAACTCCTGTGGCAAAGAAAACAGCCACCACGAGGGAAATACATGTTTTACAAACAATTGTGCTGAAATAAACACTCTTGGCGCTTTGACACTTTATACAAACCAGATGTGTTTCACATCGCTAATGTTTGGGTTCTGACTTTACGGGATCTCGCATGAGAAATGCAACTGTTGCAATCAAGAAGTACATCTGGCTGCACTAGAAAACCTATTTAGCCTTCCAGGCTTTTGATACACGCTGCAGAATTTGACCCATTGTGGTTCAGGCAAAACCACATCAGTGTCCATCGTTTTTGAGGTTGTCATATTTCTCTCTTCCCATCAACAGAGCAGCTCGGTCCTGTCACATGTGAGTTAACTCTACCCCTTTTTATTTGTTTTTCCTCCCCACCTGCTTCTGTCATCGCCGTCCCTCCTCCACTTCCTCGTCCCCATTCTGCGGCTTCCCCTCATTGGAGCACATGGCTGTGGGAATTGTTGAGTTACAGATGGGGTGGGAGAGGTTACTTACTGAAGCTGACTGGAAGTCCCAAGGAAGTTTGTTGTCAGATTAGTGGGAGCTGTACGTGTTCCTGTGAAAAAATTCAGCCAGACAATTGTAGGATAGGTGGGGAGGATGAACCCTTACAAAGTAAATAACTGCAATTTATTACATTTATGTGGGGAGTTGATAGCTGAATTTTGCCTGGCTGAATTTTCCAGGATTTGTGTGGCTACTCGGTGCGTGCTTTTGTCCGAATGTTTTATTCCATGTCCAGGGTTTCCTTGTCATTTCTCAGGCGATGCATTTAATTACTAAGCAACTTGTGACGTGTAAAATGTTTTTGTCTAACATAACCCGCAGATAAAAACTTTTTTTAAATGTAAACCAATAGACGGATCTATTCATTCACCATATTGAGACAGAGCAGACACTCATTACTTGGAACACAGACATTACTTGAATTGAAATATTAGTGTCACTGGTTGAATTCAGTTTATTTTTGGTCTGCGGTTTTGTTTTTTGTTGGGCGGGAGGTGTGTTAATATGCAGTAATAAGTAATGATAGTGTTTTAAAAATTGGCACAATTCGAATTTTTGGGGCTAGAAAATTGTTTTCAACATTCTAAATGACCTTTCTGTGCTAGACTTTTCACAAATATGAAATGGGTAAAAGTTATGACTGTTTTAACAGAAAATATGTCCATTTTGTTACTTCTGGATCTTTCCGCTGTGGTGATGGTGGTTGAGGTTCTCTGGGTGTTTGTTTCTGTATACTGTATGTGTCTGGCATCCCTATTGACTTTTCCCATATGTTATTAGTGTAATCTTTATTGCAGACAAAGGTCCATGCAAAACAAAAGCATACCAGTATAACAAAATATGAAATGAAATGGTCTATTAAACTGCCCCAGCAAATGTCCACTTTTAATAAGAAAAAACATAGTGACCCTGTCCAGGTTGCTAATAATGTGGAAAATGTTTTCTTTTTAATTGTCCTTGCTCTTGTTTCCCATCAGGGGGAGCTGGAAAAGCAGCTTCTGCAGGCAAACCCTATCCTAGAGGCATTTGGAAATGCCAAGACAGTCAAAAATGACAACTCATCTAGATTTGTAAGATGCTCTATGTTTGGTTGTGTTCATGATCAAATGTGTCACTTGAAGTAATTGTCTTGTTTTATTTGTAGGGAAAATTCATCAGGATCAACTTTGATGTCAACGGTTACATTGTTGGTGCAAATATTGAAACATGTATCCTTATTTACCCATATTTATAATTATTATTTTTAATGTTTTTTCTCACACCCTAATATCCATTAGGTCATGTTAAAAAAAAAAATAATAATAATAATCATTTTGGCGGGACTACATGTGAAATTCGGCCCTTGACGGATTGATTGTTAGATTTGCTGGAGAAGTCCCGTGCCATTCGTCAGGCCAGGGAGGAACGGACATTCCACATCTTTTACTACCTTCTCACAGGAGCTGGAGATAAATTGCGTGGTATGCACTATACTGTAATTTCAAAGATAAATCATTTCCCAAGAAGCACCCCAAATGTCTTCCTTTTCTAATGATCTCACTGATCTAATTTCTTTAGCTGAGCTTCTACTTGAAAATTACAACTACTACCGTTTCCTTTCCAATGGAAATGTTACAATTCCCGGACAACAGGACAAGGACCTTTTTGCAGAGACCATGGATGCCATGAGGATTATGAGTATCCCAGAGGATGAGCAGATAGGTGAGGCTGGTCAACTATTTCGAATAAGCTGTCTTTTGTTACTGGATACTTTATGGTTTGTGTTTGTGTGTAGGCATGCTGAAAGTTGTGGCTTCTGTGCTGCAGCTGGGAAACATGAGCTTCAAGAAGGAGCGTCACACTGACCAGGCCTCCATGCCTGACAACACAGGTAGGCTGTACCTTTCAACCCCATTTAGTTACTCTCTGGTAATAGATTGGAAATTGTTAGAGCCCTAAAAAGCCATTTTAAAGGTTGATTATGTATACATTACTGTATTTTGTTGTTATCACCACTTTTCCCCTTTTTTAATCTGATTTCTTCTGCTCCATTTTGCAGCTGCCCAGAAGGTCTGCCACCTCATGGGGATGAATGTCACAGACTTAACCAGGGCCATCCTAACACCCAGGATCAAGGTGGGTCGAGACTATGTCCAAAAGGCCCAGACCCAGGAGCAAGCGGAATTTGCTGTGGAGGCCTTGGCTAAAGCCACATATGAGAGGATGTTCCGCTGGTTAGTTATGAGGATCAACAAAGCCCTGGACAAAACCAAGAGACAGGGAGCCTCCTTCATTGGCATCTTGGATATTGCTGGCTTTGAGATCTTTGAGGTATGCTAAAGTATGCAGGTACTACACCTGTTAAAAATCGAGGCAACAATAGAGCATTTTTATCATTTTTGTTTTCTTCTACAGCTGAACTCATTTGAGCAGTTGTGCATCAACTACACCAACGAGAAGCTGCAGCAGCTGTTCAACCACACCATGTTCATCCTGGAGCAGGAGGAGTACCAGAGGGAGGGCATCGAATGGAGCTTCATTGACTTCGGTCTCGACCTGCAGCCTTGCATCGAACTTATTGAGAAACCTGTGAGTTGGTGGAGGGCTGTGTACAATGAGAATATTTGCTGTTTTAGTGCATTTTTTTTTTTTTACTTAATATATTAACGCCACACTCTCCTCACTGTGTGCAGGCCAGCCCTCCTGGTATTCTCGCTTTGCTGGATGAGGAGTGCTGGTTTCCCAAAGCTACAGACAAGACCTTTGTAGATAAAGTGGTCCAGGAGCAAGGCACCCACCCAAAGTTCTTTAAGCCTAAGAAACTGAAGGATGAAGCCGATTTCAGTATTATCCATTATGCTGGCAAGGTGAGAAGGCAGAGATGTTAAGCCCCCCTTCTTCTCTTTAGTCGTTGTCATCATGACTTGCTGTCACTACCAGTTTTTACTTGCTAGTTGTTGGGTTTTTTTTTAAGCGTTATGAATCCCCAAAAATGTCTCTCTTACTCATCAGGTCGACTATAAAGCCGATGAGTGGCTGATGAAGAACATGGACCCTTTGAATGACAATGTTGCCTCACTGCTCAACCAGTCAACGGACAAATTTGTTTCAGAACTCTGGAAGGACGGTAAGTCTGGGGAAATTTTATTTTTGTTATTGCCCAACAGACAATTGACACTTTTTAGTAACTTGGCCAGTAACCTAGCCTCATGACACAACTACCATGCATTTTACATAGTCCACATTAATTTAGCAGCTAAACCGCTTGTGTAAAAATAAATATATTCCAAGTTATGCTATATAGATTTTTAGCTGCTGTATTACTTTATCAATAACAAAACTAGTGGAATCAAGTCACCAATAAATACTTAGTTCTTGATCACATTGGCATTAACTAATGCAAATATTGCTGAATAAGGCATAGTTTATCCATCAATATTTTTCTTTTAAGCAACTCTCCATAGTCGTGTTTCTCTGTTTTTGTGGGCAATGTTACAAATTCTTGCTTGTTGTTGTTACGGTTATCATTTCACAGTACTTTCTTTCTTTTTACTGTCTGTGTGAACCTTTGTTTTTACCTTCTTTTTTTTTTTCCAAATCTGTTCCTTCAAATTCCCCTTTTTGGCTTCATTTTGTATGTTTATATTTTACCCAAATGTCTTTGCTGGCTCTCAGAGGTACAGAACTCTCAGAGAGCTTATTTTTATCAGCGTTTTCCTATTCTACACTCAGATTCAGGTGACAAGGTTTTTTTCCCCCCTTGTCTTTTTCTTGTCCTGTCATTCCTACTGTTTGGCACACAAATGTTTGTTTGTTTTTGCCGTTTGCTCCATCAAGTTTTCCTCAGTGCTCAAAACCTGCTTTGTGCTGTAACTGAAAGTTTAAGTAAGATCATCGAAATGTTGAAGCTTTTTCTGAGCTTTACTGCTTTTCAACTTACCACTTGTTACTCCATCATTGAACTCTCCCTCTCCCTCTCCCATGTAATAGTGTTGTATGGGACTCCTGGTGGTGGTCATGGTTACTGCAGAAATGGGTATTTGCTGCATGGGTGTGGTGTTTTTCCCCCTTTGTTGGGTCATCACAAAAATAAATGTCCACTGCAATGAGTCTGTCACTTTTGCAAGGCACATAAACATCTACAAAACGGCCACACATAGTTTTCACGTTACTGTGTGAACAGTTGACATTCACCCACTGCACTGTTTTGCCCTCCCTGTTGTTCTGTGATTGTAATCCTTTTACACGTCACTGGATTGTACTTCCCCTTGATTTCAATCTGCATCCCATCTATTGTGTGGTGTTGTTGTTTTGAGTTCTCTGTCCTCTACTTTCTCTGGGTGGTTGTCTACCAAGAGGGAGTTGATGATGCATTTTGTCATGCACTTGTTGAAATTGGCCCTGTACAGCATTCACCTTATTCAATGGAACCCTTTTGAGTAACTGCTTGATGCGTTTGTCTGTTGCCGTCTCTTTAGTGGACCGCATAGTGGGACTGGATAAAGTTTCTGGCATGTCAGAGATGCCAGGCGCTTTTAAGACACGCAAGGGCATGTTCCGCACTGTGGGCCAGCTCTACAAAGAGCAACTGTCCAAGCTCATGGCCACTCTGAGGAACACAAATCCAAACTTTGTCCGCTGCATCATCCCAAACCATGAGAAAAAGGTACCAGAAGCCCAAACACACTTGCACGTAAGCCATTGTGAATAGTCCGATTGCTTAATACTGTGTATCCTTGTTGCATTTCACCAGGCAGGAAAACTGGATCCTCACCTGGTTCTGGACCAGCTAAGATGTAATGGTGTTCTGGAGGGCATCCGTATCTGCAGACAAGGCTTTCCTAACCGAATTGTCTTCCAAGAGTTCAGACAGAGGTAGCCAAATGTTGACTCCACATTTCTTAGTTCTCGTCTGGTGGTGTGAATATACCCAATATCACCTGCTCTTCTTCCAGGTATGAAATCCTCACTCCGAATGCGATTCCCAAAGGCTTCATGGATGGAAAGCAGGCTTGTGTGCTTATGGTAAGAAAGTTCTACTTTCTGTTTAATCTTCACACTGAAGATTTGCATAAAATACATCCATGTGCTTCTTTTGTCAGATCAAAAGTCTGGAGCTGGACCCTAATCTTTACCGGATTGGCCAAAGTAAAGTTTTCTTCAGAGCCGGAGTTCTTGCTCACCTGGAGGAGGAGCGAGACATGAAAATCACAGACATTATTATTACTTTCCAGGCTTGGTGCAGAGGCTATTTGGCCCGCAGGTAGCGCAAAACGCACATCTCCGTAATTGCAGCCCTCCATAGCAGATCTTTACAGTCTTATAAATTTAGTAAACGTATATCTGTAGAGTCATTTCTCTTGTGTAATCACTTTTTCTTTTCCTTTTGCAGGGCTTTTACAAAGCGACAACAGCAGCTGACTGCTATGAAGGTGATCCAAAGGAATTGTGCTGCTTATCTCAAACTCAGAAACTGGCAGTGGTGGAGGCTGTTCACCAAGGTAACAATCTGTCCTATTATTTCTCGGTGATATTTTGCAGGCTGTTCCTTTTCACAAGATTTTGTATACACTTCAACAACAAGCATTCCTCCTCAGTGCAAGCCCTTGCTTCAAGTCAGCAGACAGGAAGAGGAGATGCAGGCCAAGGATGACGAACTGACCAAAGTGAAGGAAAAACAGATATATACGCAACAGCAGCTCCAGGAGCTGGAGAGCCAACATCACCAGGTAAAATCACAATTTGAGAAACGCGTTATTGTTGGAGAAATGCTTTGAGGAGAGAAAGATACCACTTCCCATCACATTTTATGCTGTGCTCACTTTTTTATGTAGCTGAATGCCGAGAAGATGGCCCTGCAGGAACAGCTTCAGGCAGAAACGGAACTCTGTGCTGAGGCCGAAGAGATGAGAGCTCGCCTGGCTGCCAAGAAGCAGGAACTAGAGGACATCCTCCATGACCTGGAAGCTCGTGTGGAGGAGGAGGAAGAGCGTGTGTCACAGATGACATCAGATAAAAAGAAGATGCAGCAAAATATTTCGGTGAGAGACTTTATCCAAACCCCCTTTTGACTTGTAATCCCGTATCCAGCAAGCATGAGATATGCAGCTTGTGTTACCTATTAAGTGTGAATTTCTTATTCTGTTGGAAATAGGACTTGGAGCAACAGCTGGATGAAGAGGAGGCAGCTAGACAGAAGCTACAACTGGAGAAAGTCAGCCTCGAGGCCAAAATTAAGAAGTTTGATGAGGATGTCATGGTTCTTGATGATCACAACGCCAAACTTAACAAGGTTTGTGTACATATTTAGTTTTCTCTTTCTTGTATATGTGTGTGTGTGTATGTATGTATGTGTGTGTGTATATATGTGTGTGTGTATGAAAAAAACAACAACTTATTTGTGAATTTAGGAGAAGAAGTTGATGGAGGACAGAATCTCTGAGTTCACTACCAACCTTGCAGAAGAGGAGGAGAAATCTAAGAGCCTACAGAAACTGAAAACTAAACACGAGGCCATGATCACAGACCTTGAAGGTAGAATGGGGGGGACCGTAACACTTGTTTTTTGCTAGATAGTTCTTCTCGACTATTTATTTTTAATTTGTCTCAGACCGACTGCGTAGAGAGGAGAAGCAGCGGCAGGAGCTTGAAAAGAACAGACGCAAGCTTGAGGGAGACTACACCGATGTGCATGACCAAATTGCTGAGCTACAGGCCCAGATTGCTGAGCTTCGTGCCCAATTAGCCAAAAAGGAGGAAGAGCTCCAGGCTGCTCTAGCCAGGTGTTTATTGACAACACAGCTCATCATTTTTTAGTAATTGACCTGTTAAACATTTAGTGGTGAATCAAATCATCAAAAGCTCATGCTATATTTGAGCATGAGTTGCAATGTTGTTGGAATATTCAAGGAATTCATGTCTGCGCAGCTACATAAACTGTTGCACATCACATTTTAGGATTGAGGAGGAAGCAGCACAGAAGAATATGGCTCAGAAAAAGATCCGAGAGATGGATGCTCAGATATCTGAACTCCAGGATGATTTGGAGATGGAGCGACAGTCCCGGGCCAAAGCTGAGAAACAGCGTCGGGACCTTGGAGAAGAACTTGAGGCTCTCAAGACTGAGCTGGAGGACACAATTGACTCCACTGCTGCACAGCAAGAACTCAGGTAGTCATGTTGATACAAATAAAGCTCATGCCTTGGAATCATGACAAACTCAGAATGTTTGGCGACAGTCTTTCAGCCACGTTCACACGCCACTGGAACTCTCTCTCTACTGAAAATCTGTAATGTTGCTTTCCTTAATTAAAAAAAATATATATTTTTTTACCAAATCATACAATGGGTACCATGAATACAAGAACACAGATCGCTGGATAGACATATCTATCGGGTCTGTCTATAGCTGGTGTAGCGCCGAAATAATAAGCTGCTTGCCAAACGGCACTTACTGTCATGACAAGGTTAAAACCCATTTGAATGCGAATAATGGATTTCAGTTCATTTTAAGTGTACTTCCAGAGTAACATTTTGAGGAATTGATGGGGAAACCTAGCAAACATTGTAAAGTTTGATAAATACCTGACGTTCCCATTTTTGTGGCTAGTCGTGTATTTACCAAAATAATTAGACTTGTTAATTTTTATACTTGTTGCCATGTTCGGGACGTCATTTGCCAGTTGCGCTCAATATTTACGATTGAGTGACTTTTGGATATATGCCGATTTATTTATTTAAACTGAAAGGACATGACGTGACCCGGCTTCCGGCTATCATACAGCGTGAGAATACCTACATATGCGACAGCACCATATGCTTTCTCATCTCGTTCACCAGCAAACGGTCGTCGCCAGTTACGGTTTGATGGACCTTTCAGATTCAGAATATTTATTGTCATAAAGTAACAACGAAACTTTGCTTGGAGCATCCATACAGCAGAGTTGGTAAAGTGCAAAATGCCATAAAATAACCCACACAGTACAGTATAGGCCTCTCGACAAATATATTCGGAGTGATATTACAAGCTTGCTTGAATACAACCAGTATCACAAAAATACATGTTTGGGTGCAGTTTTTCTTGATAAACCATATGTATATTTCTCCTTCTGACCACCACAAGTACACTTTAATTCATTTCATTCCTTTTTAGTATGCCTTGGCCACAAGAAACTGGGGCTGAGCGTGATAATTTCATCTTTCCTCCACAAATTAGCTCGGCTAGTATTACTGTGACCTTACCAGCAGTCTATTTTACAATTTTAAATGTGCTCTCTCTGCCCAGGACCAAGCGTGAGGCAGAAGTGGCACAGATGAAGAGGTCTCTGGAAGATGAAACAAGAGTCCATGAACAGCAGATGGTTGACATGAGACAGAAGCATGGTCAAGCCTTTGATGAATTAAATGAGCAGTTGGAGCAGGCAAAGCGGGTATGGTAACATTTGACCTTCAAATTCCTACATATGTCTTTTTTTGGGGGGGGGCAAAAGTACAATATTACATTAGCAACTCATCAATTGATTTGTTGCTGTGTTAAATTGGCCCGTCCTGCAGAACAAAGTGTCGATGGAGAAAGCCAAACAGGCTTTGGAATCCGAGAGGAACGAGCTCACCATTGAGCTGCAGAGCTTGATGCAGGGTAAAGGAGATTCAGAGCATCGCAGGAAGAAGGCTGAAGCGCAAGTTCAGGAGTTGCAGCTCAAATTTTCTGAGAGTGAGCGTCAAAGGTCGGAGCTAATGGAGAAATCCACAAAAATGCAGGTATATGCGACTGACTTCTTGTTTGTGCTGTTGCATGTTTAGCTAGACTAGAAGAGCTCTTGTCTATATTGCTTTATGGATAGACTTCTTCAACCTACATGTTCCACCAGTTAAACAATATGCCTGATACAGTGACTGATATACAGAATTGTATTCCCTTGTTTGTAACCGTCCACAGGCAGAACTGGAGACTGTCAATGCTCTGCTGAATGATGTGGAGTCAAAGTCAATTAAGGCAACCAAAGATAACTCTACACTTGAATCACAGTTCCAGGATGTCCAGGTATACTCCCAAGCATGTAGTATATTTTTTCCAAGCTGTTCCTAATTTAATCAGATACATGAGACTTTTCAAAACCATGATTCAATGTCCTACTGGAGATAATTTTTTTTCCCTCTACAACAGGAAGTACTTCAGGAAGAGACACGGCAAAAACTGTCTCTGGGCACGCGTCTGCGCCAGCTGGAGGATGATCAGAATAGCCTAAGAGAACAGCTGGAAGAAGAAGAAGCCGCCAAAAGAAATGTGGAAAAGCAACTTCAAATGGCACAAGCTCAGGTATGACATTAAACAAAGGGTGTTAACACAACTGTGTAGAGCTGTCAAAATTAATCCAGTAATCGATTATCAAATTATTCGACAACTATTTTAATAATCGAGTAATCGTTTGGAGCCATTTTTTTTATGTAAAATTGTCCAAATGCTCTTGATTTCAGGATATCAACTGTAATTGTTCACTGATTTCTTTAGTCCTTCATGAAACGAGCCTGATAAACTTCTGTGGTTAATAAATATAAGACATTTGCAAACATCTGTTTTTACTTTGGAAACGATGACCGAACCCATAACATAGTACATCTATCCCCCTTTTTTTTAATCACTATACAAATCTGAAGTACAAAATAAACAGTAATCGGGGGGAAAAAAATGCTTCTTTAATGCAAAATTAAAATGAATCCGATTAATCGATTCTAAAAATATTCAATAGTGACATCAGTACAAGACCGTTTGAGTTCAAAATGGTTCTCACATTCTGCATCAGTGAATCAATAGTTTATCAACTGACAAAAACGGTAGACGTGAACAATTTTTTCCCCAACGGGAGCATTTTGTATTCAGTAAATTTTGATCAGGGGAAAAGGTCACAGCAAGACAACCTATCGACTCTACTTCTGTGCCAAAGAGGCCTAATCTAACACCGGCTTGGCTTTTTCGTTTGCATAACAAAAATGCAATAATACCTTTCTTGTATTAGATTTTAGACTTCAAGAAGAAACTTGAGCAGGATTCCACTTGTTTGGAGAGTGTTGAAGAAGGAAAGAAGAGGGTGCAAAGAGACCTTGAGACAACATGCCAGCGCCTGGAGGAGAAATGCTCAGCCTACGACAAAATGGAGAAAACCAAAACACGCCTCCAGCAAGAGCTGGACGACTTACTGGTAGATCAGGACCACCTCCGACAAATTGTCTCCAACCTGGAGAAGAAGCAAAAGAAGTTTGACCAGGTGATCCTACATTTGAAATGTTGGTACGATCATTGATCAACGTTGGTTGTTCTTGAGAAACTACTTACCTTGTTACCCTGTTCTGTGTCCAGATGCTGGCAGAAGAAAAGAACATATCTGCCCGCTACGCAGAGGAGAGAGATCGAGCTGAAGCTGAGGCCCGTGAGAAAGAGACTCGCGCGTTGTCTTTGACACGCGAGCTTGAATCTCTAATTGATATCAAGGAGGACCTGGACCGCAGCAGCAAACTGCTCCGCGCTGAAATGGAGGATCTGATGTCATCCAAGGATGATGTTGGAAAGAATGTATGTTTTGTTTTCAGAGATGCAGAGCTGCCAATTCTTACGGATTGTCTGTATTTTCTTAAGGAAAAAACAGGAAAAAAGAAAAACACTCCCGCGTTCCGGTCGTAACATGAATACTACGGATGTAAACAAATAAAAATAAAAACGGGAGTTGCATCACTGTTGATTCATGAGCAATAGAAGCTAGCGGGCGCGTCCAACGTCATAAGACTAACCCCGATCGATTTTCACATCAGCGGCGAGGAATAATGGTTGTGACGCAGTTAGCGGAAAGTAGTATCATGTGATCGCCAATTGGTATGATGTATGCATAACTTTTTATTCCGCGACCAAAATGTCTCAGCAAGTTGTTTGCTGCTGAAATGCGAATCAAGCCCCAGTTTAATAAACAATACGACGCCCCGTTTCTTTGTCTGTATTTCACGTGACGAGATGAGGGCTGCGTTACCAGAACAGCGACACAAATCAATTGAGGTTGACAACACTCGAAAAAGTGAAGCTAATATCGGCCACCCGTATTATCGTGCATCTCTAATTGCTTTTTATGTTGGTCCTTGACTTGACATGAAAATGAGTAGTTAGTGGCATTAAAAATATTTGGGGACTTCGGCCTTTGCTTAAAAAACTAATGTGCGTCTGTGCAATGTTCATTGTTTGAATGAGACTGCTAAGAAAAGATTTTTTGGGACGCATTAGTAATAATTTGCACGAATAAATTACCTTGTTATCTTAGTATACGGTCATTGCCATTAATTAAATTCTACAAAAAATTTAGAACGATGTGTATATATACACACAAAGTATACCGCAAGATATAGTACTACGGTAACGGTTTCCCACGATAATGTTCTTGACAAAAGGTTAAAAATATGGAAAGTCAGACAAATTGTTCTGGAAGTGAATTTCAGTATGGTTGGCAGCTCTGGAGATGTGTTGTTCCTCGTTTTAGTTTGCATCCGTCTCATCACAAATGTTATCTGTCCTCTAGGTTCACGAGTTGGAGAAATCTAAACGTGCAATGGACCAGCAGCTGGAGGAGATGAAGACTCAGCTTGAGGAGCTGGAGGACGAGCTGCAGGCCACCGAGGATGCCAAGCTGCGCCTGGAGGTCAACATGCAGGCCATGAAGGCTCAGTATGAGCGAGACCTGTCAGGACGTGACGAGATGGGCGAAGAGAAGAAGAGGTCTTTGGTCAAGCAGGTACTGCTTACAAGCCAATATCCAATGACCAATTGGCAATGACATGACACGTGTACTTGCTTCAGGTCCGTGAAATGGAAATGGAGCTGGAGGATGAGCGGAAGCAACGTTCAGCTGCCGTGAGTTCACGCAAGAAACTGGAGCTGGACCTGAAGGAGCTGGAAGCGGGCATCGACATGGCCAACAAGAACCGCGAGGAAGCTCTCAAACAGCTGAAGAAACTCCAAGTGAGTCTCCATTAAACGCCCTTGCATCATCTGCTCAGCTGAGTGTTGAACCACAAAGTTAGCTCTCTTTGTTTTTACTTGGTTTTGAATGTTCTTTGCTCCTTAGGCCCAAATGAAAGAACTTATCAGGGAACTGGATGACACGCGTTTATCCAGAGAGGATATACTTGCCCAGAGTAAGGAGACTGAGAAGAAGTTGAAGAGCATGGAAGCAGATATGCTCCAGATGCAGGAGGTCATTATTCACACATTATCACTTTTTTTTTTTTTTTTTAATACTCATTTTGTGCAATTGGAACTCAAATACAATTTTGGTGTCTCTGTGTTTAGGAGCTGGCTGCTGCAGAGCGTGCGAAGAGACAGGCTCAGCAGGAGAGAGACGAGCTGCAAGATGAGATCAATAACCAGGGCTCCAAGACGTACGACATCTCAAATTGCCTTCATCTTCACATCTTTACATTCCATGACATTATTTGCTCTTTTTTTTTTTGCTTCAACTTAATCACTGCTTATTAAAGTGCTCAAGCCGCAGAGGAGAAGAGACGTCTGGAGGCTCGTATCGCTCAGTTGGAAGAAGAGGTGGAGGAGGAGCAGTGCAACACGGAGCTGATGAATGACAGGATGAAGAAAGCAATGCTTCAGGTCTGTATGTTTAGTCCACCTCCTGTATAAAACATTTGTGGTGACAATCTCAATGACTGTTGCATTCATGCTTCTCCCCCCAGACTGAGCAGATGACCGTGGAGCTGGCTGCGGAGCGCAGCGCCTCTCAGCGTGTGGAAGGGGCTCGTTCCCAGATGGAGCGTCAGAACAAGGAGCTGAAGCTCAAACTGCAGGAGCTGGAGGGAACCATCAAGTCCAAATACAAGGCTAATATGACCACCTTGGAGGCCAAGATCGCTCAGCTGGAAGAGCAGCTCGACTTTGAGACCAGGTGAAAGCAGCATCAGCAGCGGGAGAGAAATCGCGAAAGTACACTTCACGAGTCTGAACGACGTTCTCGTTTCACTCATTCACTCAGGGAGCGGCAAAGTGCCTCCAAGCTTGTGAGACGCACAGAGAAGAAACTCAAAGAGGTTGTTCTCCAGGTGGAGGATGAGAGACGCAACACAGAGCAGTACAAAGACCAGGTGGGTGCCCCCCCCCCCCTTTACTATTGACTTTGGCCCCAGTGGGAATTCCACATTGTCTAACTTTCACCAGACATTGTATTGCATTCAGTGAAGATGAAACTGGTTGCTTCTGTGGGACAACGGAAATCAATAGTGCTTGTCAACTAATTGCAGTTTTCTCAAATTGCTCTTACTTGAGTAATGAACAACCATATATTAAGAATTAAATAGCACTGCATATGTGTTGATTTGTCTCCTAGGCGGACAAGTTGAACTCTCGCATGAAGCAGCTGAAACGTCAGCTGGAGGAGGCTGAGGAAGAGGCTCAGAGGGCTAACGCAAACCGAAGAAAACTGCAGAGGGAGCTGGAGGATGCCACTGAATCAGCAGAGACGATGAACCGTGAGGTGACCAGCCTCAAGAGCAAGTTGAGGTGAGTAGAGAAACTATGGCCCACTGGGGGATATTCAGTCACTTGCCTTTTGCATCACGTTCACATTTTAGTTGCTTTGTAACACTACGTGAACTAAAATATGTGGGCTATTTTCTCATCCATTTAATGTCATTTCAAAAATATGGTTGCATTTAACTCCCCGAAAACCGCAAATTTTCCCGGAAATTCAACAATATTATTAATTAATATTATTATAATCTCAGCCCCTAAAGCAGATCACATATCATTATAAACCTTCAAAAAAAAAAAAAAATAAAATATATATATATATATATATATATATATATATATATATATATATATATATATATATATATATATATATATATATATATATATATATATATATATATATATATATATATATATATATATATATATAGTACATACACACACTGGAGCGCAGTTGTAATAACCTTGGGTCATCTGAGTAATTATTCATCGTCAATTCCCTTACAAAGAAACATCCTCATTGTCTACAAACATATTTCTTAACAGTATGTCACTGTCGACTCGTTACACTGATTCGAATTCCGCCCGCACTGTCGTCAATCGCGTCATTTATTTCATAACTCACGAATCTGCGTCAACCATAAACGCTCAAATAAAATTCCAGGACATGCTAGGAGGCCCACGTCACCCACTCGTCCATATTCTGATGCATTTCATCATCGGCTGAGAGACAAAGAATTGGTCAAAAAAAAATGACATATCCGCTTCCCGGGTTTAAAGGGAGAAGTGCAGTAATGCGCTCCCGGCTTTAATGGGTTAAAGTGAAAAGGACGTGAGACTAAATCACAGACTTGCATATGAAAGTCCATGTATTGTAAGCCAGCTATTCTGAGTGATCAAATGTCAAGACCGGTCAACGTCGAATTGACATATTAAATCTAGCCAAAACACCACCCAGACGCTACTCAACGGGATCCGACATCACGAACGGTGATTTATACATTAATCAGACTATGTACACCGACGCCCGGATGCTTTCCATCCTTCCCAAGTCAGATTGATGTATCAAGGCCTTAAAGAACCATCTTTACTCTCAAGTTGACAATGATGAGCTGTCAGTAAATTTGCTCACTCTGTTTTTATTGTTTAATTTAAGCAGTCTCAAAGTACACAAAAACCAAGGACATGTTATGTAGTGTTAAATGACTAAAACTCACACAAAACATGCCTCATAGCTGGTAATCTGTTCAATCTTGTAGACATAGTAGATTCCGATTGTGTTGTACTGACAGCTTGCTTCAATTGAAATATAGTGACACAAGTGAGGAGTGAGTTTAACCATTTTCTGAGCTGCCAAGTGTTATGGATTATCCATATTTTTGAATTGAAATGACAGAATGCTGCCGTTTTACACCCGGTGCTCGGTAGACAATGCGTCATTGCTCATTGATTAGCAGGCTAGCAACGCTAATGGACGAGTGCTTTCGGCTAACATGTTGTGATGCTAATCCCAATCACTGCTATTAATGGCTTTCGATGGTAAAAGGCGCCGTTCTATGTCTGTCTTTTTCACGTCTGGGGAACTGAAACGGGCTAATGCAAATTAATTTAAAAATTAGACTAATCAGGAGTAGAAAAAAAACACATTTGCATCAGGCAGGTAATAACATGGCTGTACTACGTCATATCCGGTTTGGCCCCTATGATCGCACCCGCTGGCAAGATTTTTAAAGCGTAATTAAAAAATCATGAAATACTCGGTTAATATGTATTGATATGAGGAACTGTTCATTTTGACATGTATATTAAATGTATTGCTTATAACAACATATTAAAATGTGTCCCAGACACTGAATATTTTTTAACACGTTTAGTATTTGGTGTGCATTAAGGGGAAAGCTTAGGGCATTGTGACAGAAAGTAAAAATTCTCTTCATAGCCTGGCATTTCTAATATTTTGGTTCCGGGTGCAAATTGTTGTATTTACATGTTGCCTTTTTGCTCCATTCTAGACGCGGCGACCTCCCCTTCACCATGCGTCGTATCGTGACCCGCACCGGCGTGGAAAGTGATGATGAGGCCGAGCCCAAGAGCGAGACCCTCGAGCCCAAACCTGAATAAACCGCTTCAGCGACACCTAATTTGTTATCAACAAACAATTATTAGACAACACCAAATACACATGAGCGTATTTTCAGTGTACGTACTGATCAATGGCAAACACAAACCACATACACAGACCAAGTCATCTTCTGTGACTGGCTGATCATTATAACCGTGACAATCTATGCATTACATGCAGTTAAGACAGTACACTCGTACAATCACCATGCAAACCCGTTTTGGGCCTTTTTTCCCCTTTTGACCAATAGTTCTTTCTCTGGGAAAAGTGAATAAAGAACATATTTTTATAAGGAGACATTCAAACTAAAAAAAAAAATAAAAGCCCTGATGTAGGATCTATTTTTCTAATTGAAGAACAGAAAAAGTATACGTAAATGAAGACTGATTACTGGAAGGGGACCAAAGTAATATCTCAAACTATAGAGTTGTATTTTATGCTGAAGTTTTTACTATGATTAAGATGGAAGTACTACATGTTGTTTATGGCTCTTGCTTGCGCTTTTGCCTTAAAATGAAGGTTTATATGCTCAAATGTATTGCACCGACTTAACTATCAACATTTGACTATGCTTTTGAGTTTAATAATTTGATATATATACACATTTCATGACATTTGAAACTTATTGGCCCAATGACAAGTAGTGAAGGCATCTGATTGTGACTGGGCTAATGAAACACCTAGCCGATCCATTAGCAACCACTGCGAATGTTGAAGATGACCTGCACATCCATGAGTAGTCGATGCAAAAAAAAAATAACATGCACACTGAGACCGTATTTGCGGCTGAATTGAGCTGGGCAGTGTTGTTTGCGTAACCCCCCCCCTCCCCCTTCACCCAAGGATGTTCATTGATCTTTTCTGTCGTTACTATTGTCTACATTCTTGTTCAGGGTAAAGTTCAAATGAAGTTGTGGGGTATAGTTTATTCCTAAGGGCACACACACTGTATTCTCAGGGCACAGCTTATTGAGGGAGAATTGGGTTAGTCACAAGGGTTGAACACGTCATCGTACTGGGATCTAAGGACATATTTGATCACTGTAGCCTGTGTAAACTTTTCTCAAAATGGCGTTGAGCATATACATTAATACTTGTACCACACAAAACCCTCCTTTTGCAGACATAAAGCCCCCACACGCTGTGCTCAAGGGTGGCTTTGGCTCACTCACACTGCTGGGAAGTGAGAGGAATGTGTTGTACTAAAGAAATTACTGCTCAGATGAATTATTTGTACGCACTTAAAAACATCCAAAATGAAGTTTAATTTTTTTTTTTTTTTTTTGCATCTCATTCATTTATAAGGTTTATCTGCACCTCAAGAATTGAAGCAATTGTGACTATGTTGGTATTTGGTATTGCAAATAAAGAGGCTTTCTAAATGGTCATAATGTCTTATGTTGACTGCATTTCACCACTTGGGAGCTCTCTCCCTAATCCAACGGGTTTTTGGTGCAGTGATACCGAACCACATAATGTATCTATCACCTGCAGAGGTCAGTCAAGTTTTTTTGATATGGTGGAAGTCCAACAGGTGGCGGTAACGCACCTGGATAAAAGGAAGCTTCACTTTTGTTGTGATACTTGCAATCTAAAATAATCTGATTCAGTGAATTCGAGTTCCCTAGTTTTCAGAGTAACGATCTTTTTATATTTAAGAACAGACACAAAAAAAACTATATACATACAGTATAATCTTTATTCTTGTCGTTTCCCTTATTAGAGGTCACTTGAAAATGTATTTATTTTCCGAACTGCTTGTCCTCAATAGGGTCGCAGGAAACATGAGGATGCAGTACACAGATTGGAAAAATTGATTGAAATTTGCGTCTTTGAGAATGGGCGTGGCTTTCTTATGCCATCCAATCGGGCCCACCCTCAGCAGGAACCGGCTAGTTACCCCGTGGACCACTTTTACCTTTTGAAGGCAGTGTTTATCAAATGAGCATCGAGCTCCTGCGTTGCCAATGTCAGCCTTTAAGTTTCGTTATTACGGGTACCGAGGTCGGTCTTAAGTTTCATTATTACGGGTACTGAGGTCGGTCTTAAGTTTCATTGTTATTGTTGGTGAAACAATTTAGTTCGAGGACCGACAGAGAAGCCAAGCGGCGATAAGGTATGTAATTATAATAACATAACTGTGTGTGTTCGTTGTAATATGCAATTTCAGGATCATATGGCCCATTTATGTTTTACTAAATTACGCAGATAATTAGTGCCCGTTTTTGCACATTACTTGTCACGTTGATAATTTAGTGCCTCTTTTTTGCTTATTGTAATTATTTGCCTCTGTCTGTACTTGTTCATTCACAGTTTAACTTTTTAGTTTTAAACTATGTTGTGTTTAATGTGTGTGGAGAGTCTTACTATTTTTCTAAGTGGGCTATTTATGCTATTCAATTCAATATTTATTTGTCTACATTACAAGGGGGACAGGGTAAACCATGATTGGAAATAAAGTATTTATCTGATTATTCACTTTATCTAATCTATCTGGCTGTATGTAACTTGAACCGTTAAGTCACATCGACCACAATTATCAAATGACATCCAACAAGGCAAATTTGATTAACACCGTCAGAATATAGTTTAACTATTTGTTAGTTATTTCAGCGTCTTGTTATAGCAGAGGAAGCAATCGTGCAGTGTTGTTCTGCTACTACAGTAACACACTGTTATTGTAATATTTGCCAGATGAAATAAAAACAATGTTTTTGTTTATTTAGGATAAGGTGGCGCTACAATGTTTTTTTGTGGTATTTGTCCTCTTTTGGTCATTTAATTTGTGATGTTTAAAGCTAGTATGCCTATACACAACTGGGGCACACAAAGCAAGATCCTAATTAGTGACCTTTGGTTTGGTAATGAGTTGCTGTGTGTCAAGTCAGCTGCTCCCAAACAAAACAAAACATTGTTGGGTTTGTGTGTGTAGTTTTTACGCAGCTTGGCACAAACAGAGCCTGATCATGTCCAATATCATTTCCACGGGTCAACACTAGCTTGCATCATCAGCCAAAACGTTGAGTGTTGTGCTGGTCGAATGGATTGACCCTGAACAGTGAGGTCTGTCTCATATCAGATTGTTCTTGTCAGGAAGAACAGCATCTGCAGCGTGTGAAGGTGCATAAAAGGAGCAGAAACCTTAGTCAACTCGTTCAAGTCCCGACAGAACTATGGAACTGTCGTTGGTAAGTTTTAAGTTAGATTTTCACAAGCATCTTTTTTTACGCCTTAATCGACAATTTAAATCAGTCAAAATGTTCTAACTGTGCATTGGCCTATCAAGATTTGTTACTGTGGCTTAAACTTTTTTTTAATCCAAAATAGTACATTTGCATAATTTTGTTTAAATTTTAAATACTGTACATTTGAATTGAATATTTTAGTAGTGTTGGTTTTCAACAATATATTTACGTACACACTGTATTTTATAACTTTTATTTGCAATACTTTTTAAAGGGAGAATTACTTTATTTTCAATTTTTTATGTAGCTTCACTTCACTAATCCCTCCGCTAAATTGAACCAGCATACCATTCAATCACATCTGAATGTAAATTGACATATTAATTATGATGCATTTTTTCTGTTTTATTTCTAGCTTCCAATTATTATTAATTTTAGTAATAAAATACAGTAAATTAATGTCCGGGCAGTGGTAATGTCAACATTATTTTCATTCAAAGGATCTTTGTGCAATTTGTCACTTTTTTACTCACGACTGCCACCTCTGGCCCAAAGCATAACTGCAGCATCTGTGTCAGGCTCGTTCATGGTGCGCGTGCGAGTACGCGCACAATCTTAAAGTGATAGCCACAGTTGACAAACAAAGACATGACTTCAAATAAGTTAAGAAAAACTCCACCCCTCCCCTCCCCAAAGAAACTGTGGAGTGTGCAGGCTCTGCATACTCTACTATAAAGGGAAGATAAAAACTGATAGGTGCAGTCAGATTAAAACAGTCAGGGCTCTTTTTACTCATCTGGAAATTGGTGGAGCATGCATGATGTAGAAAAAGCTTTAACATTACCTTTTTAAATGGCACAATGCACCTTTCAAGCTACTTTCTTTTTTTTTTTACTTTTGTATAGGATCGAATTAGATTGGACCTACTTTTGTGGCAATTAAGAGTAGTAAGATAGTGATGATAGTAACCTAGTGAGGAAGTGCTACAAAAAAATGAATGCATGGATGAAACACAAACCTGCCTCATCCTTGGGTGCATAACAACACCAATACTCCCCCCACCTGTTTAGGCTCACCCAGCTGTCAAAGCCTTTATGTGTGGTGCTCTAAGTGGAACCTGCTCCACGCTGCTTTTCCAGCCCCTCGACCTGGTCAAGACACGTCTGCAAACATTGCAGAACAACGTGCAACCCGGGTAAGGGTGAACATGGTAACCTTTGTTTGGCATTTTCAGCCAAAATACTGTAGGTCCACGTTATGGTGCATTATTTTTTTAACCACTTATCTGAATTTTATTCTTTCAGTTCTAGCCGTGTAGGAATGATGAGAGTGATCCTGAATGTAGTGCGGACAGAGCGGCTGCTGGGACTGTGGAAAGGAGTTTTACCGGTTAGGATGGCAATAAAGTCATGGCACGTGTGAATTCTTAAATGCCACTCACTCAACTCTCTCCTGTTTTTGTGTTCGGCCAGTCGTTCATGAGGACCATCCCTGGGGTGGGGCTCTACTTCAGCACTTACTGCTCATTAAAGCAGCACTTCTTCCTGGAGAAGAACCCGGGGGCCTTGGGAGCTGTGCTGCTGGGAGGCGGGGCCAGGTCGGTGGCTGGGGTCCTCATGCTGCCTGTGACGGTCATCAAGACTCGATATGAAGTAAGAAAACACAGGAAAGTAAGAGCAGTGTCAAAATGGCAGAAATACAATGAGATTTTTATGGTTGACCACTACCTACCTCTCTATATTCGTTATATACAGTTTTTTTTTGTTTGTTTTTTTCTGGAGAGCTCAGTATTGTTCATTCGGTA